>NC_077233.1:9407872-9707872 GCF_027887165.1 Monodelphis domestica
AATTTACATTCAGTAAAAAGTTTAATATAGGGCTTTCTGTGGTGGGAAAACAGGTCATTTTTAGATTATTGTAAGCTGTTTTGTCAGGGATAGGAATACCTAAGGAACTCATAGCTTCATTAGTATGAGGAATTCCCAGGCAAGGAAACTCTCTGAGCCAATGCAGAATGATAAATTTGCTCTCTTTTCCAGTCTTAGAACTGAGAGTTAGTGACTTACCCAGGATCACACAGTCATTTTGTTTCACAGAGAAAACTTGAAGGCTGGTCTTAATGGTTTTACAGCTCACTCTCTGCTCTCTAAATCAGTCATATTCTCCATTTACTTAGACATTAATTAGTTTTCACCACAAATTTATGGTACTTTTCTTTACCAGAAATTTTTTCTACTTTTTTTTAAACCAGAGGTTTGTTATAATTTTTTTTCTTGCCAGGGATTTTGAGTAATTTTAACTAGAAAATGTCTGTTATTTTTAATCAGAATTTTCTTGTGATTTTCCATCTCCAAATCTATCCTATGTGTATATGTATGTTTGTGTGCATTTAAAGCCCGCCTTTAGGCACTGTAAGCTTATAGTGTATCAACCTGTATCAAGGCTGTGGGTTCCTCCTCAAACTTGTCTTTCCCTTGGCTCTTCCTTGGGCCAGGATGCTAGCTAGGCTTTAAGGAGAATTCAGCATTTTCTGACAGTCCCTCAAACAGAAAAGCTAAATGGTTTGTTTGCATATGTCAGTGTATGCAAAACAAAGAAGATTTCTTTTCCCTGAAGCCCTTTAAATGTGATAATAGTTCCACAGGCAGCTCTTTAATGGATGGATTTTGGATTTTGGAGCTTGTCCCAATGGGGCTGGGGGCCAGCTCATGATCAGAGAGCATTTAGAAGCAGCCCAAAGATGCTCTTCCTATCTTGGCCTGTGGAAACCACACAGATTCTTTGGGTAAGGATGAAGGAAGGAAGCATTTATTAAGCACCTATGATGTGCCAGGTGCTGTACTAAGTGGTTTACAAATATTATCTCATTTCATTCTCATGCCAAGCCTGGGAAGTAGGGAGGGGGAGGGAAGGAATAGCATTTATTAAGCACTTACTATATTCTAGCCATTATACTCAGCACTTTATAAAAATAATCTCATTTTATCCTCCCAACAACCTTGGGAGATAGTGCCAGTCTCACTTTACAGATGAGGAAACTGAGACAGAAAGAGGTTAAGAACTTCCCCAAAGTCATACAGCTAAGAATTATATGAGGCTGGATTTGAAATAAGGGCTTCCTGATTCCACGACCTAGTACTCTTTGTATTTTGGTTCCCCTTAGCAATCTCTAGATAGGTGAGCTTTGGAGTCAGAAGACCTAGGTTTGAAACTTAGTTCTGTATGATAGTGGACAAGTCACTTTGCCCAAACAGAGGGGATAAGAATAACTGAACTTGCAAGACTTCTGTGAGGAAAGCTCTTTACAAGACTCAGAGAACTATGGAGAAGGGCCATTTAAGAAGTCAGCTCT
This sequence comes from Monodelphis domestica, assembly GCF_027887165.1. NCBI lineage: Eukaryota > Metazoa > Chordata > Mammalia > Didelphimorphia > Didelphidae > Monodelphis > Monodelphis domestica. The sequence continues at coordinate 9,409,378 of NC_077233.1, forward strand.
ACTGTGCTGTGTGTACCAAGTTAGGCCTGTGGTTGAGAAAGATGATGTGTAAAGTCATCACTTAGGAGATGATGGATATGCACTTTAATGACTCCAATGAACATTTTTCTCTGCATTAGAGATCAAGAGGTGTCAATCTGGTCATTCTTTCATGTGAGCCTTTAAGCTAAATTTTCATTTCATTTTCTTTCCTACAACATGATGGCTATAATTACCTCTCTTGAGGAAAGATAATGGACCTGAACTCTTTGCCATCTTTGGGGTTGTAATGGTGACCCTTCTTTAGTCTTTTGGAGAATCCTGGACAATTAAAAAAATAAAGTCAAAAGACATTCATGAAATTTCTTAGTTTGTTAGATTCCATTTACTGGTGTTTATGTTGTACAATTTTAAGGTCATTCCACTTTCCCAGTCACTCACAGACTTACAGATTTGTCTGCGATGACTTTGTTGGATAAAAACATTTTGTTCATACCAGATCCCATCCATCCGTATCAAAACACTCTTCATGTATATAAAATTAAATATTTCTCAATTCCTTCCAAACTTTTTAACATTTATTTTAAAAATGAGTTCTTAATTCCCTCTTACACTCCTGCTCCTCCTTCAACCCTTGAGAAGGCAAGCAATAGGATATTGATTATACATGTGAAGTCATGTGAAACATTTTCATATTATTCATATTGCAAAAGACAACACCCAATAAAGCCAAGGAAAAAAAGGAAAGTGGAAAAATTACACTTCAGTTTGTACTCAGTCATCAGTGCTCTTTCTCTGGTAATGGATAGAATTTTTATCATGAGTCCTCTGGAATTGCTGGATCATTGTTGTTCTCAGAGTGGCTAAAGACTTTTACTGCTGATCATTGCTACAATACTGTTATTACTGTCTATGATGTTCTCCTGGATCTGCTAATTTTATTTTGTATCAGTTCATGTAACTCTTCCTAGATTTTTCTGAAACTGTCCCCTTCATCATTTCTTACAGCCCAATAGTATTGTCTAACAATCATATACCACAACTTGGTCACCATTCCCTAATTGATGGGAATATGTTCAACTTCCAATTCTTTGTCACAACAAAAAGAGCTTCTGTGAATATTCTTATACATATCACTGTTTTTCATTTTCCTTTGACATCTTTGGGATATCGACCTAGTATTGGCCTTGCTTTAGGGTATGCATGATAGCCCTTTGGGCATAACTCCTTCAACAATGTACTAGTGTCCCAATTTTCCCACATACCCTTCAGCATCTGTCATTTTCCTTTTTTTGTGTCATATTAGACAATCTGATAGGTGTGAGGAGGTACCTCAGAATTGTTTTCACTTATATTTTTCTAATCAGTAATAACAGAGCATTTTTCCATGTGAACATCATTAGCTTCAGTTTCTTCTTTTTAAAAGCTGCCTCTTCATGTTCTTTGACCATTTATCAAACGGGAAACAGCTCTTATCTTTCTAAAATTTTCTGAGTTTCTTATGTATTTAAGAAATGAGGATAAATAGAGATACTTTTCTTGACTGCAAAGTTCCTACTAGGTTTCTGGAGCACAAGGGCCTGGACCGATGGGGCCTGATGATGGAACCCCTCCAAAGAACTGGCCTTGCAGGCTGATAGCATCTGGAAATCAGAGAACATGGCAAATTTTCAAAATCCCTCTTGATTTCTCCATAGGAACCCTGCAGCTATTGTGTCCATGACTTCAGAGCCAACAATCAAGGCAGAGGCTCAGACAAATGAATTATTTTTTTTCTGATTTCAGGATGGGGCGTATTTATGTGCTCATTTTGTTCTTGGAGAGAAAAAGCAATAAAAGAGAGTGCGCTCCAGAGAAAAAGGCAGTGAGGCAATGGGGTAGGGGAGGAAATAGGCATAGGAGGAGCTAAATGGGTGAATAGGAGCAGAAATTCAGCTAGACCAGCAGAAGATGACTTCCATAGCCTGGGATGGAGATCAGGGCTTCAGGTCTCTGTAAGAGTCGCCCTGGGCTCCTCTCTGGGTTTCCAGTTTAAGCATCTAAAACAGAGAGACCTGTCAAGAGCTTCTAACCTAGATACCAATAGCTTCTTCTCCAACTTTGACAACTTCCTTAAGCTCTAGCATGGTATTGGCAAAAGTCCAGGGCTGAAATAGGAAATTGAGGTAAGGGAGAAGGGAGGATGTTGCTCTTAGGCTAGCAGGACCATAGATGTAGAACTAGAGATATCTCAGCCTATTGGAAATCCTGACTCCAGACTGTCCATACCTTCATCTACAAGGGCTGTGTCCAACCAGCCAAGAAGTGACAGAGTTAGTAGTTGAATATTAGAGGGGTACCTGGGTTTCTTGGGAAGAATGGGGAAGTGTCACTCTGCCTCTCTGCTCTGAAGTCCCATAGGTAATGACCTGGAAACTGTGTGAGAGCTGAGTGAGGTCTACAGTCCCAGGGAAGCAAGGCTGACCCACAGTGCTCATTTCCAAGGCCAATGAACAAGTTTGGTGATGATCAGTAGTGTCTCATAAGTTAAAGCAATGTCAACTCAACAGCACAGAGAAAGGATTGAATTTGGTCTAGCTTGGCTCCTGGCTCTCTTTCCAGACTCATTGGTCATGGCTCCATTTCCCAGGCTCTGTGGTCCACCCAAACCAGCCTTCTCTCTGTTCTTTACACATTTAAGGCCATCTGCTATGCCGGTGCCTCTGCAAGGGCTAACCCTCACACCTCCCATGCCCCCTCTCCTCAATTAGCCTCACTGAATATCTCTCTTCCTCCAAATCACAACTCCAGCCCCACCTTCTCCAGGCCGCCTTCCCTATTCCCACCTGCAGCTGCTCAAATGACCTGGCATTTAACTCTTTCATATATACTCTCTTTATCTTCATGCTGGATATGCTTGTGGAAGTCCTTGTTCTCTCCCCTGTCAGAACATAAGCTTGCTCCCCAGTGCCTAGCCCTGGGCCTAACTCATTTGTTCAGTTGCTTCAGTTATGTCTGATTCTTTGGAGTTTTCTTGGGCAAAGTTACTGGGATGGTTTGACATTTCTGTCTCCAACTCATTTTGTAGTTGAGGAAACTGAGGGAAACAAAGTGAAGTGACTTGTCCAGGGTCACACAGGACTTCCTGACTCCAGGCCCAGTACTTAATCCATTGCACCACCCAACTGCCCCCTAACATAGAGTAGATACATAATTGATACTCACTGATTGATTGTTTGATTCAGTCATGGGATCCTTCATAAACCTAGAGCTGGAGAGGGCCTCAAAACCATTTTACAGAAGGGGAAGCCAAGGCTTTAAGAGGCTGATGACTTGTTCAAGGTCATGCTGATGTAGGGGACAGAGGTAGCATTAGCCTCCGGATGCCCTGACTCCAAGCCCAACACTCCTCCATTGAAACTGTTCTTGGAAATGACATGAGGTTTGACCATCCCTGACCACCCCAGGCCTCTGGGTTCGAGTCTGCCCAGATTTAATTGACTCGCCTCAGGCCTCACTCTTGGGCCTTGCAATAACCTTAGCTAAAAATACCTCCGAGTTCCCGGGGGTAACAGATCCCCAAGTTTGTCAGGGCCCTCTTTCTCCTGTCTCCATCAAAGCACTGGGAGATTTCCAAAGAAGGAGACGCTATTTATGGCTAGTGGGGATGAGGGAAGACTCTCTGGAGAAGGAGACCTCCAGGCTGGGCTTTGTAGGAGGCAAAGAGGTGAAAATGGGAATGCGGAATGCAAAGTGATTAGGATGAAAAAAGTTAAGATGAACAAATGGTTGGCTAGTGGGAAATGTGTGGAAATTCTTTTTTGTGAATGGGTCAGACTGGATCCACTCCTGAAGTCCTTTCTGACTCTTCAATTCATTCTTCTTTTTATTCAGGATTCAAAGTACAGGATGTTGTATTAAATGGTTGGAAACTGAGGCTGAAGCTATCTTGCAAAAGGTCTTGAATGTGAGGCTAAGGGTGTAGGCTTTGGGGCAACAGGCAGCAGGGAAACTTTGAAGATTTTTGAGCCTCAGTAGGTGGTCTAAGAGATGAGTTACGGGAGGGAGCCTTCCAGGCATGGAGCTGCCTTTACAAAGGAGGGAGTGAGGAAATGACATGTGGTGGACCAAGCTGCCTCTCGAACTCTTTTCTCCCATTTGTCTACAGGATGGTCTGATCACTGAAACTGTCCCTCTCCAGCCAGAAGCAGCACAGAGCACTTTGACCTTTTGTCCCTAAATTCCTTTTTTTTTCTGGAAAGGAGAAGCAAGGTTGCAGAGTCAGTCTATATCTGACTTTGACAAGACAGAAATCCCAGTTTTCCCGATGGTTTGATCAAGAACAAGGAACAGGGATTTGAGCCTCTGGCACTCATTTGCATATTTTATTTGTAAACATTATCATTAGCCCAAGCAACTTCTGTCCTCAGTAAAATTAATTTTCAGATTAGCTGCTGAGTGTCTAGATTCAGGGAGGAGAAAGGTGGCAGAAGATGGCTAGGGTTCTCCTTTAAATGGAGAAGCTTTGACCTGGTGAAATGGAAGGTAGGAGACATGGGCTTGCGTTCCTGGCCATACTGGGTGTCCTTGGGCTGAGGAGCCTCTGTGTCCCCTCTAGAGGGGGGGGTACAAAAACAATGCAATAATAACCAACAATGATCATGGTGGTGATGGTGGTGGTGATGGTGATGGTGGTGGTGATGGTGGTGGTGGTGGTGACGATGGTGACGATGAAACAACTGATTGGCTTGTCTCCTTTGGGGGGGGCAGGGTCACTCCTGAATATTTTAGAGGCTGTATGGTGAACTGAAAAGAATCCTCTCTCTGAAGTATAAGGAAGGACCTGGGTTCATTTTCCATCTCTGTAACTACCTGGGTGATGTTGGACAAGTCACTTTCCTCCTCTGTAAATGAGGGAGTTGGGCCAGTTGGTCTTTCAGGTCCATTCCATCTCTTCCCTCTTGGATGGCCTTGAACACATTTCCCAGCTCAAGATCTGTGATCTCTCTCATGGAATCAATAGCTTCATTAGTAGGCCCTGAACCATTCTGGGCCTTGGGGCAGTCAGCTTGTTGGCTCCAGGCAGGTTTCTGACTCCAAATGAGGCAGTCCAGAATGTTGTCTTTGGGTCTTTGGGAAAAATGGACAGAGGTTCTAAGTGCCTTCCCCTAGCTAGCCTCTGGCACGTTTTACCCTGTAAGGGTTAAATTGGGGTCTTCTCAACCCCTTGGACCTCCATTTCCTTCCTGGTGATGATCATGAAAGGGCTGGACTAGATGGCCTCTGAAGCCCATTTCTAAAGACCGTCTATGGTTCTCAAGTGAGTGAGGAAGGTGTAGACAGGCCTGCTCTCTAGGCTCCCTCTGCCATCCTGAAAAGGCTTTTGACTCTGACTTGGCATCCTCTCCTCCTCCCCCTCCTCCCATCTTCCTCTGTTTTCTTTTTTCAAGGACAGAACATAATTTGCCCAAGTTCCTGGGGGTCTGAGAGGACAACACCCAATCCAGTGTTTTTATTTTCTGTCACTCAGCTATGCCAAGTGCTGCCAGTGTGGGCGGGCTCCTGTCCTCCCATTTCCAGAAAGTTCTTTTCGAACTGCTCCCCAAAGTCCTTTCTTTTCACTGTAGATTATGTATTTTGACAACCATAAACCTCTTTGCTATGTTTATGCTGAAGGGAAAATTCTTGAATTGAAAATAATGCTTGTTGTTTCCTCCTATAAACTTGGCACTGACTAATTGACCCACTATAGTTCTAGTAACTTCTCATAATTAAAAAGGAGCTTGTTTAGTCCGCAGCCTCCTCAGTGGTCTCCTAACTCTAGCCTCTCCCCTCTCCCATTTTTCTTCTATCCAGCTGTCAAAATACTCTTCCTAAAAAGTTCTTACCATGCCAGTCCCCTCCTCAAGAATCTTCTATGACTCCCTATTGCCTCTGGAATAAAATCCAATGTCCTCTTAGCCTAGTGTTGAACATCCTCCAAAATGTGGCTTGTGGCTATCATCGTAGGCTCCTTTTGGCTTATTCTTCAGTGATATCCTCCACGTAGAAAGTAAAGACTTGAGGGAAGGGGCTGTAGAGGAATACTTGGTGCGTAAGATGATCTGAATGAAATGGCAGGGCGCCTTTGAAGATGGAAGTCAACCGCCAAGATGCCAAAGCTGGCCCTCCGTTAGCCCCAGAGAGCACTCCGGAGAAGGAAGCTTTCATGGTTCACTGGTGCATTTCCTTAGGGATGGAGAGAGGACTCTGCACAGAGACCTGGCCTGAGCTGAGCTACTTTCCCAGGCCCTTGGGTTCTGTTCTGGCAGGAACAAATCCTCTAGATCCCGGGAAAAGATGGAAACAGATGCTGTCATCCAGGTTACAAGGACTGACAAGGCAGCTGATTGGGAAGGAAACTTGCTGAACAAGAAGTCCCCAGGAAATCAGATTTTAATACCAAATGGGAGAGTCTCCACTTGCAGCACATCCAAGAACAGAGAACCTAAAAGTCAAATCCAGCCTGGTAAAATGTTAATTTGCTGTTATTAGAGACTGTGAGGTACAGTGGGAAGAAGGCTGGACTGGGTTGGAATCTTGCTTTGCTATTTCTCGTTTTTTTGTTTGTTTGTCAAATCATTTACCTTTCTGTGCCTCTGTTTCCTCATCTGTAAAATGCAAGGAAGACAGGCTGGAAAATATTCATTTTAGTGATTTTGGGTTGGGAGAATTGAGGAGATGGTGCCGTCTAGTAGGAAGAGGAGCCCCAGTGTCTGGAGGACCTTGCCTCTGACACATCCTAACTGTTTACTTTCTCAGTCCTCCCAGGAATCTGTCTACAGTTCTGAGGACAGACATGGGCTAATCTGTCTGAGTTAAGGGAGTTTCCACACTGGAGTTCCCTTTGTTTTTGTTATGGGGCCCAGGCTGGACTGAAGTCAGGAAGAACAGAGTGCAAATCTAGCCTCAGGTATTTTCTAGCTGAGACCCAGGGCAACTCCCTTAATCTTCATTTGCCTCAATGTCCTCAACTGTAAGATGGAGATAATAATACTAACTGCCTGCCCCCTGGGTTGTGAGGATGAAGTGAGATCCCATTTTTAAAGTGTTTAGTACATACAGTCTCTGGCTTAACAAATGCTTCCTTTCTCACATCCCTCCCATCTCTGTTCCTGGCTTCCTGGTCTTCAGAATCACGCCTCTTCTGCTTTGTCCTTCTGGACTTGTCCTCTGCACCTGGCGTCTCCTCTTCCTGGAACTTCCTCCTGCCAGGAGGGCCTGTTCTCCCTGGAACTTCCCTCCCAGAGGCCTGGGCTCTTTGAGATGCTCTTGTGCCGAGCCCCGGTTGGCCTTCATTCCTGTCCGCTTCTGGATTTTCTGGCCCTCAAAATCTTGCCTTTGGGTGGCGCATGTTCACTTCTTATCCTCCTCACTGCTTTTGCAGGTCTAATTTGTGGGTTGTTTCCCCCCCTTAAAATTTGAGGTCAGGAACCTTCTTTCCTTTGGGTTCTAGTGGTATCTCTAGCACTTGGCACAGTGCTTAGCTAAGTACTTCATACATGAGGGTTTCTTCCTTTTTTCCCTCCCTTCCTTGGCTGCTCTGTCCCTCTTTTCCAGAGGGAGGCAGGCTGACTCTTCCCTTTGGGGCCCAGGGTGCTCGGAAGCCCCCATCTGCCCTTTCCTCCCCATTGCTGGGGCCCCCAATGCCACTGTAGAGCTTAACATCAATTGGCTTTCACAAAAGTAGAATTGCTGTAGAGACACAGCAAGAGCCCACCTCAGTCTCTGCCAGGGAGGAGGTAGGACATTTAGCTCCATTTTTAAATAAAATGAGTCCCACCAAATGTAGGTCTAGTTGCAGTTTGGCAGCTACAGGATTCCTTCTGCAGGCTCTCCTGAGGGCATCCAGCCAGGATTCTGGCTCCAGAATTCCTATGCTCTGCTCTTCAGTGATTGGAGCCTTCCTGCACCCAGAACAGAAAAGAATCAATGAAAAGGTCAAGCAAATGAAAGTATGGCCCAGGAAGGAGAGCCAAGAGCCATCGCCTCTCTTAGGAAGCTGCAAGTGATGGAGCCACCTCCGCCTCCTCCACAGGACAGAAGGAGACTCCAGCCTCTTGCAGGACGCTGCAATTAATGGGAAAAAGCTGGACACGTGGATGGGAAGATCCAATTACAGAAGCCTACTTATTCTCCAGTTTTCCCCAAGACATTTCCTTGATGCCATCCCAGTTCTGCTGGAAGCCATCTCCCTAGCATCCTCCTTGTGGAGTGACACTGTTTGAGCAAACTGATGGAGGCTCCACATTAGGCACTGATGAAACATAGGTTTGTGATGACCTCTCCCTCCCAAAATAAACATTAAAAATAGGATGGAAGATATTCAATTCAACTAAACTCTGTAAGTTTTTTAAATTAAATTTGTATTGATATATTTGTTTTTATACCACTTGTCCTTCATGATGCATCTCTTCCCTCCCCTTTTAGAGAGTGATTCTGTCTAACAAAGGAGGAAAAATAAGAGGGGGGGGATAAAGGTGTAGTAAAGTTAAACAAACTATCAAAAAAAGTGTGACATTCTATGCAAACACTATAGCCCAAACCCACTGCCTCTGCAAAAAGGAGGGGCAAGTGCTTCTTGGATCCTAAGGAGCATCTATCTAATTTCCCATGATTCATTTGTTATTTCAGGAAACATTTGCTAAATGTCTCCTAATGTGCAAGACCCTGAGATAACCTCTAAAGTGTCTTCTCTTCCATCTTTGTCCCTTGGATCTCCTTCAGGTGGCCGCCCATTTTCTTCCTGGGCTCCATTCTGTGGGAAGAGAAGGGCATCTTTCTCTGTGCCTGTGAACAAGTCCATTGGGTGATTTCAGTCCAAGTGCGACTTAATGCTCAAAGTCATGTTTGGGTTTTAGCACAGCTGAGTCTGTAACTGGATGGGAAAACTTGGGTTTGTGACTGGCTTTTCCTTCTCAATTCATTTGTTTGGGCTGTAATATTACCACGTTCTGTGTTTACTCATTGAAGCCTGACTCGCGCTGGAATCCAATAACAGTAGACATCCCCACCTGGACACGGCCATTCTGTGAGCAGGTCACAGACATTTAATAGGAAATTAACTGAATGGACTAAAATCTTACTTGGGAGGCAGCCAGGAGAAGAGTTTCTTTTAAGAATGTTAACAGTAAAACTACCTGGGCTTCATCAGAGGTACTCATCTGAGTGGTGTAGTCATACAAGGAGGTTAGAGAGAACCTATCTGCTGACCAAGATTTTAACCAGCCTTCTTTCCCCTTCCCCTTCGACCTTTTCCCCTCACTCTCCTTCCTTCCTTCCTTCCTTCCTTCCTTCCTTCCTTCCTTCCTTCCTTCCTTCCTTCCTTCCTTCCTTCCTTCCTTCCTTCCTTCCTTCCTTCCTTCCTTCCTTCCTTCCTTCCTTCCTTCCTTCCTTCCTTCCTTCCTTCCTTCCTTCCTTCCTTCCTTCCTTCCTTCCTTCCTTCCCTCCTTCCTTCCTTCCCTCCTTCCTTCCTTCCCTCCTTCCCTCCTTCCCTCCTTCCCTCCTTCCCTCATAAAACAGGGCATTGGACTCAGAGTCGTACCTAGTATTTCTGCTGCCTGGGACAAGCATCACTTAATCTCCCCTGGAGTCAGCTTTGTAATGGATTATAACGAAACTGGCAGTAGAAGCTATTAAGAGAAATTCCATAGAACAGGAGGGGGAACTTGTTACATTTGTGGCCCATCAATGGATGTTATTAATAGGGAGTAGCATCTGGGAGCTTCCAATTATCAACAAATTCTCCTTGATGGTGAGATGCTCAGCTCATTCATTTCTAATTTTGCTGAAGGAGCGTGGGTGTGGCAATGTGTAAATAGAATGCATTTAAAACGAAATATTCTTTTCAAACCATTATTGAAACTTTTGGTCTGTTTTAAATTTTGATGTCTGAGGACATAAAGTTGGGCTACCCTGTTGCGTAGAGCTTCTGTGGAAAGAGATAGTCCTGGAAGCCCCTAGGCAGGAAGGGCCAAGTTTAAAGAGATCGGACAATTTTAATCCTTCCTGGTCAGCTCATCAGGATGTCCCACAATTGACTGGCGGATTGGATTGAAAGGGGAATTCACCCATACCGTGGTGGGAGGACTTGTGAAATGAGACTTCATAATCTTGGATCAGAGCAGTATTGAGGGAAAGTGGCTGGTTTGCCTGGTGTTTGGGGCTATCTTCTGGAAGAAATTGTTCCTTCTCAGAGGAGAAAAGTATTTCCTTTCCGTGGGGCTATTGTCCCAAGTACAGAATTATTTTACTTATGCCAGTGGTTGTTTTAGACTTGTTCTCAAATTGCATCATATAAAGAGTGTCCCCCCAAATCATAGTGCAAGCTGTTAAAACTTGGAATGACTCTAAAATTTTGGGGACACTCTCTATGAAATAGAGCATCATTGATAGCAATAGGCATGTAGGTATAGAGATATAGCCAGCCTGGAACAGGGGACTTGGAGTCAGAAGACCTGGATTTGCATCCTGTCTTAGACACATAGTGGTTGTGTGACTCTGGGCAAGTCATTTCACTTTCCTCAGGGCCTCAGATCCTGGGATTCCTCAATCCCAGAGCATTTGGGGCCATTTGCTTGGGAAGTGGCGTTTCCTCAGGCATCCCCAGCACACATCTGGTTCTACTCTCCCCACTCAAATGCATCTACATGCATGGATGCATATAGACACACAAACACACACAGAAACAGATTCAATTGAAGAATCACTTTTTTCATTTTATTTTTTAATGAAAAATCAATTTTCTTTTCCTTCTGCCATCCCCTTTCTATTAGAAAAAGAAAATAAAAGCAACCTTTCTCACAAATACACATAGCCAAGCAAAACAATTCTTGCATTAACCATGCATATGTGTGTATGTATCCAGCCTTATATATGCATATCTACACATGTGTGCATGTAAACATATATAAAAATCTCTATGTTTATATCTATATATCTTTATTTCTGTATTTCTCTTTCTATATCCCTGGAGCTTAACACTTACTTGTTCAGTTATTCAGTCATCTCTTTGTATTTTATGAGCCCATTTGGGATTTTTCTTGCAAAGATATTGGAATTTTATCATTTCCTTCTCCAGTTCATTTTACAGATGAGGAAACTGAGGCTGAGAGAGGTCACATGGTTAGTAGGGAACAGAGTCAAATTTTCAACTCATGACCTCTGATTTGAAATCCAGCACCTTCCCAATACTTAGTCTAGAAACATTTATTAAGCCCCAACTATGTTCCAAACAAAGAATGACAAAAGACAGTCCCTGTACTCAAGGAGCTCCAAGTGGAATGGGGGAGACAACACATAAAAGGAAATATGAAGAAACTGAGGCAAACAAAAGTTCAGTGACTTGACCATGGTCACAGTTCTATTGTCTAGGGCCATATTTGAACTCAGATCTTCGTGACTCCAGTGTCAGTCTCTATTCCCTGTGGTGCCACCTAGCTGCTGTTCTTTCTAGGAGTTTCCCGATAACACTGAAATCACAGGTATGCTTCCTCCTAACAATGGTACAAAGATAATAAGGAAAAGGTCTCTTCCCTCAAAGGTCTTACATTCTACTGAAACACAGAAATAGAAAGCTACAGAGTATTACTTTAAAAGCTGTGGCTTGGTAGGGAAGAGACCTGAGATTTGGGGCTAGCTCTACTGACAGTGGGAATTATGGTGCTGAGCCATAGTTTCCTCATCCCTAAAATAAGGGACTGGACCCCCTCCATGGTCTTTGAGGTCTCCCACTGCTAAATCCACGATCCTAGAATCCTAGATTCAGTTCTTTTTTCCCGTTCTTTGAATGACCCCAATACAAAAGGCAAAGACAAGTGGGACACTGAGGCATGACCTCCCACCCTTCCTCAGCCTCCTCAGCGAGCATCCATAACCTTCTCAGTAGACAGCCACTTGTCTAACAGCAACCACTCCGGATTTCTGCCCGAAATGTCGAAACAACTTCGATATCTGGAAAGACGAGCTGGAGAAGAGCCCCTTCTCAGTTGTGGCCCTTCCTAGTTCCAGTGTCTTTTTAAAGGGCTTATGAACAACATGACAAACACTGGGGGATGGAAGTGAAGAACCATAGCCCCAAACTGCCTGAATCTTCACCAAGTCTAATTTCTCCTTCCTCTGCTTAGCTGGGGAAATCCCATCTGCAGCCCAAGCCCTGCTTTAGCGGGTCAGTGGTAGTCTCATGTCTGCTTTGGGTTATCATCTAGATCCACCTGGGCATCCAGCACCCTTGACTGCCAGAGCCTGGGCTGGGTAGACTATTATTCTGAGAGCAGGCGTGGTTTAGATGAGGTTCCGACACCACAGGCATCAATGACAAGGTCTCTTGGATGCTGTAGGAACCACTAGAGGAGAAAAGGGCCATCTCCCATCGTCAGCACGCCCCTCATGAGATCAGTCGTATCATGGGAAATGAACACTGCAGTGAAATACTGAATTGTGGTCCTGGTGTGTCCCTAAGGAAGGTGATTGTCGGTGTGAGGGTCTTACCAACATTTTACTCTGAAGAGGTCATTCACCAGGCTCTTTATCAAAGTATCACCATCCAGAAAAGAGCCCAGGGCATGTTTTAAAGCATTTCCTATGCAGAAGGTTAGCAACCACACAGAAGGGAAGGGGGATAGAGAACAAGTCAACTGACACTTATTAGAGACTTGCCAGATCCAAGGTCTTGAAGGGAGAAAGGCAGCAAGAGGCAGTTAGATGGTCCAGAAGATTGAACCTAGAGTCAGGAAGATCTTTTCCTGAGACATTTACCAGCTGTCTGGCCCAGGGTCCCAGGGGGTCCCTCTCTCAGCCTCAACTTCCTCAACTGCAAAAGGAGAGTAATAAGATCATCTACTTCCCAGGGTTGTTGTAAAGATCAAATAAGATGATATTTGTAATGTTATAATAAAATATAATTTATATATAATATAAATAATATAATAACAGTAGTGATGTAACTCGTAGCACACTGCTTGGCAGGTAGCCAATGCCATAGTAGGTGCTGTTACAATTGCAATTATCTTGAGAGACTGATTTTTGGGTAAGAACCCAAGTTCATTGAGTGTATCAGGTTTATTAGTTAGTCCAACATGGTAGCCGATAAAGCCATTGAGGTCTCCAAGACTCTCTTGGGACCAAGGATGACCCGAGCTGGGTCAGACCACTTAATAAATAGACATCAATAGATTTTTAGGAGCTCATTAGTCAGCCTATCCCTTGAACATCCCAAGACATCTTCATTGGTGATAGCTAAGTAAGGGGTGATCCCCAATAGTGACAGGTCATGGATGCCTGAAAAGAAGTGTGTCTCCTTCACTTAATAACCAAATTCCATTCAAAAGGGAGTCATTCTTTGGGATTCCCAAGGACAAGGGAAATGCAAAAAGCAGTGGACTGAATGGTATCTCTGACCCAGATCCTAGAGCAGGAATATATAATAATTCTCCCTAATATAGAGACATTAATAATAGTATATAAAAATAAATTCTCACAGTGCTTAATAAATATTTATTCCCTTTCCCCTTAAAATCAACAAACCATTGGACATTTATTCAGCACTTACTCTGTACCAGCTGGAGACACAGAGATAAAAGTGAAACAGTCTGAGTCTCTGCCCTCAAGGAGATTACATTCTATCAGGGGAGGCACATGTACTTATTTAAGTATATTTGAAGTAGGTACAAGATGATGAGGGGAGGCAAGAGGAGCTGAGGTCAAGATATTCTTATCTAAGAGATGATGCTTGAAGGAAACTACATATGCCTCAGAAGCGAGGCGGTGAAGTGGTTAGAACATCAGGTCTGGAATCAGAAAGATTCATCTTTGGGATTTCAAATCCAGCCTCAGATACTTACTAGTTGTCTGACCCTGGACAAGTCACTTCCCATGTTTTGCCTCAGGTTCCTTATCTGTAAAATGAGCTGGAGAAGGAATTAGCAAACCACTCCAGTGTCTAAAAAACCCAAAATGGGCTCAGAAAGAGTCAGACTCATTAAGAACAAGAAACTACACCTCACTTTCCTATCAACATCCCTTAACAAAACCACAATGAAATACACTCTCTAAGTTCTCCTTCGATGAACTCCCTAACATCTTTGTGTTTAACATTTTGTGAATACGTAAAAAAGAAAGAAATAAAAAGAAATCTTAATAGGTTTCCTTCTGCCCTCATCTTTTGATTCATGCAGACTGCCAGATGTGGGGAAGATGTGGATTTCTGCTCTCCTGCTTCCTGACTGTGCTTTGTGCCTGGATTCCCTGGGGGAGAGCAGAAGAATCTTCTCCTAATGAAGGAAAATGAGGGGAGGGAAAAGACTCAAAGGAAAAACAAATCTGGAGTTGGTTGGGGCCAAGGACTCTGCCTCTCACCTCCAGGGATAGATCAAGGAACCAGGCAGACAGAGCCAGCAATAGGAGACTTGAAAAGAGGGTTCTGGGGAGCTCCAGGCCAGGGGATGCTGGACCTGTTCATTGGACCATTCACCACTTGCTATTTCAGTCCTTTGGAACAATGAAGTCAAACTGGTCTGTTTTTGGTCCACTGAACGGCTTTGTTCTCAGGGACCATTACTGAGCTTCTCCTGGGCTTGTTTCAAAGGAAGGATGTACATTTGAGGAAGGCAAAGAAAAGCTCCTACTCGTTTTTTCCTAATTTGCCTCTTGTTCTCCCAAGGCTACGTGACTATCTCAGTGCCCCATTTGGAATCATCTTTTTGCTTTCGTGTAGTTTGGAGAGTGCTGAGTTCCAGGAGATCAATAAGCTTTCACTGATTAAGAGCCTACAATGGGCCAGGCATTGTTCTAAGTACTGGGGATACCAAGAAAAAGCAGAGAAATGGGCCTTTCCCTCAACAAGTGCCCACTCTGGTGGGAGAGACAACAGGGATACAAGTAGGAAAGCAGAAGATGAGTCCAGGGTGAATGGGAAGTGATCTCAGGGAGGGGAGAGGCTTGCACAGCTTGGGGGATCGGGAATGGCCTTCTGCAGGATGATGGAAGGAAGCCAAGGATTCTAAGACAGGGCAGTGAGGAGGGCAAACATTTTGGGAATAGAGGACAGCTAGGACACTGAGAGGGAGAATGGAGCATCCTGTGGGAACATGAGGCAGCTTCAGTGGCTAGAGCACTGGGCCTAGAGTCATGAAAGATCTGAGTTCAAATCTAGTCTCAGTTACTAATCATGTGATCCTAGACATGTCAAGCCTCAGTTTTCCTGACTGTAAAATGGGGATAATAATAACCTCATGGGGATGTTGTGAGAATCAAACAAGACATGTGTATACTGCTTCTCACAGAAAAGGGCCTGAGACACAAGCAGATTCTTAATAAATGCTCATTCCCTTCCCCTACCCTGCTTTCTGCTCCCATGTATAAGCAGTGCCTAGTTTGGAGTTCTTGCCTTTATGAAATAAAGACCCCTGTACTGAGAGAAGATGTTATCCTCTGTCTTATCCAACCACAAACTCTACCTTTCGTCTCACCATACACCTTTCTAGAGTGAGTGGGATGTCCTAAAACTCTTTGTAGCTGACTATATTTGTACTCTCCCAAGAACCTTGAGAGGCAGGTGATGCCCATGCTATTATTCCCATTTTCCAGTTTAGAAACTGAAAAGGGAAGTGGCTTGAAGGTGATACAGTGGAGAGGATGCTGAACTTGGAGTCAGAAAGATCTGAATTCAGATACTGCCCGAGATGCAAGCTGACTGTATAATGGCAGTCAAATTAGTTTCTCATTCCTATCTTCAGTTTTCTCATCCATAAAACAGAGATAATAATAACATCTACCTCTTAATCATTGTGAAGATAAAATGAACTAATATTTGTAAAATGGCTTGCCAACCTTAAGGTGCTATGTAAATGCTACCATCATTAGCACCACCACCAACCACCAACCACCAACCACCATTACCACCACCACTATTGTCACTATTATCATCCATCTTTAGGAACTGGGCTCTAGATCATCTAGCCAACAAACTCAGGGCTTCATCCACTACACCAAGATGAGCAGGATGAGAATTGACAATCTGTCCTCAGAGCAGATGATTCCTCCTTCCAGACCTGACTCAAAAAATGCACCATTTTTCCATGGCATCATCTGAGTTATTGTCCTTTGCAGCTTCCTGTGCTGTAGTGACCCAAGTTCCTACTTGCTGAGTGTGAGCAAAGTAACTAAAGATGTAAGAATAATACATATTTAGGTAGATCACTCTCAGTTCTTCCTTCCTTTCAAAAAAAAAAGAATAAATTCAGGGTAGCTGTGAAATTTGTTAAAAGGTTCTAGAGCAACACAAAGAAAACACTAAAAAAGCAAATCTCTTAACCCTCCATTCTCTTTCACTAACAGAAATGCTAAGCTGATTTTATATTATAAACCAATTTCATCTATTTTGAGTAGAAGGCATCCTAGGAAGAGGAGATCTAGATTCAAATCATGCCTCTGAGTTTATTAGCTATGTGATTTCAGCAAGTCATATCATTTTCTTGGGCATCAGTTTTCCTTGTCTGTAAAATGGGGATGATAATTATATTTACCCCAGGTCTAGGATTTTGGGTGAGACTCAAATGAGATAATGTATGTAGGACATAAGTAAGATCCAACTGAGAAACAAGTAATAAGGTGGAAACCTATTTTTAAATATTTCTTGTTCACACTTGTTTTCTGATAGACTGCATCTACATAACTTGTTTAATAAATCTTAAAAAGCACTCTTGGGACACAACTGTCCCCAAAGCTCTATTCATCTTAGAGTCCAGCAGCCTGACTGGACATTTCCATTCTCCAATGACTAGCAGCCTTGTCAGTGGTTATGTAAGAATTAGTCTGCAAATTTAGTATTACTGTGGGCCACAGGAAACCCTCACATTCCCCATTCTCTCAGGTACTACTCAAGTCATTTGTATAACTTTTATAGAAAGGTAAGATTGGGAATTGTTCATTTTAAAGAAATAGATCCAAGATTGGAAGCAAATTTTTTGTCCCCAAAGTGGCTTTGTTTTGTTGTGAAGCATGGAATCTTTTACTTCTCATGATAGATAATTACAAGTAAATTGCTTTGCATGTTATTTCATTTGATCATCACAATGACCCTGTGAGGTTGGCATTACAATTAGCCCTCACATCTGAGCAAATTGAGGAAAGGGGGTTATGTGACTTGGTCTGCATCTAACAGCTAGTGTGTGATAGGATTTGAACCTGTGTCTTTTTCACTTCAAGTATTGTTTGCACTCTGTCTTCCCAAGATCACTTATAGATGAATACTCAAGGAGGAAAAAATAGATATCATAAGGAATAGATCTCTGAACCCTTCTATAACAATCTATTCTTATTATTGATGACCATAGAAACAATCTATTTGGACTCTATTAATTCAATATCACCTGGGTTTTATAAGGAAGTGAAAATGGCACTTAAGCTCAGAAAGTGTGGCTGGATCCCACCAAATATGCATGAAAAAAATCCATGCCATAAATTTAAAGGAACTCAGGGTGTGATTTGGTATGACGAAATGATTGAATTGAAAGTCAAGAAGCCACTAGCTAGCTGTGTGATCTTGAATGAGTTAATCAACCTCTTCTAACTCTGTTTCCTCCTTATAAAAATGAGATTGAAATAAATAAAACTTTAGAAAAGTTAGATATGATAAACCTCTAGAGAAAATTGAATGGGAATAGAAAAGAAGATACCCTTTTCTCACCCATACATGGCACCTTCACAAAAAACCTCACAGCTAAAAGTAGAAAAGCAGATATATTAAAAACATCATTTTTAGACCATAATGCAACAAAATTACATTAAAAAGGATAGAAGAAAGAAAACTTAAATTAGTTGGAAACTAAATAATTTTATCCTTAAGAATGAATTGTTCAGAGAACAAATCACAGAAACAATAATTGTATTAAAGAGAACAAGAAGGAGACAACATATCATAATTTATGGGAGATAGCCAAGGCAGTATTTAGGGGAAATTTTATTTCTTTAAATGCTTCCATCAGTAAAAATAGAGAAAGAGCAAATAAATGTATTGGGCATGCCACTAAAAAAAATAAAAGAACACGTTAAAAATTCTCAAAGAGGGCAGCTAGGTGGCTCAGTGAATTGAGAGCTAGGTCCAGAGATGGGAAGTCCTGGGTTCAAATCTGGACTCAGACACTTCCTAGCTGTGTGACCCTGGGCAAATTGTTCAACCCCCATTGCCTAGCACTTAAAATTCTTCTGCCTTGGAACCAATATACAGTATTGATTTCAAGACAGAAGGTAAGGGTTTAAAAAAATCCTCAAAACAGGGAAACCTGAAAATCAAAGAAGAGATAAATAAAGTTGAAAGTAAAAAGATCAGTTGAACTAATAAATAAGATAAGAAGTTGGTTTTATGAAAAATGAGGAGATTGGATTAGATGGAATCTAGGACTGGTAAATGTTTAACAACTGACTTTGGAAAAAATGTATACATGAAACACTTTTAACTTTAATTTGCATTATTAGTATTTATCCATCACTTTCTTAAGTCTGGAAAACTAACAAAACAATAAATCAAACCCTGATTTGTAGTTTTTTGCCTATGTGGAAGGTATAAATTCTCAAACTGAAAATTCAACAATTGGATCTTAAATTTAACAATTTAACAAATGGAGCTGCTTTGAGCTGGCTCCACCCCCCCCATCCTGAAATTTCTTCAATTTGTAAAATTCACTTCTCTTCCATGTTTATGTTTCCTTCCCTTGGATTTTCTACTCACCTCCTTTCTTTTCCAAATCCATATCCCTATCATTGGCTTTCAGACAACTGCCCATACCCCCAAGAATTCTTCCATGAACAGATGCACTGGCCATTCCACTTTAGTGTCTAGATCACAAAGTAGGTTTGTGACTCACTAGAAATCACCTGACATTTTCTAGTGCCTCAAGCTTGTCCCAGATTTTGGCTTAAAGTGTCAATTCTTAATTATACCTGAAAAGAGAACAAATGATTTGCTTAGTGTCATACAGCTAGAAAGAGTCAGAGGTGGGATTGGAACAGAACTTCCTGCCCCCATGTCTAGCATCCCTTTGCCATAACTAGGCAACATTGCCTCCCATTTCTCCATTTTTAAATGTACATTCTTCACAGACTAGGGCTATGGGTACAGTAGATTGTTAAGCAAAACTGAATGAAAGAGGAATGAATGAATGGAGTGAATGGATTGGGAGAGCTCAGTTTTGAGTTGCTAGCTTTCTGGTTTCTAGGCCAAAAATTATATTTGGAACATTCTATGTCTCTAACCTCTTAAAGCTCCCTTGGTTGCAGTAATTTTTGCTGACAGTTGAAATGTAACATTTGGGGACTAATAAATGGTATTATTTGTTTGTTTGTTTGTTTGTTTTTAATCATGAACCTGTTTTCCCTATTGCCATAAATATTCCTTAAAAGAGACTATAAAATTGATTGAACTGGCCACTCTCTTGAGAGTAATAGAGATTATTGCTTTGTGGTAGAGAAGCTCCCCTTTCCAGTAGTTTTAAAAATGTGCTTTTCTTACTCCTGGGCAGATGATGATGATGATTAATTTTAATGAAAAGCAGATCTGTTTTCCAAGTAGATTTAAATTTATTTCTTGAGCAAGATTATTATTCTGTCTTTTGCCTTCCTGTCATACTGTTCTGTCTCTTCAGAGGCATTTTCTTCTCCTGTGTTTCCCCTAAAACACATTCCTTCTATGTTATCTCTTTCTTCCCTTTCAGACCATTGTAAACATACCTTTCTTTTATTTTCAAAATGGTTAATTGGTCATCAGTTTGTAATTGTGGGAAGGGAAGTTCTCAAAGGACTTATCCTCAGAAGTGAGGAGAGACATTCTAAAAATGATTAATCCTTCATGTGAGTTAATAAATGAATGAAAAACTTTTATTAAGAGATGACTTATGGCACTGTGCTAAAAGCTTCATACAATTAGGAAAAAGACAGTTTTTACTCTTAAGGACTTTATGTCTTTACTAGGGAAGATGACATTGAAGGAAGGTTTGGTATCAGGGTATATGGGAGGGTTTAGTGGTCCCAAAGGTGCAGTTGTTGGGCAGACGCCATGGTTCAGTTGTCAGTAATGCATACTGGAAAGTCAGATGGTAGTTTTTGAGCATCTGAGGAGTGTGGTGGCCAGGTAAATGGCAAGGCTCACTTAGCTGGAGCGTATAGTGTCAGGGTTGATGGTATGGACTATTGGACATGGGAGTATAGTGCCAATGCAGATGGTCAGACCCAGGGCTCTTCCATCTTACGGGAGGATGACTCCATGCTTATCCTAATAATAGGTTCCATGTTCACAGCCAGGACACTTCCAGGGCCCCAAAGTCCCTTTTCTCAGTATGGGGAAATCACCACTTTTCCTCCTTCTTTTTCCATCTGCCTCCTTACCTCAATGTCTGCCTCCTCTGTAAGACTTTCTTTGATGAATTGAAGATGGCATATGACTTCCCACCGAATTCTAACAACATTGACAGAAGGGGGTATGTATGTGTATGTTGATAGTACTACCTTAAGGACAGCTGATGTTCAGTGATAGGACCCTGGCTCTTTGTGGGTCTAATATGGCAGACAGGAAACTATGTGATTAGCAAATATTGAAGAAAATCTCATGAAGGGAAGCAAAAATAAAAAATGTTTCCCTCTCAGGATCAGTGGCTTGTGTAGCTGGATGGTGGAGCCATTTTCCTGAAATTTTTTCAACATATTTGCTGCCCTTTACTGTAGCTCTTACCCTTGACTAAAGAGTCAAGGATAGTACCTTTTCAGCTGAAGGGACCTCAGAGGCCATCTTATTCAACTCTCTCATTTTAGAGAAAGGGAGGCAAAAGATCAGAGAGAGACTTGACCAAAGTCATTGGGTATCAAATCCAAAGTCTTCTAAGTCCAGAGTGAGCACTATTTCCAGTGACCATCATAGTTCTTGGAGAAGAAGAGGTATTTCACAAATATTTGTTTATTGATTGAATAATTGAGCTCCTAAAGGATATATATTGCCTTGATTAAAGAGCTATAATAAATAAAGGTGGAAGGGAGCAGAATAACATGTCATAATTAAGATTTAGATGTAGAAATCCAGGAACCATGAAGAATGGTGGAATAGATTAGTATGAAATTCATAGTCTTGGAAGGATTTTTGAGATTGGGCAAGGATAACATGACTGAAATAATGTCTCAATTTACAAAAAAAAAAGAGGAATGAGGAAACTAAAGTCCAGCAATCTGGACTTTTTGCCTGGCAGAAATATAAAATGAGATTTTTTAAGTAGGACTTTTTCAGTGTGTGTGTGTGTGTGTGTGTGAGAGAGAGAGAGAGAGAGAGAGAGAGAGAGAGAGAGACAGAGACAGAGACAGAGACAGAGAGACAGAGAGACAGAGAGACAGAGACAGAGAGGGAGAGACAGAGAAAGAGAGGGAGAGAGACAGAGAAACAGAGACAGAGAGAGAGAGACAGAGAAAGAGAGGGAGAGAGACAGAGAGAGAGAGAGACAGAGACAGAGAGACAGAGAGACAGAGACAGAGAGACAGAGAGACAGAGACAGAGAGACAGAGAGAGAGAGAGACAGAGACAGAGACAGAGAGACAGAGAGAGAGAGAGATGGGTTCCTTGTTCAGTCTAATGAAACTCATTAACCTCTTCTCAGACTAATATTTTTAAATGCATAAAATGAAACATATAGGAATTCAAAGGAAATGAATTACACTCAGTTACCAAGATGTTTAAAATAGCAACAAATTCACAGACCTCAGGGTAAAGAACCCTGCTTTGGAGGAATAGTTTGTGAACATCTTATTTTATTTATTTTATTTTTTAAGGTTGTAAAAGTCTTTATTTTTTAATTGTTTTTAATTGAAATTTTTATTTAATTAATTAATTTAGAATATTTTTCCTTGGTTCCATAATTCAAGTTCTTTCCCTCCCCCCCCCCCAGCCAACACACAATTCCACTGAGTTTTATATGTATCATTGATCAAGACCTATTTTCATATTATTGATAATTGCACCAGGGTGTCATTTAGAGACTACATCCCCAATCATATCCCCATCAACCCATGTGATCAATCATATGTTTTTCTTCTGTGTTTCTACTCCTACAGTTCTTTCTCTGGATGTGGATACATTCTTTCTCATAACTGTCCTGGGTCATTGCATTGCTGCTAGTAGGGAAGTCTATTACATTCGATTGTGCCACAGTGTATCTGTCTCTGGGTATGATGTTCTCCTTGTTCTGCTCCTTTCCCTCTGCATCAGTTCATGGAAGTCTTTCCAGTTCCCATGGAGTTCCTCCAGTTCATTATTCCTTCTAACACAATAGTATTCCATCACCAACATATACCACAATTTGTTCAGCCATTCCCCAATTGAAGGGCATCCCCTCATTTTCCAATTTTTGGCCACCACAAAGAGTGCAGCTAGGAATATTCTTGTACAAATCTTTTTCCTTATTTATCTCTTTGGGGTACAAACCCAGCAGTGCTATGGCTGGATCAAAGGGCAGACAGTCTTTTAAAGCCCTTTGGACATAATTTGTGAACATCTTAAAAGGACAAGAGTGCTTACTTAAGGAGGACGAATGGGGGAACACTGTAGACATAACTAGATTTTAGCAAAACGTGTGTGTTCAAGAGTGGAGAGATTTTGTCAGATTGATGTTAACTTGGAGGGAGATAGTTCTCATTGGAGTGCCCCAGGGATCTGCCATTGATCCTTATGCTGGTCAATAATGTGTTTCAAAGGAAGGTATTGATGACATGGGAGGGATAGCTAATAAGTTAGATTCAAATATATTCTAGATGATAAAAAATTTGGTCAGGCCAGACCGATGCATTGAATCTAATCTAAGGAACTTAATAGAGATAAATATGAAGGCTTATTATGCATTATGTTTGCCCTTCCCCTTCTCTCAGTGAGGGTGATTTTAGCTAGCTTTCAGGATGATTACCTAATTAAAGTCATTCTAAGCAATATGTGAGTAACTGTTGGTGAGGGGGTTATTTACATTTTAAACGATGTTCTTACAGAAATGAATATCTAATAAGGGAAATGAGAAGAAAGCTGTTTGGAAGGAGGGGGCCTTTCCTGTTGCCCACGGCGACTCTACTTGGTAAGAGCTGGGTCAGAAGTTTGGTGCCCATTTCTGGACAATGGTCAGCTCATGCCTCATGCAGTCGATGTGTGTGTTCCTGAGACTTGTGTGTAAAGATCATTTAAACACAAATTGATCTTTGGTAAACTGAACCATAATCTCCCACTGGTCTCCATTATCCTTTCAGCAATGGCTCATCTTCCTCTCTGATTGATTTTCCATTGGCAGTGGCTCTCAAGGCTTTGGCTTGCAGCTTCTCTGTTTCCAGTCTCTCCCCAGTAGTTAATGGTCTGTAAACTAACACTTAAATGTGCTGCCGGAGATGCCTACCCCCCAACCCCCAGTGCTATTATGAGTAATGGCAAGAGTCCTTTTAGAATAATCATGTAGTAAATATTCTGTTTTGTCCATATGGCTTTTCAGACATTGACTGGCCTGGTGGGCTATTTCTATCAGGCTATCTGAGTAGGGATGGGGAGGAAAGGGAAGGGAAGGGAGGGGAGGGGAGGGGATGGAAAGGGGAAGGAAAAGTGCTAGTTCCCCCTCCATTTTCTGGATTCTGCCTGTTTTTTTTTTCTTTTAATTCCCTCTCTGATGCAATGACATCAGAGATAAGCAGGGATTGACCCTAGAACACTGAGAGAGAACCTGCCTCTCCCTGTAAAACACTTGGCTCTCTTCAACATCCCCCAATTACCCTGGTCAGTGATTGTGGGCGGGACAAGAGATTAAGAAAACTGAGGGACCTACAGGGCCATTCAGGCCTTCCCAACCCCTCTGGGATTTGAAGACCATCAGAATAATGATAGCCCACACCGAGATAACACTTTACTTAGGTGTTTCTTCAAAATTGTAATGATTTTAAAATGGAAAACAAATACACAACTTGGAATGAATTTGAGACAAATTGTGCCATGAGCATATTAAAAAAAAAACACAAGTGGCTAAACAAAGGATTAAAAGCAAATACCAGTAGAAGAAAATGTTTTCCGGCACAGGACCAAAATTTCAAAAGATCAGTGCGTGAGTACCTGGATAGTAGACACTCATTTTGTAATAATGCAATTTTAAATACCTGTTGTTGACTGTCCATACTAATGATATCATTTGACTCTCATAACAACCCTGTAAGGTAGGGGGCTATTATTGACTTCATTTTACCATCAAAATGGGGTCCTAGACAAGGTTAGGACTTTTTCTAGCTATTACATGTTAGGGATGGAATTTGAACTCAGGTTTTCCTGTCTCCACATCCAGTATTTCTCTATGTCATGCTGCCTTTTACCATTCCCGAAGTTCTCTGGTGACATCTCTACACTGTTCTTTATCCTGCTGCCTCAGTTGAGGGGGTGGTTGCCATCCTTTTGTTTTCCCTTTATTGCTCCCACTGTTCGATGTTCTCAGTTAATCCCCAGCTTTCTATTAAGCAAGCCAGTTAAAGGACTGTTGCTTTCAGCAATTAATGATTAGTCAAATTCTTCTATGATATCCCAGCAAGGACAACTCCAATGAATAGGACTGAAATTGGGTCAGACTATAAAATTAAAAGTATGTACCTAGAGAAAGAAACATAAAAAAGTCATAATTCAGTTCCCCAAAGATAGGATTTCTTAATCAATAAAACCTGGGAGAATTGTTATGTTGAAATGCCGGATTATTCTGCTGGATCCCTGATCCTACAGATGTGTACGTTCCCTCCAACAATTGAGACTCCAGTTCATCTCGGCCTGCTTGGCTTATTAAGTCTTCTCCATCTTCTCCTAGAAATTCACCCAAGGAATACATCCAATGGGATGGAGGCACTGCTTAGTTCCTCCTGAAATTTCAAGGGTTCCAGTATAGTCTGGAGGTGCACTTGCCATTTCACCAGACCCCACCCTAACATTCCTTGATAATTGTTTTTACTCATCAGGTCTTCTTTGTATCTCTTCATTGGGTTCATGTCCATCCTCCATGTTTCCATTGCCCTCTGTCTATACTTATTTTAATTTCTTCGGAAACTGCTGGATCTTTCATAGTCATACAACACGGGGGGCAGAATGTTAGCATTTAAAAGATGGGACCTTGTTGGGGGGAGAATCTTTGGATACAATTTACCAAAAGCAACCCAATCTTACTCTTCCTTCCATCAAATAAATATAGTTTAGCAGATATGAAACATTTGGGAGTGTGCTGAGAGCACGTCATTGAAGATGGGCCAATGGGAAGGGAACTGGCTCGAGAATCAGAGGGTGAGGACTCAGTTTCTAGCTCTGGCATGGGTTTCCTGTAGGGTGAATCCCTTTACCTCCTTAGGCCTTTGCCCCTTCCCATTCCAAACCTATGATCTTATGGTTCCATGATACTATGAAGGCCCTGAGTGTGGAAAACAATAATAAAAGCCCCGAGTCCTTATAAAAGGCATTTTGCAAATGGGTAAAATCATTGTCACAGGGATCCCCAAAGAAGAATTTACCCCTACGGCCTTTGGAACAGATTCTTCAGGGGTGGCCCTCAAGGCAAATTACTGGATGGGGAAGACTGGCCAAAGAGAATGACTGCCGAATGCTGGCATCACCTGGGCATGTTAGGCAATTTCAGGAAATTTCAAAACTAGATTTCGCCTCCTCCTCCTTATGATAATTTCCCCCAAGAAAATAGTATGTGTATAACTGTATATATATATATACACACACACACACACAAACACACACACACACATATATACACATATATGTATATATACAAACAAATAAATTATATATGAGCGTATATATAAATAGACGTATGTGTGAATATATAAATATCAAAGTGTATCTATAAATATACATACACATATTTATACATAAATATATCTCTGTTCCTAGCTAAAAGAAATGGATTTAAGTCACTCACACATATATTTACATATCTAAACACACATGCATGCACACCTACATACATATATACAGTGGATTACTGCATTAGGCTTGGAGGCATTTCTTCCTCCTCCAAATCTAGCTGTATTAATTACTGTATTTCTGCCGTGTTAATGCAGGGATTTGACAGCGTGGGTTAAAGACTTAAAAGTCTTTATGATTTTCTTCTGCCCCGGCAGCACGTCAATAAGACATTTAAAATGCCTGCCTCTGCCTGGTAGCCTTGGTGGTGGTTCACCGTTTCATAATGGATGTGTTGATAAGAGTCTGTCTGGAGAAGATAACAGCCCATTTCCTTTTCTGGTCCCAAGGCCCTAATCACACAGATGTGTTTATTTGCCTGCACTTTCTGCCCAAGGAGTCTTAGCTGAATTAAGGAGACACTGGGGCTGCTTTCTAAAGCAGAGATGCTGTGCCTGCTGTTGGGCCATAGCATGGGGGAGGCTCTGGAAGGCTGCAGCACTGGGCACCGTAGCCCCACATTTTCAATGTTCCCTGAGTAATGGGTAGAATTGGTTGGGGGACTGTTATAATGGCAGTGTGGAGCTCAAAGGGAAGTCAAGATGGAGCCCAAGGTGGGGGCATGTTTCCTGGCCCTCTCTTTTCCCCGTTATCCAGGCTTGCAGTTAGTGGGCTACCGGGGCAGATTCTGCTTCTTAATTTCCCACTCTCCTGCCCATTTCTGGCTCATTGCTTTGTGCAGTCTCTTTAGTGGAAGACTGATGTGGAGAGGAGGTCCAGCCTGGTGCATAAAATGCCTTTGGGGCCAGACTAGGTGCCACTGTCAAAGAACCACGGAATCTGCAGCCATTTCAGCCTCTATGCTGGAGTCCGAGCTGGTCATCCTTTCCCAGTGCAGACACACGTCCCCTGTTATCTACTGCATATGATGCTGTCAGGGATGCTTCTTTACAACTTCTCAGTGAGCCATACCTCCTGGAGATGCTGTTTCTAGCTAAAGGCTTTGTCACTGGAATGCTGAGGCACCCAGACTGCCTGCAGATAGACACGGACCTTTCTCTGTATCTTGCAATTCTCTGAAAAAGAGAAATCACTGAATCTCAGATGTGGGGAGGGCATAGGAGGCAGGGGGGCATTGGATTCAACTCAAACGTGTCCCAGAATCCTCTCTGCAATAGCCCTGGCAAGTAACTGTCCAGACTCCAGTCAGTGGGAACTCACCACCTCCCCAGGCAGCCCATTCCACTCTTAAAAAAATGGAATATTTTTCCTTGAACAAAAATCTCTTTTCAGTGCCTCTCACTTCTCCTGATTGGGATGGGGGACCAAGCACTAGAAGGTCTATGCTGAAAAGAGATCCAAAAAGAGGAAAAATATCCCGATGTACTAATACATTTGTAGCAACTCTTTTTTGTAGGAGCCCAAACTAGAGATTGAGATGATGCCCATCCATTGAGGAAGGCTGAACAAAGTACGGGACATCAAAGTAGCAACCCATTTCCCCCTTATACAGCTTCAGCCATTTAGGAATATTTCTCGACATCAATTCTAAATTTGCCTTTCCAGAACTTCTTCCTGTTACTTCTAGTTCAAACTATTATTATTAGCAATAATGAGAACACACTTGAACTAGATGGTCCCTGAAGTTCCCTCCAAGTCTAGATAAATGAACCTAGTAATAGTAGTAGTAGTTGTAGTAGTAGTAATAGTCAACTTCTAGAAATATATGATCATAGTAGTAGTAGTAGTAGTAGTGATGGTAGCAGTGGTGGTGGTTGCACTAGTAGTTGTAATGGTAATAGTAGTGATAGTCATTCCAGTAGCAGAAGTAATAGTAATAGTAGTGGTAGTGTGGTGGTAGTGACAGTGGTAGTAGTAGCAGTAGTAGTGGTAGTAGTAGCAGCAGCAACTGCTAATATTTCACCATTGCTTTAATCCTTGCTCAGTCTTCATAAATAACATTTCTTCTGGCCATCACCATAACTCTGGGAGGTAGTTACAATGATTATTTCCAAAGGAAACAAAACAAAGGAAACTTTCTGAAGTTTAGGGTAGTTAAATGACTTGCCTAGAGTCACAAAGAGACAGGGGATCAGGGATAATTTGAACCCTCTTCTTGACTTTAGATGCATAGTTTGACATGTTGAGGGCATGTCCCTGTGGAGGGACAAAGGGGACTAGTCTAATATCTATTCTACCTGAAAGCCATTCAGATACATGAAGAGTACTCCCTTCTTAAGTCTTCTCTTCTCCAGACTAATCCCTTCACCTCTAGTCTTTGATGGCAGGATCTCCTGTCCTCAGCATCCTTGTTATCCTTTTTTGGCTCCTCTTTAGGATTCTGGAACATATAATTTAAAGGGATGGTTTATGATGATGTAGAAAGGAAGCAATAATCACTTAAGAACAAGACTGGCATTATGAAGGAATGGTCATGCCAGAAGAACTTTCTCATTCCCCACCCTTCCCCACCCACCCAAATCCAGTTAAATCAGAAGATTGCTATCTATAATTTAAGTAGATTTGAACAAAGAGTTTGTCCTAAATAGTAGCATGAGAGATTTTCTCATGCCCATTAAAGTTCAGGGGAGAGCCCTGGGGATCTTTGAATGTAGACTCCAAATAAGGTCCCACCAGGGCAGAGAAGAGGGAAACCATCATTTCTCTCATTATCTCTGGATTCCATGTTTCATTCACCCAAGGAAAACATGCGTTTGAGGGACATATGTCACATTACTGATTCTTCTTAAGCTTGTGATCTGGCCTCGCTTCTTCTTGGCTGACTTCATGAATTTGATTTTGTGAACTCAAGTGTTCTGAACACCAAATCTGTCTTCATTATAGTCTGCTGAGACATTTTTTTAAACCCGACTCATCCCTTGGGAACTTCATATTCAATAGATACAAATTCATAAGAGTACAAAGCATTCCCCAATTGATAAATGGTCAAAGAATATGAATTCAGTTCTCAGATGGAGAAATTAAAATTATTGTCATATGAGGAAATGCTCCAAAACACTATTGATTAGAGAAATGCAAATTAAAACAACTCTGAGATACTGCCCTACACCTAACAGAATGACTAATAGTACCAAAAAGGGAAATGATAAATGATGGAGGGGATGTGGGGAAATTGGGACCCTCATTGGTAGAATTGTGAACTTACACAGCCATTCTGAGGAGCAATATGTAACCATGCCCAAAGGGCAATAGTACTATAAATACCCTTTGACCCAGCAATACCACTACTGGACCTGTATCCCAAAAGAAATTAGAGTTAGAGGAAAAGGACATCCTGGTACAAAAATATTTTTAACAACTCTTTTTGTAGTGCCAAAGAATTGGAAATTGGGGTGGGGTGTCATTTGGGGAATGGCTAAACAAGCTGTAACATATGGCTGTAATAGAAAACTATTGCACCATAAGAAATAATGAACAGGAAAAATTTAGAAAAAACTGGAAAGACTTCTATGAACTGATGCAAAGTGAAGTCAGCAGGACCAGGAGAACAATGTATACGGGAGCAGAAATATTGTACAATGATCAACTGTGAAGGACTAAACTATTCTCAACAAAACAAGGTTCCAAGATAAATCCAAGGGACTCATAATAATCAGCAAAAAAAAAAAATCATTATCCACAACCAAAGAAAGAATTGTTGGAATCTGGTTTCAGGTCAAAGTTGGCCATTCTTCACTTTATTTCCTTCATGAGTTTTCTATTGTATAGGTGATGTGTTTTCAGCCATATGTTTTCAGTCATGACATGGGGAATATGGACACATGCATTGCAAGAAAGCCCTGGTATAATCTATATCAGACTATTTCCTCACTTGGGGAACAGGGAAGGGAGAAAATCTGGATCACAAAATGTTAGAAAACAATTGTCAAAAATCGTTTCTACATGTAACTGAAAAAATTAATTGAAAAAACATATTAATAGGCATGTTGAAGATATGTTTTCTCCCAAGACACTGAAAAAAATTCAGAATGGTCCAAGTCACTCTACTGAAGACCTTTTCTCAGGAGCTATGTAGCCATTGATAGTGTCCTACTGGGTCAGGCTTTCAGTTCATTACAGCTCCACTGAACTCTCCTGTAATCTGGATGCCATTTCTTCCTCTTTGCCACAGGGCTGGATAGGAGAATTCATCAAATCCTTTCCTGAAGAGCTAATTAAACTTCTCTTTTACCACTTCCTTAATTGTACCAGTCTAGTTATTATGTGAAACAAGGAAAATAAACATATAAAAATATGACATGTAAATTTCACATAACATAATTTCTTTGCATATGTTTGTATCATGGGAGTGATCCATCACTTTACATGTTGGAAAAAAATAGCATGTACACTTTTGATTTGTTTGATGCATTTGAGTCCAAATATGGTGGAAGGGTGGTTTGGAAGTGACCAATGTAGACATGAACTTTGGGATCGACACCAACTATTTTTTTTTTAAACTCTCATCTTTCATCTTGGAATCAATACTATGTATTGTTTCCAAGGCAGAAGAGCACTAAAGGTGAGGCAATGGGGGTTAAGTGACTTGCCCAGGGTCACACAGCTGGGAAGTGTCTAAGGCCAGATTTGTACCTAGGACCTTCCATCTCTAGACCTGACTCTCCATGCACTGAGTTACCCAGCTGCCCGCTCGACATCTACTATTGAGACTAATTAGAAAGGCAAAAACAGTCCTCAAAAGAAAACCTCGTGACTCTGGCTGGCAGGCACTAAGGCATAATTGTCAGGTGAAGAAAGCTTTTAAGGTACTGGTGATTTAACTAAGTGTGTTGGAAAGTAACCCAGGAATACATCATTAAGTCTTTGGCTCTTCCTGAAATCAACACAGGTGGGTAGACTCTCCATTCCCCCATGGAGCTTGGAAAATGGATAGCGAGGGGATGCTTTGTAATATCCACAGACAGGATTTTCTTAAATAGTAGCATTTCTTAAATTGGGGTTCATAGGCTTCTTTTAAAACGATCTTGATAACTATATTTCAATATAATTGGCATCCTCTGTAATTCTATGTGTTTTATTTTTTGCATTAATAGAAGTTAAGAATGCCTACCACATAAGTAAGCCCTTGAGGATAAAAGTTTCAGTTGAACTCTGCTAGAAATTTACCTTCCTTTTAGCCCCTAATTGGAATTTCTTCCTCATTTCCCCCTCTATAATGTAGGCAGCGCTTTTATGTGTCCTCCTGGGCTAAGGCTGGTCTGGAAAGGTTATACCCTTGGTGGGTTTGGGTATGACTGATACTATGTTTATATAATATGTATGCACATGTGTGTATAATATGTTTGTATAGATATCTGTATGTATGTATGGATAAAATATGACATTTGTGCTATCCTGAATGGAGAGATTTCATTCTAACTTCTATTCATAGAACCAGAGAGCGAGAGTTGGAAGGGAGTTCTGTGGTCATAGAGTCTAGGGGGTGCTTGAATGGGAACTCCATGTAAAACACACTCAATAATTCCTCATCAAAGACTTTTTGGACTTGAAGGTTGGAAGACCCCTGGGTGTAGGAGGAAGCCACCACTTCCTAAGTCAGCCCAAACCACTAGTAAAGAGCATTGATTGTTAGGAAATCATTCAAGAAGTTGAAATCTTCTGTCGCGTCAACAATTCTGCTCCTACTTCTCCCCTCTGGAGCTAAGAAGAAGAGCTTAATTTCTCCTTCCTTTTGGTGTCCCTTCAGATACTCAAGACACCCATAGCATGCCTTTCCTCCTCAGCAAAACATCCCTACATTGTTCAACCAGGGCTTCTGTAGGATGGTCTCCAGCTTCCTGGTTGCCTTTTTCTGGCCACAACACAGTATCTCTTCCATGGAGTGTCCACAACGGAGCCCAGTGCTACAGATATAACAAAACATCATCACATCCTTTTCTGACAACCCAATTCCTTTCAACATGGCCCATGCTCATTGGAGCTTGTTTGGCTTCTCTGTGGTAGCATGGACTTAGCACATCTGAGTTTCCTCCATGAAGTAGACCTCTCATTCCTTTATGGCACTTCATCCCTTGTGCTCTCCTGAGCTCTCACCTCACACTTGCATCTTCCCTTCTTATGGGAGACCATCTAGTGCTTTGTGTATACAGTGGTGCCAATGCAAACATTCACTCTCTGTGGGTCACCCCAAAATTCTCTTTTGTGCTCTGGATCCTCAGTTCGTTGTCAGCTTCTTGTGAGTTCTTCTGCCAAACCCTTGGGATTGACTACAGGGGCAAACTGCTTCTCTGCCACCCTGAGCTTCTCTCCTGGTGAAGGAAGCATATTCAACCAATCAATAAATGCTTATTAAGCACCTACTATGTGCCAGATACTATGTTAAGTATTGGGGATAAAAAAGAGGTCAAAGACCATCCCTACCCTCAAGGAGCTTACTAATGGGGGAAATATCCTACGAACAAATATATACAAAGCCAGTTCTACAGGGACAATAGGATGTAAGAGAGAGAAGGCTCTGGAATTAAGGAGGGTTGAGGAAGGCTTCCTGTAGAAGATGAGATTGAGAGCATTCATTTATGAAGACTTCCTGCCTTTTCTGGAGAAGGGAGAAGGAGGAGGAAACAAGCATTTCTTCACTATCTACTGTCTGCCAAGCACTGTGCTAAGTACTTTACAAACATTTTGTCATTTGGAAATAAGTATTCACAGCTTCTGTTTTTTGATTCTTAGTACAGGTATCCAATAGTCTAACAATGAGGGGGAAATAGACAAGCCACTGGAATCATGGTTCATCACTGCATCAGTCAGTTCTACTGTCTTTCAGAGTGATGGTCATTATATAATTTGATCTCAGGCTCATTCAACTTTCCACTCTTACACGTTACTCCTCTCCACATCCTCCAAGATCCAGTGACTTTGCCCTCCTTGCTGTTCCTTGCACAAGACTCTCCATCTCCAAACTTAGGGCATTTTCACTGATTATCCTCCGAGACTGACCTAATCTCCCTCCTCATTTTTTCTTTGAGTCTCATCTAAAATCCCACCTTCTACAAGATGCTTTTCTGGACCCTCTAAATGCTACTTCCTTTTCTCTGAGATTATCTCCAAGTTGTCCTGAATATATTTTAATTAATGCTATACACAGTTACATGTTGTTTTCAGCCATTAGATTGTGAGCTCCTTGAGGGAAGGGGCTGTTTTAGACTTTCTTTGTTTCTTTGTCTCTTAACCCATTGTCTGGTACATACATACACCTAAAAATGCTTGCTGACTTGATTTGTTCATTTTCCTCTCAATCAGTTCAAAGATATCTTCCTAGTTTTCTCTGAAACTGTCCATTTTGTCATTTCTTATGGAACAGTTAGATTTAGTCATTCTGAAGGGCACCTCCTTACTTTCCAATTTTTAGCTAATGTGAAGGGAGATACTATAAATATTTTCATACATGTGGATCTTTTGCTTCTTTTCATGACTGGGTATCAGCCCAGGCCAAAGAATATGCACAATTTAGTGGCTTTTGGGGCAGAGTTTTAAATGAATTTTCAGAGGGACTAGACCAATTCACAGGTCCATCAATGGTGAATTAATGTGCCTGTTTTCCATCAGCTCTTCCAGCATTTGTCATTTTGCCTTTTTGTAATATTTGACAGAGATTTTAGAGGACTATATTAATATTAATTATCCTTCACAACAGTTATGGGGTAGAGATGAACAATTTTTTTTCTCCATGGGGAGACAACATGCCTACAATTTTGTTAATTTAGTTGTTTAATGCTTCACTATGACTGAAAATGAAACTCCAACATGTCATGTAATTTTTGATGAATAGGACCTGATGTCATTTGATGAATGATGGGTATGATGTTGGTATAAGGATTTTAGTCTCATCTAAAACCCCACCTTCTATTAAAAAAACCCAACCCTTTTCTGGTCCCTCTTAATGCAAGTTCCTCTTCTCTGAGATTATTTCCAAGTTGTCCCATATATATTTTATTTTATACTGTACACAGTGCACAGTTGCATGTTGTCTTCTGCCATTAGATTATGAGCTTTAAATATATATGCATACATACATATAATGTGTGTGCACATGTATGTATAAATATATATAATTTAGAGGTGGAAGCATCCTTTGATATCTTTTGTTCAACAACTTCAGCATTTGAAGGGAACCCAGAGTCCAATCAAATCTAGTCTAATCTAATCTAAGTTCCTTGAGGTCAGGGATCCTTCCTTCCTTCCTTCCTTCCTTCCTTCCTTCCTTCCTTCCTTCCTTCCTTCCTTCCTTCCTTCCTTCCTTCCTTCCTTCCTTCCTTCCTTCCTTCCTTCCTTCCTTCCTTCCTTCCTTCCTTCCTTCCTTCCTTCCTTCCTTCCTTCCTTCCTTCCTTCCTTCCTTCCTTCCTTCCTTCCTTCCTTCCTTCCTTCCTTCCTTCCTTCCTCCCTCCCTCCCTCCCTTCCTTCCTTCCTTCCTCCCTCCCTCCCTCCCTCCCTCCCTCCCTCCCTCCCTCCCTTCCTCCCTCCCTCCCTCTCTTCCTTCCTTCCTTCCTTCCTTCCTTCCTTCCTTCCTTCCTTCCTTCCTTCCTTCCTTCCTTCCTTCCTTCCTTCCTTCCTTCCTTCTTTCCTTCCTTCCTTCCTTCCTTCCTTCCTTCCTTCCTTCCTTCCTTCCTTCCTTCCTTCCTTCCTTCCTTCCTTCCTTCCTTCCTTCCTTCCTTCCTTCCTTCCTTCCTCCCTCCCTTCCATCCTTCCTCCCTCCCTCCCTCTCTTCCTTCCTTCCTTCCTTCCTTCCTTCCTTCCTTCCTTCCTTCCTTCCTTCCTTCCTTCCTTCCTTCCTTCCTTCCTTCCTTCCTTCCTTCCTTTCTCTCTTCCTTTATCTCTTCCTTCCTCTCTTCCTTCCTCTCTCTCTCTCTTTCTTTCTCTCTTTCTCTCTTTCTCTCTCTCTTTCTCTCTCTCTTCTCTCTCTCTTTCTCTCTCTCTTTCTCTCTTTCTCTCTCTCTCTCTCTCTCTCTCTTTCTCTCTTTCTCTCTTTCTCTCTTTCTCTCTTTCTCTCTTTCTCTCTTTCTCTCTTTCTCTCTTTCTTTCTTTCTTTCTTTCTTTCTTTCTTTCTTTCTTTCTTTCTTTCTTTCTTTCTTTCTTTCTTTCTTTCTTTCTTTCTTTCTTTCTTTCTTTCTTTCTTTCTTTCTTTCTTTCTTTCTTTCTTTCTTTCTTTCTTTCTTTCTTTCTTTCTTTCTTTCTTTCTTTCTTTCTTTCTTTCTTTCTTCTTTGTATTCTCATTACCTGGAAGATGGTCTAGAACACTGGTATTGAATAAATATCTGTTGTTTGACAAATCTCTATCTGAAAGACATCTTCTCTGTAACTTTTCCAACAAATGGTCTTTCAGTTTTTTTAAACTCTTACCTTATGTTTTACTATCAATTCTAAGACAGAAGAGTGGCAAGGGCTAGGCATTTGGGGTAAGTGACTTGCCTAGGGTCACACAGCTAGGAAGTGTATGGGGCCAGATTGGAACCTAGGACCTACCTGACTTTAGACTTGGCTATCTGCTGTACTACCTACCTATCCTGTCATCTAGTTTTTATAGCCTATAGTGATGGGAAGCTCACTACCTTCTGAGTCAGACCAACCCACTTTGGGATAGATCTCTTCAGGAAAAAATCCCCATGATATCAACCCTAAATCTGCCTCTGCAAATTGCACCTATTGGTCTTCCTTGGAGAGCACACAGATAGTTGGGCCCCTCTTCCACAAGAGAATCCTTGGAGAACTTGGAGATAATTATCATGCCTCTCGGAGGCATTTCTTTAAGTTAAATATCCCCAGTGTACTCCTAGAAGTATTTACGGAGTGCCTACCATCTGTGCCTGGCAAATGCAAAGACAAAAGCATGAGAGTCCCTGCCCTCTGGGAGCTTAGATTCTCCTGGGGAGAATTTTAAGTCCATGCAAAATCTAAGCCAGGTAGATACAAAATACGGTGGATGAGAGAGAGTTAGGTTTAACCGTGGTCAGAGGCAGCTGATAGGGACATCAGAAGGATGAGGGAGGACCTCATGTAGGAGGTGGTGCTGGGACTGTCCTTGTTTCTGTTACCCTCCTCGGGTCACCTTCCTCACGTGTCTCACCACATGGACAGAATCCTTGAGCTGCCTGAGGTCTTCCTATCTCATTCATATTTGAGGGAGCTGTCCGCGTCTCTTTCAACATTTTGCTATTGATGAAAATTTAACAAATGCTCATCATGAGTAAGATTTTGTTGAAAGCCGAGGGATCCATGCTGGTGAATAATCCTGAATGCCTGATTAGACACAGCAGGCAGGCAGGCAGCTCTTGGTGCCTGTTAACAAAGGCATTTCAATTAACCAAGAATTCTTCGGAAAAGAGCACTCATTCCTTTGGCTTTGCTGTAGAATACCGGAGCCTTACCTGATTCTTGGAAACTAAGTATTTCAACTGGATTACCAATCCGCTGTTGTTTTTCCTTATTATCCTCATAACTGGACCATTGGAGAATGGCTGCTTTGCTTGAGGTTTCCCATCTAAGCTGTGTTTTTCTAATCCATTTTCATAGGATTTAAAGCAGCTTTTTGATCCAATATTTGAAGGTTTCTCGAGTCTTTGCTCCAGTGTGTTACATGGAGTCAAGCCAGAAGTTTGTAGGGTGTTTTTGCCTTCAATTTTAAAAATCCAATTGCTTGCTACTGCTTAGCATCTTGGCAATCCACTTGTGCTATTTTCATTGAATGTAGGGATGCTTGTGTCCTAACCTCCTTCTGCTCTGGGGCTCCATGAGGATTGTGGCCACCCATGTTGTAGAGGCAATGACATGTAGGCATGTAGACGATTAATAAGCTAGTATAATTTCAGATGGGAATTTGGGATCCTAGACTGAGAGCTGGAGGAACCATTAGAGGTCAATTTGTCCAATTTGTCCCTCTCTTTTTACAGATAAGGAAATTAATGCCTAGATAAGCTGGGGTACACAGTTACACAGGTTGGAAGTCAATGTCAGGATTTGAACCCAGGTTCTCTGACTCCAAATCCAATATTCTTTCCATTGTCCCACACTGCCTCCATATTTGGGTCAAGTTATACTCACTTATTCTATTGATATCCTTTCACTTCTAAGTCATAGGATTGATGTTTCCCATATATAGGATGCAGAACACACTTTCAGACGAGACATCACTTATATTTGTTAGCTCTATGGTAAAAAAAAAGTATTGGTTAAATATTTCTCAAGTTGCTAATATTCTCTGGCTTAAAGAGATTCTTAAAAGCCTTAGAATTCTCAGTAGAATTTAAAACCCTTAAGGTTAGGGACTATTCTTTTTTAAAAAATATCTTTGTATCCATCAATGCCTAGAATGATGCCCTGCAAGGAATTTTGTTCGGTTGTTTGAGTTGTGTCTGACCCTTTGTGACCCCAGTTGGGGTTTCCTTGGCAAAAATACTGAGATGGTCTGCCATTTCTTCTTCAGCTCATTTTACAGATGAGGAAACTGAGGTAAATATGGTTAAGTGACTTGCCCACGACCACATAGTAAGTGACTGAGGCCAGATTTGAACTCATGAAGATATGTTTTCCTCACTCCAGTCCTTGACATGCAACCACTGCACCACCTAGTTACCCTGCACAGAATAGGTGCTTAATAAATGATTTGTGGATGGGATTGACCCCATGACATGCATGCAAGCAGCCATTTTTGGCTGGAATGGACTTCTTTTTATTCTTCTTACAGAATCCTTCATGTTCTTCAGGTTCAACTCAAGGGCTGCTACAGAAAAGACAGCCTTCTCCTCTCCAAGTTAAACATCCCCATTCCTCCACCCAGTCCTTAACTGGCCTGATTTCTTAATCTATAGCCTTCCCTCTGCTTCTCTCCTGGGTTTGCTCCAAGTTATTTATAGCTTATATATTAAAAACCAAATCGTACACAGCCAAAATATTACATGGATATTTTAGTACGAAAAGAGGCAAACTTTCTCCTGCTTTGTTGAAAAATTTCCTTGACTATTGTCTCTACAATACAAAACCTCTGACATGCCCAAGACTAGCATCTGGTGTCCTATCAGTACGCTGGAAGTCCAGAAATGCTCCGAGGCCTCGAGTCTGGCTGACGTGGGCCATTCTGTTACCATGTCTTTGCGATGACATGAGGTTTCCATGAAGGAAGAGTGTGTGCATATACTCTGGGTGCCAGTTGAACTGGCCTATTTTTTCCTCTTCCAACAACACGGATCACTACTTATCTAGTCCAGATCTTTCCCATGTTCCCCACTGAATATAAATAGCTCATCTACCCAGTGTGCTAAAGACTTTCCTCTCATTTTCACAGTGTTCAAGTTTATTAGTGGAGCCACTGGGGTATCCATTGGCTTTCCTTTGCTTCCACTATATGACTAGACCATTGCATTTTTCAATCATACATGACTGAAGTTATTCTTATTCCATTTATCCTGAATGTTTCAGTATAAGATGATGCAGCTTGCTCCTCCCTTCCTATGCCTCTCTTGTTGGGTAACAGTTTCATTCCTTGGAAAACTTTAGATAGCATCATTCACAGCTGACCATCCACCATCCATACATTCATCCTTTCTTCCCTTCCTCCCTCCTCCTATCTGTCTACCCAGCCTTCCATTCTTCCAACATCCCAGACCATTTATTCATTTTCCTACCTCTCCACCCATCTCTCTATCCAACCCTCATTCATCTGTCTATCCATCTATCTTTCCATTCCTCCCACCCTAATCCATCCATCCCTCCATCCCACAAGACATCTAAAGCTAAGTTTCTAGTTCAGCACACCATAATTGAATGACGTTTACAGATCTGTAAAACCATAGAAACATCAGGGAAGTTCAATAAGCTCAACTCACGAAAATGTTTCTCTCTGTCCAGTAAAACCAATGGGTTTCATCACAGAGGAGGCCAGACATCTTTGAAATGATCAGGGTACCAGATATCAAGCCAGGAAAGTCTCAATTTCCTTTCTTGTCACAAACAGTGCTTCAATGATGGGTGGTCCTAATCCCTCTACGGAGATGGGATTTTCTTTTGGAAGAATTTCACATTTTCAAGGAAATTTGGGAGATTTAAAACTTTGTGGAGCCTTATAGGATCTTCCTTTTATCTCTTCTTATGTTCTGTGTGTTATGCAGCAGCCCTTCAGCTATAAAAATGCCAGCAATGCCTTGAGAATCCATGACCTTTCCAAGCCCTTTATTTAATTTGACAAATTTGCTGGTCTGGGCTCTACTTGATTATTTCTTGGGCTGAATTCCCATTTCAACAAGTGCCTTTCTAATTCTATGAAAGTCTACAAAATCAAAACTGTCCTTTCCTTTATGGTTAACGTTTTACTATCTCCTCCTTGCCACTTCAATATATGAAGTTTCTAAATAACCAGGCGAGAGAAAGACCAGTCAAATTAAAATCTTATGTTGGTGGGAAAGTTGGCCGAAGAAGAATTTAATTTTTAGTAGGAAACATTGCCTTGAATGGGACCCATTAAATGTCGATCTGCTCAACTGGTCACCTAGCTCTGTGGCTTTAAACATTTAAGACCTGTTACTGTTTCCTCTTTAATTGTATTTCTGGACTGAAAAAGACTCTCATGAAACAGGTACTCAGGTTTTAATGGAGGGAAAAATAAAATCATGGGCACAATTCCATTTTTCTTCATGCCAGCTGAATATCTATTTCCTGACTGTTTCTCCTGACTGTTTCCCCGAAGATGTAGGTCTGAGGGCCAATGAAATGCTCCTTTCTAAATGTGCCAGACCTTCCCCTTGCCACCTTTCCTGAAACTTTCCCACTCATTGACGTCTTTGGTTTTGACTTCACCTTTTCAGGTCATCTTTTCCTATTCCTCCCTCCAGAGGACCATGCCTTATAGCAAAGATTACAAAAGGAAAAGAAAACCAGAAATTTGGCTAAACTAGTGAATATTGCTAACCAAGTCTGACTTTATAGTCTCCCTATGGTACCCCCCCCGGTCCTGTTACTGTTCAGCCTGTTTCATCTTGGAACTTCCCTCAGTTCTTGGTCCTCCTCACTCTGGAATAGCTAGCTTACCTTGGCCTGTCTCCCCTCTTCCATTGTTGAGTTCCAAGTGTGGGGGTCTAAGGTGTCCCACCTTCATTCCCCTTCCCCTCTTGTTTCAGAATTTTTGGACTTTAAAACCCAAGAAGGACGATGTATGTTAATTGATGCAAAAATGTGTTTGGTTCATTCATGTTTTCTCATATTTTGGTCCTTCTAGTGTTTTCAAACTGTATCTTGGCTCCAGATGCCTCCATTTCTCCTTCTACTAAACCCCCTGCTTCATGTCTTCCAGCTCCCTTTTGTGAGTTGTCTTCTTCTATTAGAAGGTAAGCTCCTTGAGGGCAAGGGCTGTTTTTCTTTTTAGCACGTATATAAATATATATATATATATATGTGTATGTGGAGAGAGAGGGTAAATACTTAATACTGACTTCTTTCCTTCCATCCCTTTTATAAAGAAAGCCATTAGATGTCTTCTCATATCTCTTCTGCGGGATCAAACTTGACCATTATAATTATGTAACATCCAGTTTTTCTTTTCAGTTTTTTAGTTCTTTCCCAGATGGGCAAAATGGAAAACCGACTCATTTAAAATGCATGATACATTCGTAGGATAATTTGATATCATCTAGTCAGGCATGGTTCAGGAATAAATTCACTGTTTTATAATGCAAATGGTTTCCTAGCCAAAGGGAAGATTCTTAAGCCAACCTCCATGGGCCTCTGTGTACCCCCATTTTATCCTGAATCAGTTTAGAACTGATGAGTTTTATTAACCTCACAAGTCGCACTGACCACCATGAGAAGCAATCTTTTGGGGCGAGAGATTCGCCCATCTCCACCTCCCCACAGCAACCCTATCCCAGCCTCACTCTGGTCAGGGGATTTGGCATTGATCTCTTCTTTAAACACAGAGACGTTCTTCCTGGGAAAGAGACTCACGTAGGAGAACTTGTTCCTTGTGCTACTGTAAGCATTTCCTCTGCTGTTTAATATAGTAAAATCTACAGAGACAAATTAAATGATCCCAAATCGAGTGTGTTGCCAGAAGATATCAAGTCTTGATGAATATGACTGACCATGACTGAGACAAATGGTCGTGTGGAGAGGCTCTATCGTACATCCATTCTGGGCTGATTTCCCTTAATTAATGATGGATACAAGCTCTGGTTATTTAAGGCAGTGTTGCCTATGGATAGAGTGTTGGAGTCGGTATAAGGAAGACCTGGGTTTGTGCCTTGTCTTGCCTCTGAAATTAGCTAGGGGCCAAAAACAAATCAGTTCATTGCTCAGCCTCAGTTTCCTCATCTGTTCAATGGAGATCCTGATACCTACAGTGCCTGCCTCACAGAGTTGTGCCAAGGATCAACTGTGTGTGACCAACTAAGTGTGACCTTACGGGGCTTTGCAGATGACAATGCAAGAAACGACTATCCCCTCTTTCTCCAGAATATTCCAATGGACCCACATTGGTTTGAGAGCTTCTGCTCTGTGATCTCAATTTCATATTGAGGACAAAACATTGATCACCTGAGCTGTTCCTGCCTTGTTCTTGTTTTTGTCCCCTCTCCCTTCTGGCTCCTCCTAGGTGCCATCCCAGAATCCTTGCCATTCAACAGTTCTGAAACCTTCCTCTTCCACTGCTTGATCTCTCCCATTTCTGTCATCTTCCCATTGATCTCACTTTCCCCAAACGATCTGTTGTCTTTGTCCTCACCATGTTATAGCAGAATGTGGCTCGCCAAAAAACATGTGAGATGAGTTTCCCTCCCTTGTTCAAAGTTAAACAAGAAGCCAACTTTCCACAAATACCAGGTTTGTAACTGGTCCAAACACAAAGCTGTCACCCATCTCATTCAGTTCTTTTGTTTTTCTAATTCTTTTGCCATACAATTTATTCTGGTTTTAGACTGCCCTCAGAAGGAGGGAGTTATTGATTCATTCACAAACACTCACTGGCCATTGTCCTTTGTGGAAGCCTAGCACATGCCTGATGTAGAGAAAGACGAAGTTCCTCCATCTCCAGAAAATGCTCCATCTTCTAAGGGACGTCCTGTTCTCCTCCCCTTCCCCATCTATGTGTCTTTTCTGTCCGGAGTTATTCTGCATTTCTTTAACTTGTTGCCTTCTTGTTTACAGGCTTCTTTATCTGTTTTTGGTAGACAGGCTAGATGCGATTTTGTGGCCAGATTTACTTTTCATATTGCCTAACACAGGTGGAAACTATGCCCACATCTTCTCCGTTGGTCAAGGCAAAACACATCACTTCATCATCATTATGAAAAAGAGATTACTCAGCATCATCCCAAATATTACCCTTTGGGTAGATCTACATGCTAAATGATGGCTCCATGGGCATTGGCGTGGGGAGCAGAATTGGTTAAGGAGATGGTAGAGAAGTAAGGATTAATTTTTATCCAAACAGCTGATGATGCGGATTTTATAGACTGAGACAGGATTGTGTGAGACATCAGCATGCTAATGTGGCTGCTCTTTAGATAGTGAAGAGAGGAAGGGCTTGAAGAGTTTAGCTTGGCAAATATGTACCAAGGCCTGAATGACCCTTGTCAGTGCCCGCTGCTTTATCCCCAAACCATGAAATCAAATTTAAGCAATAGTTCTGCCAGGAGCAAACTCAAACAGTGGAGATTTACTGTCCCCCTACCTAAAGAGAAATGGGTCCACCAAGCCTGCTGCAAAATAGACAGTTGTTTATCTGGGATGCTGGGATAGTTCTTCAGGAAAATAGGTCATTATCACCCACAATTCCACCATTAGTGATTCATTTCTTTTTATTAAACACAGTTGGTCTTCAAATGTAAAAATACTCCTAGAGGTATAATGCATTGAATTCAATTTCCACTTAATAGACATGAGACCATTTTCTTCTGTCAACTAAGATTCTGGGCATTCCGAGTGAGGCAACACCAGGAGATAGCAAGGAATTGTCTAACCGACAAATAAGGAAAGTGCTTTGGAAAGAGATCACAAATCTTTCTGATTTCACAGTTTTGTCTAGAGCAGGATCTGTTCCTTTGGGAGCCTGACCTGCTTAAGTTCATGTCATTTGGAGAGCAAAAACACGTGTCAGAAACATCTGTATGGATTCATATTGGAGGCTGCACTTTATCTAAACTCTTGAAGCTTTTGGGAAGATGGAAGGTAGCTGATGCGTCCAAATGTCATTCAGGATCATAGCTGTAAAGCTGGAAGAGACTTTAGAAGTCTTCAAGGTCAGCCCTCTCATTGTACAGATGGAGAAAGCTCTGCCCAGAGAACTGAAGTCTTTTGCCCAAGGTTTCACTGGGAATAAGCAGGGCAGGATTCGAATCCAAGTTTGGTGACTACAAGCAAGAGCTCTTTCCATACCTCACATTCTTTCTCTACTTAATATAATTGACGTAAATTTTAAATTCTCTTCCTCCTCCCTCTAGATTTTTTAGCTTCACAACTTTTCCTGGTCTATCTTAAGTTGAATTGA
Organism: Monodelphis domestica; assembly: GCF_027887165.1. Lineage (NCBI taxonomy): Eukaryota > Metazoa > Chordata > Mammalia > Didelphimorphia > Didelphidae > Monodelphis > Monodelphis domestica. Next base: position 9,452,793 of record NC_077233.1, read on the forward strand.
GTGTTTGGTGGAGCTCCTTTCAATGAGGCATTTTGATGTTATTTTGTATTTGGGGAATGATTCTGCCTTGATTTTAAAGTTATTTTCTTTCATCCATTATGAAGTGAATGAAGATATTACAAACACATAAATCAAGACTATTGATTCAGTTGAATAGAATTATTTTTTTTTCCAGAGGGTCCACTGAATCCAGGCCATTGAAACGTCTGCCATTGACTCTAAGGAGGTAGGGTGGGAGGATGGAAAGAGAGTGGATTTGGAGTCAGAAAGTCTGGATTAAATCCCTGCTGGTCTACTTCCTCTGATAATGAGAACATGGGCAAATCATTTCTTTCTCTGAGCCTCAGTCTCCCCAATGCCTTAATGGGAATATGATATAGTCCTTATCTATTAAAAATGTAGTATAATATATGTAACCCTGACTGTCCTCAGACATGGCCTCCCAAAGGTATACCCAAATTTAAGTCATGCTTGGAGTCAGTATCACTATTAAAAAAATTCCCCTACTGAGGTTTTTCATAGCTCATAAGCCCCCACTGAGGTTTTTCATTTACCAAGTCAAACCGGAGGACAGACTGATTTAAAGCAAAAGGCATTTAATTAAATGGAATAGCAAAGAAAATTCCTTTTATACCCAGTGATATAGTCTCCCATAGAGTCCCATGACACCAGTGGAAGAGGAAACAAATGGGTAGGTAGGCCATATATGTTTGGAACAAGTCCCCAGGGCAACTCATACCTTAAGGCTGCTCCTACTTTGAATCCCACTTCAACTCGCAGGTTGCAGCTTGTTTTTTCCCTGCAGAGTTGTTGATGATGTCTTCTGGCCTGTTTTCTTTACTGAGATGGAAGCTGTGGGCATCAACTAATGTTTACCATGGTGTTGTGGTCATGTTCTGTACTAAGTGTTGCACCAGCTCGTCTGCTACTGAACTGCAGCCACCCCGAGGCTTCTTTTCCACCAAGAAGGAGTCCCTGTGCCTAATCCATAGCTGTGGGAAGGGCTAATCTCTCTCAATCATGCCCAGATAGCAGCAAACTCAAAGCCAAAACAAATAATCCTTCCTTTAAATACAGTTTTGAATTGATCCACCTAATTGGCCTTTTATTGGGGGCCAGAAAAGCCTTTACAGTTCTTGTCTACCCCCCCTCCTTGTATAGTATGTCTAATACTTTAAGGATTTGTGATCTCATTTCTAGAGTTCCAACTGATAACCCAGCTCATCCATGCTTACCCATCCAGTACATCTCTCATCAATGTTCTTCTCCCCAAAGCTTACCACTGAAGGTCCATCCAATGGACTGGAGACCTTTTCCCCACCATTTTGAGGGTAGCAGAGAGCAGCCGGGCTGCTCACCTGTCTGCCATGTCTTACTCTTATTGCGTAACTAACCCATCTTCTCATCGTCCTTGATGGCACCCCTTCCTCCTGTTCCTGAGTTCTTTGTTGGCCATCTATCACTGCCTGCTCACCCCCACCAATCCCTTTTCCATTGCTCTCTGTGTGATTCTCATTTTGAGTTCTTAATAGGCAGTGGTGTTCCATGTGTCATTACCATACAGCAGTGTGGATGAAATGTGAGAACTGAAAAGATGGGCTTTTGCTTTCATGGCAATCTGGGGATCAATAAATGAACTTGGCAATTTCCTGAAAGCAATCCAACTTGCTCTCCTCTTCCTTTTCAACTCTGGGCCCAATGAGCCCTGGATCATAGCCATGAAAATCAGTCTGGAACTTTACTTAGCAAGACTCCAGTGGCTCCCTATTGCCTCTAGGATAAAATATAAACCCTGGCGTTTAACTTTTAAAGATCTAAACAAGCTGGCCCTAAGTTATCTTTCCATCCTCACTGGATATTATTCTTCCTCTTGAATTTGATGATACGGCCAAAATTGCCTTGCCTCATGAGGTTCTCCATCTCCTGCCTCCAAATCTTTGCAGTGGTCCTCCTCAATAAAGGGAACACACTGCCTTCTCATTTCTGACTCAGAAAAGCTTTCTCCTTTTAGGACAGATTGTGCATTATCTTCTATAATTTATGGGGTTTTATTAGGGGAACATAGAATAGTTTATCTGTCAGATCTATGGAGAAGGGAAGAATTTATGACCAATTATGAGAGAGAGAACACTACAAGATGTAAAATAAATAATTTTGACTATATTAAATTAAAATGTTTTTGTACAAACAAAACCAATGCAACCAAGATTAGAAGGAAGAGAATAAACTGGGAGAAATTATAACAAATTTCTCTGATAAAGTCTAATTTCTCAAATATATAGAGAAATAAGCCAAAATAATAAGAATGCAAGTCATTCTCCAATTGACAAATGGCCAAAGAATATGAACTAGCAGTTTTTCATGTGAAGAAATCAAAGCTATCATAATCATATGATAAATTGTTCCAAATCACTTTTGATTAGAGAAATGCAAATTAAAATAACTCTGGGTTACCATCTCACACCTATCAGATTGGCCAATATGACAGTAAAGGAAAGTGGTAAATGCTGGAGAGGATGTGGCAAAATGGGGACACATGCATTGTTGATGGAGTTGTGAACTGATCCAACCCTTTTGGAGGGCAATTGGAATTATGCCCTAAAGGCTATAACAATGTGCATACCCTTTGACCCTGTAATACCATAATTGGGTCTGTAGCTCAAAGTGATTAAAAAAAGGGAAAGGATCTGCTTGTACCAAAATATTTATAGCAGTTCTTTTTGAGATGGCAAAGAATTGGAAACTGCAGGGATGTCTATCAATTGGGGAATGTCTGAACAAATTATTAATGTTGGTGATGGAATACTATTGTGCTGTAAGAAAATATGGACAGGATGATTTCAGTAAGTGCTTGGAAAACCTTCATGACCTGATGCACAGTGAAATAATCAGAACCAGGAGAATGTTGTACATAGCAACAGCAGTATTTTATGATGATCAAATGAGGAAGACTTGGCTACTGTCACAATGCAGTGATCCAGGACAATACTGAAGGACTTGGGACAAAGAATGCCATCTACCTCCAGAGAAAGAACTGTTGGAATCAGAATGCAGATCAAAGCAGATGACTTTTTACTTTAGTTTATTTGGATTTTTATTTTGGCGTTTTGTTTTTTTATGATTATTCTCTTACAAAAATGAACGATATGGAAATAAGCCTTGCATGATAATACATATATAACCCAGATCAAATTGCCTACCATCTCTGGGAAGGGGGAGGGAGACAATTGCATCATAAAATTTCAGAAAACTTGTGAGGAAAATCATTATCACACATAATTGGTAAAATAAAATCTCTTTCCAAAAAATAAAACTCTAGTCTACGAATTTATTTTGGAAATATTTTGATAATTAACTTTCAACACAAATGGTTTCCTTTATAATCCAGTGTGTTTTGTTTGATGTGTTTAAAAACATGATTTGGAGAAGGGCTCCATAGGCTTACTGAACTGCCCGAGGTGTTCAAGACACACAAAAGAGTTGAGAAATCCTTTACTATAAGAGACTTTCCTGATCTCCCAACTACTGATGTCCTCCCTCCCAAACCCCCTTGTATTTAGCTACTTTGCATATCATTCTATTTATTCATTGTTGTGTTATACATGTAGTTTTTTCTTCCATTAGAAGATATGAATAGAGTGTTTCCTTCTTTGTACTTAAATCCTCGGTATCTAGCACAATGGCTGACATATGGTTGTCACTTAACGTTTATTGAAAGATTGATTGATTTGTTCCTCCAGTCGCTTGCAAAGTGCTTGGAACATTCATTCAGTCATTTTTTTCCCAATTGTGTTCAATTTCTCCATGACACCATCTAGACTTTTCATGGCCAAGATCCTGGGTGGTTTGCCATTTCCTTCTTCAGCTTATTCTACAGATGAGGAAACTGAGGGAAACAAAGTAAAGCGACTTGCCCAGAATCATCACCCAGCTCATTGGTGTCTGAGGCAAGATTTGAACTCATGAAATGGAGCCAGGCCTGGCACTTTAAATTATATTGGCTGTGCTCCTTAGCTGCTCCTCCTAGGTATTTAATAAAATACTTGGTGGATGTATTAACTGGAGAGACAGGATGAATGGCGCTAAGAACACTTTTGTTCTGAATTTCTACAAGTAAAATCTCTGTACCTCCTCCTACCCCACAAGCCAGTTGGTTTAGTCTTTAGTCCAACTTTCAAAATCATGACCTTGTTCCTCCTGCCCCCCTCCCCCCCTCCTGGCTAGTTTTCTGGTAGAACCGAGTTTTATAGGCTGGTTTATTGGAGCTGCGTCCTTCTAGGGCTGTCCATCATCAGTGCCTATTAAGGAGGCAGAAGCCAAGGATTCCTGAACCTAGCAGGAGAGGATATGACCTCTAATGATTATGGGGGAGGGGATGCAAGGATGGAATTCTAATCGGTTCTCAATAGGTGGACTTTTTTTGTCTTTGGAGACTGCAGGAGGAACCACTGCCCAGACGCACGCTTTTGCAAGCAGGTGGTTTATTTCCCTCTCATTTTTATATCCTCTCATTTGTATAACAGATATCTGAAATTGTCTTCTTTGCACTGGATAATTATTTGAAGCTACTGCCATTGGAAGAGAAATACGAGACAAATGAGCCAATTGAAATCCAAGTAAATTTTCAGAGAAGGCCAAAAGTGAATGATTGTTCCTCAGTTTACCAACTCAATAGAATGGAGTCAGGGATGGAGGTTAGAACATTTTAGGCTGGCCTTCCCCCAGAGTAAAGAAACAATGGCAAAACTTGATGGAGCTTTGGGTTTGATTAGACAAAGCATGGTGTCCGTAGCTAGGGAGGGAGGATGCTGTCAGATGGTCCTCTGGTCAGAGCACACCTGGAGCCTGGGGTTCAGTTCTGCTCCCCACCCTACATTTTAGGAAGGTCGCTGATAAATCATATGACGCTCGCTATATCTAGAGGAGGGCAAGCAGGGATGGGGAAGGGACTCCAGATTATTCCATGACTCTCAGGGAAGGAATTGGGAATGCTGAGCTTGGGGAAGAGAAGACTTGGGGCTTGGGTGCCATCTTTCAGGGTCTGAAAGTCTGTCATGGGGAAGCAGTAGATGTTTCTGCTTAGACTCCAGAGGGCAGAATTGGGAGCAAGGGACAACGATGGCAAATAGGCTTGATGTTCCCTAACAATTAGAACTATCTCAATGGGGAATGGGCTGTCGAGGAGGTATCGGGGCTACCCTTGGACTCAAGAAGACTGGAATCGAATCTTTCCTCATACACTTACTAGCTGGGTGACTCTAGGCATGTTACTCAATCTCTCTCTGCCTCAGTTTCCTCATCTATGAATTAAAGATAATTATGATACCCCTCAGAGGTTTTATGAGTATCAAGTGAGATAATCTATGTGAAGTGCTTATTAAATGCTAGTTATTATTATCATGATTCATCACTGACATGATCATTTGTTGGTCTATCATAAAAGAGGGTTCTTATTCATGTAGGGGTAAGACCAGATAGCCTCTGAGGTCCCTTTTATATTAATGACAACAACAACAAATACTTTGTTCTTTTTTTTTTTAGTCCATGCTGTAGTGATTGACATACAGTAGTCACTTAATATATGCTTTTTGAATTAACTGTTTGATTCTAAAAAAAAAAAAAGGTGGCAAATCTCTTAACAGCGGAGGGATGAATTTTAGGAATTCGTCCCCCAGCTGACTTTCTCTTGGAGACCCATCTATGAATGGCGAGTGATCTTGGAGCCAACTTTGGCACATTAGATTAATTCTCCCTCTTCCTCCCTCCTTGGATGAGGAACGACAATTTCTTCCACTTTAGAAAAGTATTGGATCGGGATGTCAATGAATGCACCAGGAGAGCCAGTCGAGCTCGTGAGAGCCGAGGGAATGTTCCACTTTACTCTTCGCACATCTCTGTGCAGCTGCGCTCGTCATGAGGCATGTCAGGAGGGCCCAGGTTGGGACCAGCTTCCCAGAAGCACTTTCTTCCCTTCTGAGTAGTTCTTACTCGTGTCCATTTCCAGAGAAGTGTTTAACGTCACGTTTTTACTTGACTCATAAGAAGGATTCAGACGGGACGGTGGCAGAATGAAGGGTGACGGGCGCTTTGCCAGTTCAGCCACTGCTGACTCTGGTGGGGGCGTGATGGGCAAGAATGGTGGGAGGCTGCCAGGGAAGGACAGAGCAGCCAGGGGTGGCCCGACCTGCTTTTCATGATCTGAAATGGACTCGTGACCAGGAGGACCAACACATTGGATGGGTCCATCTAAGCCAGTCAGCAGGCCTTGGAGTGGTAACCACCATCGACTCCACGATGGCGGGCTTTGGATGGGAACTGACGAGGGTCTTCACTGGAAGCCTCTTGGCTCGGAGAATGCGGCTTCCAGGCCACGGGGAGGCAGGGGGCGGTCTCTAATGGCAAAGGAAGCTATTAAGCAGGAAATTTAAATCGCTTTCCATTACCAGCTGTGTATAAAAAGGGCATGAAAATGAATAAAAGAAGGATTATTTAGTAATAATAACCAGAATATGACTATTAATGACAGCTAGCAGTGAGAGAGCACTTACTACGTGCCAGCACCATGCTAAGGGCTTCATAGACCTCTCGGAGAGGGAGTTTCTATCATTTCCCCCATTTTAAAGTTGAGGAAAAAGAGACAAAAAAAGTTCATGCTTTGTCCAAGTCCATACGGTCGCTCAGGGCCACTTGGCCGTTGTCAGGCTCTCCAGGAAAGAGACAGACTCGTCCGCTGGTCATCAGCTTTCAGTTACATCCTTTGCTGGTTAAAAACAGCAAACAAATGTCCTGCCCTCCCTGGGCAGCAGGTGACCAGCAGGCTTTGCATCCCAGGAAGCTCGATGGAGAGGCAGAAGGGAAGGGGGGGGGGTCGTCTAGACTCATCCCCTCCCATTAGAGATTAGGAAGTGAGGCCTGCAAAGGCCCAGAGAGCTTAGATCCCAGGTCTAGGACTATGACAAACAGCACTTCTGTTGTGCTGTAAGGTTTAAAAATGGCGGCTAGGGGGAAGAGTGAATAGAGGCAGGAAGACTCAACTTTGTGAGTTCAAATCCTGCCTCAGATACGTATTAGCCAGTGTGATCTTGGGCAAGTTCTTGGTCCTATTTGCCTCAGTTCCCTCATCTGTCAAATGAGCCGAGGAAGGAAATGGCCAACCACGCCAGGATCTCTGCCAAGAAAAGTCCAAATATGGCCCTGGAGAGTCAGGCATGACTCAGCATCGATAAAGGTTCTAAGTCTTATCTCATTTGCTCCTTAAAACAACCTGGGAGGCAGGTGTTACTATTACTGTTATTCTCATTTTATTAGTGAAGACACTGAGTCAGAAAGAGATAAGTGTCTTGCCTAGAACCACATAGCTAGTAAGTGTAAGAAGTAAGATCTGAACTCAAGTCTTCTCACTCTACATCTAATATGCCTTGTTTCCTCTGTACTAAGTTCTGACGAGAAGTTGTCTATAGAAGGTGCTTAATAAATGCTTGTTGGATTGTATTAGGATTCAGTAGGCTTTTAAGCAGGGTTTAAAGATGGGCAGTTAGTGTAGTGGAGAAGAGAGCTGGCCTCCCAGGCAGGAAGCCTTGGGTTCAAGTTGACTCTGGACAAGTCATTAACACTCTCCAAGACCTTGGTTACTGTTGGAGAGTAAGAGGGTGCTGACATGTTTTGGTAGAGATTAGTTCCTCCATGGGAGTTCTCAGTATCCATGCAACCATAAAACTGGGAGGGAGGGAGGGAGGGAAAGAGAGAGAGAGAGAGAGAGAGACAGACAGACAGACAGACAGACAGACAGAGAGAGTGAGATAGAGACAGAGGTGGAGAGAGACAGAAATAGAGGGAGAGACAGAGAGAGGGAGGGAGAGAGAGAGACAGTGACAAAGATAGAGGAAGAGAAACAGAGGGAGAAATAGAGTGACAGAGAGAGAGAGAGAGAGACAGAGGGAGAAACAGGAAGAAAAAGAGAGACAGACAGACAGAGACAGAGAGAAAGAAGCCACTTACTCATTTACTCAGGAGCTCAAACGTTATCAGGTCACTAGACAAGAGCTCTCATGGAAAGCTGGTTGCTTCTTTCTAATGAGAGAGAATATGCAAGATGCCTCTTACCAGACACCAGTTGAGAAGACTAATCCCATGATCAGCCTCCTAGGTTTGGAAGGGCTCTTTGGATGTCTTTGAGGCCAACCACCTGAATCCAACAAGACTCCCAGTTACAGATGAGTAAACTGATGGCCACCGAGGTCAAGTAGCTCACCCTCTTTCTCTCTGTTAAATGGCAGATGATGTCTATAGCTGTAGATGCTGATATTTAATCATTGGATGCAGGGAAGCCAGCAGGACCTCTCTCCTCTCTACGGACTCAGATTCTCTGAGGGGAGCTCCTGGCTGAATCCAGGGGACTTGCCTGAGGTGGAGAGAGGTTAAAGGATTTGCTCAGCATCACACAATTAGTAAAAGCCAGGAACAGCATTTGAACTCAGCTCTTATGGAGTCCAAGCCCAGACATCTGTCATTTGGCCCCTTTGCATCCTGAATGGTCTCGGCTGCCTTTGCATAGTGAGAAGCATGAGGGCAGGCTGAAAACCCCCCAACAAAAGCCAAATGTCATGATGCCAGTCTGGAGCTGTCATGGTGGATGGAGCAAATGTCGCTCCCGATGCCGCCTTCTGTCATGCTAAGGCGTTCCAGGCTCCTCCGTCAGCTTCTCCTGACATTGATCTGATGCCTCTTTCGATGGGCTTCTCTGCAGAAAAGGCTCGTGCGCATCCCGTGCAGACATGCAGAGAGGATGTGATGGCACGAGATAATGGGCTGTCGTCACTGCCATTTGACAAGTACACTCATGGCACAAGTGGGGAATTCCACTCAGTCAGACCTAGGATCAAATCCTCCCTCTGACCGAAGCTGGGGGGCTCTTTAATCTCTTGAGTTGGAGTTTCTCCACAATGGGGCAGGGGGGCTTAAATGAGATATTGTATACAAATGGCAGTGACAACTTTAAAACAGCATAGAAATGCCAGTTCTTATTTAACAAGTGATGTGGCTTGGTACAATGGAAAAGAACACAGACTCTAGAGTCCAAGAATTTGGGTTCAAATTCTGTCTCTGTTATTTAGTATTTGTGTAGCCTTGGGAAAACCACTTGGTCTCATGAAAGTTGGGCCTCAGTTTCCTCATCTGTAAAAGAGAGGGGATGGACTTGCTGGTCCCTGCGGTACTTTCCAGATTTGGGATCCTATAATCCAATCTAACCTCACTTTACAGATGAGGAAACTGAGACATGGTGAGATCAAGAAGAGGAAAGATTTGATCCTGGGAAATATAGTCATCTATGTAAGTGACTTACTGGGGATAAGCAGGAAGATGGATATGCAGTTACCTGAATTTTGACCAGGTGGTCCAAAGAACTCTACTAAAAAATAATAGTAAAAAGAATCATAGAAGAGGAAGGGAACAAGCATTTATTAGGCTCCTGTTATGTGTGAAGCAATGCCCTCAGTGCCTTGCAAATATCTCATTTGAACCGTATAACTCTGAGAGGTGGGTGCTATTGTTATTCAAATTTTACAGTTGAGGAAACTAAGGCAGACAAATTAAGTGACTTGCACATTGTTTTAGCTAGTAAATGAGGCTGGGTTTGAATTCAGACCTTCTTGACTCCAGATCTAGTGCTCTATCCTTTGTATCACTTAGCTGCCCTCAGAAGATTCTAGAGATGTAGAATCAGAGATTGGTTTAAGTGGTCTTCAGGCTGATCCTGTGCTGACCCTCCATTTCATCCCCTGGAAGAAAAGGGAAGTCATTCCTAGAGTATCTACCTCAATGGGTCTTTCCTCAATTCCCCCTCCCAGAGCTGGTCTCTCCTCAAATACTCTAACAGAAACTATCTTCTTACCCCAACATTTCCAGTAAAAAGACTTTTGTTCCAACCGCAGAGACCAAAGATCAACGAGAAATCAATACAGATTAGGGGGAGGGTCAGAGAGGTCACTTCCCTAGCTTGAGGACCCATAGTCAAAAAGCATTGGTAGTAACTGTCAAAACTAGGGCTTCCCAACTCCAGTCTAGCCCTCTTCCTGCTCTCCATGCTCAAGCCCTTGGGATCAGGGGGCAACCAAGAGGTATTCCAGTGACTCAGGGTGAGTCCTCCCTTAGATCTCCAGCAAGCACCCCCCTCTTCCAGATGGCCTCGGTCCATTTAGGGGCGGCGGCGGTATGAGATGTCCTCCCTCTGGTTGTTGGTGAACGACTTTTACTTAATGGCCAAGGACTCTGTTGATTGCTACCGATCCTTGGTCAAGATTGAGAGCCTGGAACGGAGCTTGGAAGGCTTACACTTCGCAGAGGTGGCTCGGCCCTGGCAGCAGGGAAAACCCACTTGTTAACTCGATTTCGGTGGCTCCTCAGAGCCAACGGGTCAGCTTTCCTTCAATGACGTCCATCTTTAAGGCCAACGAAGCAGTGGCTAGTTCTTGGCGATCACTACTGGTTTAATTAGTCTGAAGGGGTGTGGGGGGACCGCACAGAAAGCTTCTCTGCAAATCGAGCTCCAGAATTTGACTCATGGCATGTCTTGAGACTGTCTTCCTACCACTTCCCCATCTGGCACTGGTTTATTGATTAGTAACTGGGAGTAGAGGAAGAAGGAGCCTATAGAGGATGTTTGCTGCCTGTCAGACACTGATGCATCCTAAACATTCTATGAGAGGGAGGGGGGTAGAGGCTTTCTCTGTGATTTCATCAAAATAAAGAACTCCAGGTAAGGAAATGCTCTCTACTCATAGAGGTTGACACATTTTCTGCAACTTGTGGGTTCAAGGAGTTGCCTATAGCACTGAGAAGTTCAGTGACTTGTCCAAAATCTCACAGACAGGATACGTATCAGTAGCCAGTCTTGAACCCAGCACCTAGCACATAGTAAGCATTTAATAAATGTTTATTGATCAATGGATTGGTTTTTGCCTCCAAGGCTGGCTCTCCATCCATACCTTGCTCCCCTGCCTCCCACGTCCTCCCATGCTCCAATCCATCTTCCACAGAGTGGCCAGAATCTCTTCCCAAAGTACCGATTTGATCATCAGAAAAGCCTTCAATATGTCTCTGTTGTCTCTAGGCAAATACAAACTCCTCAAGGTCTTCCTCAATGGGCTGCCACCTCCATTTTCCATCGGACACAGGAGGGCTAGTCTGGAAGAGCAGTGGTGGATGGGACTGTCTACCACTGGCCATCGAGACCCTGAATCCGACTAATAGGCAGCTCCATTACTGTTGGACTGAAACATACATGGGCACGTCTACGTGTGTCCACATTGGAATCTGTGTCTCTACATGCCGTGGGCTAAATACATGCACATCTCCATCTATCAACTGGCATCTTACATGGGCAATGCTTTCCTCTGTGAAGTTTTCCATTCCCAAAAGATGTTCTCCTGCCTCTATTAGCCCAAGAATGTAGCTGGTGACTCCCCAGACTCCTGTCTAAGCCTTTCGAGCCTAGACTAGGTATCAGGCCTTTTTGAGTTGGCTTTCATGGCCCCCATTATCGATTCCATCGCCTGATTTAAAAATCTGTGAGATTCGACCGAAGAGTATTGATACTTGGAGAGACGATACAGATGGAGGGGAGGGTGATGAGCTGGAGTCAGAGTTCAACAGGAGGAGATGAAGCTGGATCCCCTTTGGGAAAATGCTCAGAGCTCTCCAAGAGTCCAAGTTTGCCACTGCCACAAGACCGTCTTTTAAAGACATGTATTCTAATGAGGATTCTCATTGTGCCCCCTTTGTCTAAGCTGACCAGTCTAACTCCTCTTTCTCCATTTGACAGGGCTTCAAGTAAAAAGAAAGAAAAAATCATTTTTAAAGATGGTATTAGCCACTGAATTGAGTTTGGGAGAGAAAAGGCCTGAGCCTGGTGGGAATGAGGTTCTTAACAATGCCAACCTTAAAAATGGCCTTCTCTGGTCAAAAAGGAAGGTGTGAACGGGTTGGGGAAATGATCCCGAGGCAATGAAGGAGCTGGAGAAGGCATAGTAAGAAGGATGGGAGGAGAGCAAGGACAGAAAAATGGCAAAGACTCAGAAAGAATGAAAACTAAAGAAGGCCATGAGCTAGGGAAGGAAGAGGAGGACTTTGCTGAAGGCAGTTTCTGGAGAGTGAAGGTGATGGGAGATGGATTGCAGGGGTTGAAGAGAGGTGATAGTGGGACAGCATATACTCATGAGAATAACCTTGTATGGGCCCCATGCCTGGAATGATGTGCTTCACCCTGGCCTCTTGGAATCCCTGAGATCCTTCCATCCTCAATGAAAGGGTCACCTTCTCCAAAAGGCCTTTCCTCTTGGTGTCTTCCCATCTAAGTCGATCTCTTAGTCTGCTTTGACTGTCTCGTGTATATTCTCCCCAGACAGAGTGGAAGCTTCTTGAGGACAGGGACTATTTTGGGCCTTTGTATACCCTGGACCTAATATAATGCCTGATACACAGCAGGCCCTTAATAGAGGCTTGTTGATTGATCACCTAAAGAGAGTAGAGAAATGAGATAGGGATTGAATTGGTCAAAAAGGGAAGAAAAGACTTTTTTAAGTGTTGAGGAGACTTGAGGAAGTTTGAAGACAGTTGGGAAGGAACCAGTGCAGAGGGGAAGACTGAAGACCAGAGAGAGGAGGAGAAGGTTAGAAGATGCAGGAAGAAGAAAGGGATGACACTGAAGCTCAATGTTAATCAAGTCAGATCACTCAGCATTTATTAAACGCCAATTGTGTGGCAGGCACTATGCTTAATACTGGGGACACAAGGAAGGAAGGAAGGAAGGAAGGAAGGAAGGAAGGAAGGAAGGAAGGAAGGAAGGAAGGAAGGAAGGAAGGAAGGAAGAAAACAAGCGTTTATGAAGTGCCTACTCTATGCCAGGCACTGTGTCCATCCACCCAGTGTTTCAAAGAAAGACAAATAACAAAGGGGGCACAACTAGCACCTTCAAAGAATTACTGATGTTCAATGAGACAATAAAGGCTCTCAAGAGCTCCATACTTGAAAGGTGTAGAAATGACAGCAGGCTCCTCCTTTGACCCCAGGAGTCAGAAAGTGGGGAGAAGGAGAAGTTCCCAAGATTTCAAGAGCTGTAGTATCATTAAGAGATATTGGGCTTATACTAAAATGAGGAAACAGAAGGAATGTCAGTTGACAAGTTGGAGAATGTATTTGAGTTTGTTGGCCAGTGGAACTGGTTGGCGTTGGGTGAACCTCATTGGAGTGGGGTTGGTGAGTGGAAGGAGCAACTGCAATGGAGGGAAGAGCTGAGGAGGAAAGCATCTGGGTATGATGTTTGCTTCTAAGTTAGTCTCGGGGGAAGACTGAGGCTAAACGGTCCAGCTGAGGAAGACCTGTGTAGCATGTTCTGTCAGGGTAAGACTTAGAAAACATACCTACTTTAGATTCCAGTCTGATCTGGAAATCTGGTTCTTGTCCTCTGGCTTCTTGAAAGTTCCTTCCGTGGCTATGCTTTGGCATCTGGGCTTCAAATCTCCAGGTAGGGAAGCTACTAAGGAGGGCTGCCTCCAAGAGGAGACTTAAAAGACCCCGATCATAGATTTAAAATTGCGAGAGCCTTGCAGAGTCATCTAGCCCCACCCCAACATTTTACAGAAGAGGAAACCAAGGCTCCAAGAAAGCAAATGATTTGCCCAAGGTTCTGCTGATGTTAAGAGGGAGTTCCAGGTCTTAAACTCAGGACATTTGATTCCAAATCCAGTGCTCCATAAACTGCCTTTATTCCAGATGTCTCATGTTCCTCCTTGCAAGGTCTGATGGATGAGGGTCAAGAGTGAGGGATGAATTAGAGAGATATTACAAGAAACATTTTTATCTGCATTCTTTTTAACAGAGCAATGATAATGGGTACCATAGCACGGTGGGAAAAGTCCTGAATTTGGAACCAGAGAATGTAGGTTTGGAGCCCAGATCTATCGAATCCCACCTCAGGGACCTTGAAAAAGTCATTTGACCCCTCTTGGCCTGAGTTTCCTTCTCTATAAAATTCGAGGAAGAGGATTAGATGATCTCAAACTGTGAGCATATTATCTAAGGAGGAAGCCCTCCCTCAAGACCATTAAGCTTGGCTTTTCTGCTTTTGTATAGTCCTTCCTTTCACGACTTAGGGATTATTCACTACTCCTTGTTTCAGTCCTTAAGTCAGGTGCTGGGCAAGAGTTCAGCTGGTGCTCTGAAGCATGTCCCCAATGGATGTAAACCATCTTTTCAACTCCAGTCGAATCACTTTCCTCTAAACACTGCCCACGTGTTCAAGTTCATTTTCCACGCTGGATCTTTTCCCTTGTATCAATCATCGATAGCACAACATGTCCTCATGCTAATGTGTACAAGAAGGAAAGGGACTGGAAACTCTCAAGGGCAAAGACAGTTGCGGCGAGTGCTGGGTTTTCTTAGGCAAAAGGAACACGTTGCTTTGGCTGGGCGTCTGGACTCTCCAAGAAGAGCTGAAAATCCAGTCATTGCCTTCAGCCCGCTGCAGATTGCAGAGGGACAGAGTGCCAGCACCTGGCCACTTGGGAGCCTTTTGGTCTCACAGAAAAAATAATCGTGTCCAGAATTGGGGCTGACACCTGCATCTGGCTGCATCCTTCCTCCCGAGTTTGGAGCAATCATTTTCTTTTGTAGACTTTCTACTTTGAGAGCTGCAAAATGGGGATGCTGTAACGGACACGTGCCTCCTTAGTACAGGCTAAAAGCACGGCAAGGGCAGAGATTGCATTTTACATGCTCAGCCTTAATACAGGGTCTGACCCAGAGAAAGTGTTTAATCAACGTCTGTTGATTGATAGGATACGATCGATCGTGGATCTTAGCTTTGGAAAGATCTTTGGAGATCATCATCTGACGTCCTCACTTCACAGGTGACAAAATCGAGTCCGATGAACTGCTTACAGTCATAGTGATGTCATGAAGCAAAGCCAAGTTCTCATGAAGATCTGAGTTCAAATCCAGTCCCCGAATGTTTGACTCTGGGCAAGTCACTTAGCCTCTGCTTTCCTCAGCTGTAAAATTGGGATAAGAATAATATTTATATAGAGATAATAATTGGAAAGTGCCTAGCACTATGGCTGGCACATGGTAGGTGCCATGTAAATGTTAGCTGTTATCATTATTGTTAATATCTTGACCTCTGGGTTTATCCTAATGGGGGAAGACCAAGGATGGAAGCTATCTCTTCTTTTCCATGCTCAACTGGATTTGCTACTCATGGATAATGTATGATCTTGAGAGTTAGGTGGGGTGACAGAGAGATTAAAATTATAACTTCTGTTTGTCAAAGGCAGCCTGGAACCCAGAAGTTCATGGCTTGGAAGCCAACTCTAACCAGTATGCAACATTGCCCCAGTCACCTTCATTGTCTAGCATGAGACAATGGGACAAGGTCCTGTGTTCAAATCCTGGCTCTGGCTTCTTAATCATTTGTGTGACCTTGGGCAAGTCTCTTTTCCTCTTTGGTCCTCAGTTTCCTCCTTTGCAAAATGAGAGTATTGGACTGGCTCCTCTCTAAGGGCCAGCTGCAAATCACCTTTTTTTCATCACAGGCAGAGGCCTGGTGGTTTAAGAGGGGGAAAAACAACAACTGCAGACACAGCATTCTTGACACTCAAGAAAGTGAAAAGATAGCTGGTTGGGAAGCATCCGTCCATAACCCCCGCCCCAGAGGCTGCCCCCCCCAGTCCTCTGGCTACACGCAGCAGCAAATTAGTCTCTCCGAAGAAGAATGCAGGTCTTACATGAACTGGAACAATTAATTTCACGCTTGTCATCCCGGCCTCAATAGCGTGTTGATTTGAGTCAGCCCTTTGCGATGCTGCGGCTGCCTGGGCTGGGCCGGCGCCTCCTGCGCCAGCAGCCTGCGAGGATGACAACCGATCGTAAAGGGATCCATCAATGAGAGTAATTACAGTATCGATCCGGCCGCTCTCGGGAGCGCTTCGGCCCAGCATTGGCGCTCTTCCGCCCTTTGTGCTTTGCTGGGGACTCAGTCCCGGCTGCCCAAGGAAGGGCTCCCTGCAAAGTTCTCAAGAGCCAGGACTGGCCCAGACAAACGGAGACCCACCTCCAGGCCGCCGCTGCGCCCTGGCCATCAGGCAAGGGAATTGCGCTTTGGGGGACTTTGTCTCTGGCGGAAGGAAATGCTCTTGAAGGAAGACGCTCATTTTACCCCGGACGCCCTGGCCATGGGCTCCGACAGGGAGGGTGGAAGGAGCTCATCGCCTTCCTCTTGTAAACAATCAAAAGCATAACTCACCCGATGGGAAATTTCCATTTGTGTGGCAGCTGGCGAGGAGGAAGCTTTAGCTTTCCTTTCTGCTACAAAAACTCCAGAAGCTTCACAGGCGTCTCAGTGGTCCAAGTTCTGGACCTACAGGCCGGAACAGCTGGGTTTGAGTCTTGTCTTTGACACGTATGAGTTGTGTGATCTTGGACCAGTCATTTACCTGCTTCCTCATATTTAAAATGGAAATAAATCTATCGAGTTGGTAATAAAGGTGTTGGGGTGGTGCAATGGCTAGAAGGGCTAGGAAGAATTAAGTTTGAATCATGCCTCAGAAGCTTGCTAGCTGTGTGATCTTGGGCAAACCATTTCTGTCTGCCTCAGTTTCCTCATCTGCTCAATGGAGATAATAGCACTTACCTCACAGGGTTTTTGTCAGGGTTAAATTAGATGAGAACAGGCAGCACTTTGTAAGTGCTAGCTCCTCCTTATTATGGTCATTGTTATTGTTGGCGTGCCACCTAGGCATCCTCTCATTTAATTAGAAATAAGGTAAGCTTACAAGGCTGGGGGTCCACGGGCCAAGCTGTTTTCCTGAAAGGGAGAATGACAAAAGCAGACAATTCCAAGGTCAGATGATTTTTTTAGAGCCAACGTGGAGCCAGTGAGTGCAGCAATGCAGTCTGTGCCACCCATAATTCTAGTCCTTTGGAAAGCAGGCATGTCACGTAATTATTGGGAATCTGCAGGCTTCATGGATCCTCCGGCTATAGAAGATGTCTGAGTTCAGTTTGGAAAGTTTCAAGATAATAACCCCATATTTCTTTAACGGTTTGGACAGATTTAGTACCAGAAGAACTCTCAATCCTCCTTAACTTGATAAACTTTCTCTTTAAATTAAACTTTTAAAAAATGGTTCAAGGCCTGAGACAATCTCTAGCTCCAAAGATAAATATGCCCAATGGGAGCTCTGCTAGTATTTCTACATGGGAAAAGGCTAAGGATGCTTTACTGTCCTCAGCAACCAAACTTTCAGTCCACTGATGCAAGTTTGAGAAGTGAGAAGATGGCCAAATAAGATTGGGGATAAACTGCTTTTATCTCTGATTTGCTTGATTTTAAGTCAAAATTCCAATAGAATCATGGAATTTAAGTGTTGGAAGAGAGCCCAGCAGCCATTAGTCTGAGTCCTCTATACCTTGGGAAGAGGTGGTTATCCAAGTCCTCAAAGAAGAGGGAACCCACTACCAACTGGGGCCACCTATTCTATTTTGGGTTAATGTAAAGGCATTTTGTCTTTTATCACTCTCAAACTTCAACTCTGCAACCTCTCCAGATGGCTCTGAATTCTGCTCTCTGGGGCCAAGGAAAAGTCTCTCATTCATGGACCATATAGTTGAGGAATTGACAAGACATTTTGGGTTGAATTTAGTTTATTTGCCTTTCATATGTGCTCATCCACATAGAATCAAAGGAATTATTTTGCTTGCACTTTACATGATCAGTTCCTAGTACAGTGAGTGCATAAGAATATGATTTGTACTTAACAAATGCCTATTGATTGATTTGTTGACAGATTGATAGAATCATATATTTAGGGATGTGAGAAATCTCAAACACCTTCTTGGCCAATCACCTCATGTTAAATATGAGTAAGCTCAAGTACAGGATATTTAAATGTCTTGCCTCATCACATGAAGTCAGTGGCAGACTCAGGATTTGAAACCAGATCCTTTGACTCTAAATTCACCCATCTTTCCACCATAACACATTGTCTACCCACCAAAAAAGAAGCACTTAAAACTAATACCAAGTTCTTGAATACTTTGGGGAGTATGGTGTACCTAACCTGGATGAATAAATGGCGAAATTCACTTCCATTTAATTTTTATCTCAAATATTTATGTACCAACTGAATTTGGAAAACTTAACTAAAGTATAATGGACACAGAACACTAAGAAAAGGAAAAAAGCCCTTTCCTTCAGAGCGTTTATTTAGTAGTGAGATGACTGAATGTGGGATTTTATTACAGAATTGAACCCTCAACTGAGGGTATCCAGTATTGTCATTCAAGTCAATAGCATCTCGTTGGCAACTCCTAGAATGTGGACTCATGACACTGAGAAATTAAGTGACTTGCTCAATGTCACACAGCCAATAGGGGTTAGAGGCAGGATGGTAAGCTTAGATGTTTTGGGTTCAGGGCTTGCTCTTTATTCATTACTTCAGGTTACCTTTTCTGGGAGAGGACTGGGAGAAAACAAGTGTTGTTGCTGGGTTATATAAGTCATGTCTGGGACCCCATTTGGGGGTTTTCTTAGCAAAGATACTAGAATACTTTGCCATTTCCATCTCCATCCCATTTTAAAAATGAGTAACTATGATAAGCAAGGTTCAATGATTTACCCAGGATCACAGAGCTAGTAAGTATTTTGAGTCTAGATTTAAATTCAGAAAGAAGAGTCTTTCTAATTCTAAGCCCAGTACTTTATCCACTGTAGCATCTACCTGTACAGACAAAAGGGATTATTAAACTAATCTTGAGAACCTTTGCCTGATAGACTGAAATATATACATACATTTTGTTGATTTACTCTGAGTAGATTAGGCTAATTCTATAGGCAGTCAGTCTTTAGACTGGCTGGACAAAATATTGCTTGTGGCATAAAGGAAACGTAGACAGAACAGAAAAAAAAAGTTTTCCATCTCTACCTCGGCCTTTTAAAAAAATTTAGGCTTTATTTTAAAACATTTTGAGTCAAATTCTCTCCCTTCTTCCTTCCCCCTAATGTTTTGAGGTTTCAATCAATCTGATATAGATTTTACATGTGTAATAATGTAAAATATTTTTCCATAGTTATTCATAGGAAGATAACTCAAACAAAAAAATTAAGAGAGTGCAAGTATGTTTTGGTTTGAATTCTGACTCCATCATTTCGTTTTCTGGAGGCAGATGGCATTTTTCATCATGAGTCCTTGGGCACTGTCTGGATCATTGCATTGCTGAGAATAGCTAAGTCATTCACAATTGTTCATCATACAGTATTGCTGTTACTATGTACAATGTTCTCCTGGTCCTGCTCATTTCACTTTGCATCAGTTCATGTAGGTTTCTCCGGGTTTTTCTGAAATCATTTGCCTCATCATTTCTTATAGCAAAATCCTTTTAAAAATTAAACTTATATTGTTTTGATTTCTTTCATTAACTATTTCCCAATTGCATGTAAAAAAACCACTTATTTTTTAAAAATTGAGTTCCAAATTCTCTTCCTACCTTCCATAGTCCCTCTTTCAGAAGAAAAGCAATTTGATATCCATTATACATGTGAAATCATGTAAAACATTTCCATATTTAAATGTTGCAAAACACAAATAAAATAAAATTTTTAAAAGTCTGCTTCAATCAGCATTCAGAGTTCATCCATTCTTACTCTAGAGGTGGACAGTATTTTCCAACATAGCTTCTTTGTAATTGTCTTGGGTCATTGTCTTGATCAGAATAGCTAATTCTTTCCCAGCTGATCATCCTTATAATATTGTTCTTCTATATATAATAATCTCCTGATTTTGCTCATTTTGTATGAGTTTATGTCTTCCCAAATTTTTCTGTAAGTCTGCTTGTCATTTCTTATAGCATAATAGTATTCTACTGTAATCATACTACAACTTGTTCAATATATTACAATTTATTCAGTAATTTTCCAATTGATGGGAATACTCTCAATTTCCAACTTTTTGCCACCATAAAAAGGGTTGCCATAAATATTTTTTGTACAAGTAGGTCCTTTTCCCTTTTCTTTGATCTCTTTGGGATACAGATATAGTAGTAGTCTTGCTCCATCAAAGGTTATATGGTTTTATAATCCTTTAGGAATAGTTTCAAATTGTTTTCCAGAATGACTGGATAACTAGTAGTGCATTAGTGTCTCAATTTTCCCACATTCCCTCCAACATTTACCATTTTCTTTTTTTTTCCCACATTGGTCAATCTGATAGGTGTGATAGCCTTGATTTCTTCTTTTGGAAAATTCCTATTCACAGCCTTTAACCATTTGTTAATTAGGGGCTGACTTTTTTTTTTTAATATAAATTTGTCTCAGTTCCCTATATATTTGAGAAATGAAGCCTCCATCAAAGAAACTTGCTATAAAATCCCCACCTTCCCAGATTTGTTTTCCTTCTAATTTTGGCTGCATTAGTTTTATTTTACAAAAGCTTTTAAATTTAATGTAATGAAGATTATTCATTTTATATTCCTTTATATTTTCTATCTTATTTGGTCATAAACCCTTCCTTACATAGACCTGAGATGTACATTAACTCTATTGGAAATCGAGAGAAGGTTGAGAAATACACCACAAGCACTGAGCCCAATCTGACAGGACATTTGATAATTTCTCTGATCACATACAAACATGAATAAAGAATGTCAAGAAATAAGAACTTAAAAAAAAGAAAATCATATTTCCAGATGCTTGGCTTCATTTCTGAAATTAAAGGTACTTAAACCAATATAAAATATATTCTATAAAACAATCACAAAATCTTCTCTCCCCACTCAGCCATAGAATTTTGATTCACATATTCCTTTCAGTTACTGGCATTTATTATTATTTTTTTAATTTACACTAAAACTTGGGTTAGGAAAATGTTAAACATTTGTGCAAAGGGCATGTTTAATTTATGTTCAAACAAGCAAAATTAGCTGAATTAAGTTTGACAGTTTAAAACTGGTGTGAATTTTTGTGTAAAATAAAAAATGTGGTTCATTAGAATGTTCATAGATAACTTTATATTTGCACTGAATGTGTTTATGTACTCATTTCTAATTATTCAATAGTTTCTGATTTTATTATAGTTTTTTTTACCAAAAGCCAATTATTAAACCTCTGAAAGATTTTAATTATGATCATTGGTTACATTTCCCTCTAATTTACTTATGATACCATCCTTTATGTCTAAATCATTTATCTATTTTGACCTTATGTATGTGGTATCAGATGTTGGCATGTAGCTAGTTTCTGAAAATTGCATCCCAGTTTCCCCAGCAATTTTGCAACTTTGCTGAAGTTGTTGTTTGTTTCAACTAGTTTTGCAGGTGATGCATTGGGATTCTCTAAGTAAACCATCATATAATCTGTGAAGAGTTATAGTTTTGTTTCATCATCACCTAGTCTAATTCCATCATTTCCTTTTTCTTCTTCTATTGTTATACCTAACATTTCTAATACAATATTAAATAATAGTGGTGACAATGGACATCTTTGCTTCATCCTTATTTTATTGGGAAGGTTTCTAGCCTATCTCCATTACAGATGCTTGTTCTTAGTATTAGATAGACACTGCATATAATTTTAACAAAAGCTCCATTTATTTGTTTTCTAGTCTTTTTAATAGAGATAGCTTGTTATAATTTGTCAAAAGCTTTTTCTGGATCTATTGATATAATCATATGATTTTTCTCAGCTTTGTTATTGATATGGTAAAGTATGCTGATAGTTTTTCTAATACTGAACAAGCCCAGAATTACTGTTATAAATCTTAACAGGTCATAGTATATGATATTTAAGACATATTGCTGTAATCTCCTTGCTAGGATTTATTTGAAATTTTTGCATCAATATTCATTATGGAGATTGTTCTATAATTTCCTTTCTTTGTTTTTGATTTTCTTGGTTTAGGCATCAGTCCCATATTTGTGTCATAAAAGGAATTTGTTAGGACTCCTTCTTTGCCTTTTTTTTTCAAATGGTTATTATAGTATTGAGATTAATTGTTCCTTAAACATTTGGTAGAATTTACTTGTAAATTCATCTAATCCTGGGGATTTTTTCTTAGGTAGTTCATTGATGGCTTGTTCAATTTATTATTCTAAAATAGTAGTATTTAAGTATTATATTTTTTCTTTTGTTAATTTGGACAGGTAACATTTTTGTAAATATTCATCCATTTCTCTTAGATTATTCCTTTTATCAACATATAATTGTGCGAACTCCTGTATTTGCTTTAATTTCCTCTTCATTGATGGGGCATATTGCTACTGATGATTTGCTTTTCTTTCTTTTAATTCAAATTAACCAAGTTTTTATACCCTCCCACCTTAAAACCAGATTCTAGTTTTCTTTATGAGTTCATTTTTTACTTTCAATTTTATTAAGATCTCCTTTGATTTTCAACTTTTTCATTTTGATGTTTAACATGAGAGTTTTAATTTGTTCTTTGGCTAGTTTTTCTTTTTAGTTGCATGGACAATTTATTGATCTGTTTTTTCTCTCTTTTATTGATGCATACATATTGATGCACACATAGATATAAATGTTCTCCTAAGAACTGCTTTTGCTGTATCCCCATAATTTTGGAACATTGTTTCATTGCTGTCATTCTTTTTAAATGAAGTTATCATTTGTATGATTTGTACTTTGACTCATTTGTTCTTAAGAATAAGATTTTCCAATTCACTGTTAATATGTGCTTCCATGGTCCTTTATGAAAGTACCTAGTGAGATTTTTATGTGTTAAAACATAGTCAATTTTGGGAAGGTGCAGTATATAACTGAAAAGGTACTCTCCTTTTTATTCCTTTTTTATTTATTCCTATTCCTATCTTCCAAAAGTCTCTCATATATATTATTTCTAAGATTCTATTCATCTCTTTGATTTATTTTTTATTATTATATGGTTAGGTTTATTTATTTCTGATGCAAGAAGGTGGAATGCTTTTCTAGAACATATTTCCCCTCTATTTCTTGCTATAATTCAACTTTTCCTTTAAGAATTTGGATGTTATGTCAATTGGTGCATATGTGTTAAGTAGTAATGTTACTTCATTGTCCATGGTTCCTTTTTTAGCAAGACATATTTTTCCTGCTTATCCCTTTTAATTGGGTTTATTTTTTATTTTGCTTTATCTGAAATCAGATTGCTATCCATGTCTTTTTTGCCTCATCTAACATGTAATAGATTCCACTTCAGCTCTTTATTTTAACTTTGTATGTCTCTCTGTTTCAAGTGTGTTTCTTGTAAACAATACATTGTTGGATTATGATTTCTAATACATTTTCCAATCCACTTCTATTTTATGGATGAGTTTACTTATTCACATGCACAGTTATATCTAATAATAATACTTCCCTTCCTCTTGTTTTCTTTTGCTTTTCCCTCTGTCTCTCTCTGTCTCTCTGTCTGTCTCTGACTCTCTCTCCCTCCCTCCCTCCCTCCCCCCCCCCTCTCTCTCTCTCTCTCTCTCTCTCTCTCTCTCTCTCTCTCTCTCTCTCTCTCTCTCTCTCTCTCTCTCCCCCCCTGTTTTTCCTCCCTTTGAATCAATTAAATTTAACTGAATGAGGTTCAAGCATTGCCTGTCTCCCCCTGTTTTCCTGTCCATTATAAAATCTCTTCTCCAAATGTCTCTTTTATATGGGATAATTTCCCCCATTTTTCTTCTTCCTTCCTTCTTCTCCCATATTTATATTTTACTCTCTTGTTTAATGATATGAGGGCAGTTTTCCTTGAGAGATTCTTGTAATGTGTCTAGGCTCTTTCTTTGGTCATGGCATTTAGGTAATGTAAAAAATCTCAAATTTTCTTCCCTTTATGTA
The DNA here is from genome assembly GCF_027887165.1 of Monodelphis domestica. NCBI lineage: Eukaryota > Metazoa > Chordata > Mammalia > Didelphimorphia > Didelphidae > Monodelphis > Monodelphis domestica. The sequence goes on from NC_077233.1 coordinate 9,476,653, forward strand.
TTTTCCATGACAATTTTTGGATATTTTTATCCTTTCTTTTATTTTTTCATTTTTTAGTTTTATTTAATTGTTTCTTTTTTTAAACCCTTACCTTCCATCTTAGAATAAATTCTGTGTATTAGTTCCAAGGAAGAAGAGTGGTAAGGGCTAGACAATGGGGGTTAAGTGACTTGCCCAGGGTCACACAGTTAGGAAGTGTCTGAGTGCATATGTGTTAAGTAGTAATATTACTTCATTGTCTATGATTTGAACCTAAGACCTTCCATCTCTAGGCGTGGCTCTCAATCCACTGAGCTACCCAGCTGCCCCTATTTAATTGTTTCTTAATGTCTTATAATGTCATTACCTTCCATATTACAATATCTACTTTTTAAGGAAAAACCTCGAGTGAGTTTTTGTACCTCTTTTTTCCATTTGAACAATTCTAATTTTTAAGGACTTATTTTAATTAGTTAATTTAATACCTTTTTTTATTTTTGACCAATTTTGTTTTTTAAAGTGTTCTTTTCCTCAATAATTTTATCTCTCTATTAGCAACCTGTTAATTGTCTTTTCATAATTTTGTTGCTTTGCCTTCATTTCCTTACCTAATTTCCCCTTTACTCCTCTTATTTGATTTTGAAAATAATTTTTTAAAATCTTCTAAGAACTAATGACTAATTGAACTTATGCCTTATTCATATTTTTCTTTGAATCTTTGCTTGTACTTGTTCTGACTTCATTGTCATGTTGTGAGTCGTTGTCTTGATCTCACTTGTCACCAAAGTATTTTTTTATGGTCAAGTTCTTTTATTGTTGTTAGTTAATTTTCCACTCTGTTTCTTGATTTGGAATTTTTTTTCTAGCATGGGGCTGGGAAGGAGCTCCTACTTAAGCTCCAGGCTATTTTACATAGCTATTTTTAGAAGTTTAGAAATTTTGGGGTCTTTCAAGGTGGTGTGATCTTGGGAAAGGTGGCGTCACTGCTCTCCTGATCTATGCTCTGATCCTTCCCTAGGAGGGGCTCCTGATCCTTTGGGACTGCAAATGATATTGTTCCTCAGGGCCCCTGTTCCCTTGGTACCAAAGTAAGTTTCCTCAGGGTTCCTGATCCCTTGGAGCTGGAAATAATGCTGTCCTTTAAGGTTTCTATTTCCTCTTGACTGAAAGTGCTTTTCTCTGCCTTTGAACCCAGAAATGGGATAGACAATGGAGCTGCTAAATAGCATTTGGTCCTGTGTCCATTTCTATCACAGGGAAACCCTATAAGTTCTTCCTGATCAGTTGCCATGAACCTTTACAATCTCTGACTTTAGAGCTCCTGAAGTTGTTGCTGCTTCTGTTGCCATAACCTACTTCTAACTCTGTTGTTTTATCCATGTGGGTTCCAGACCAGGATCCTTTCCTGTGTCACATACCTTTCTTTTTGACCCCTCTCTATTGTCTTGGGTTGGAACAATGTCCTACTCTGACCTTTTGTTGGCTCTGCCACTCCAGAATTCTATTTGAGGCATTATTTAAAAATTGTTTGGAAGGGAGTATTGAGAGAGCTCAACTTAGCTCTTTTTCTACACATCCATCTTGGCTCTGCCCCACCTCAGTTATTTTTTAATGGAAAAAAATGACATTCCTTCCTCTGTTCCTCCATGAATCCATGAGAATAATAATGCCTCTCTTCCCCCTGGCACTCACCATCTAGACATTTTTTTCAGTCTTAAAAAAAGAGCCTTAAAAAAAAAACAAGAAGATATGTCTTCATGGCATTTTGAAATTCCAGAATGCTATCAAGGTTTGTTGGTAACAGTTTTGAGGAGAATAGGTCAGATTCTAGGCAACGTGGTATCTTTGATAGAAAAAGACCAGATTTCAAAATTCCAAGTGTGGCAAGCTAGACATAAAATGGACCAAGAGAGAAAGTCCTATTGTGGATGTGGATGGATGGTTCAAAATGATCATATTGGTAGTTAGGCTTAGAGAAGAAAGAAAAATGAAGCATCCGTACAAGGCAGAAATGCTAAGAGTCTTTCTCTAAGTGGGAATGTATGGGAGGATTATGATAGTCTTAGATGAATAAAAAATAAAATCAGAGCTCAAGAAAAAGATCACAAGTACTGGAGACTACTGACTGCAATAAGATTGTAAATAGTATGACATAATTGGACTTGTTCTATTCACCCTCAAGGTCACTGTTATGAGCTTGCCTTACATGTGAAACTTTCTTAAAATCTAGGTATAGGTTCATTGATGTAGAGTTAGAAGGAACCTTAGACATTGTCTGTTTCCAACTCTTCTGTTTTGCAGATGAGAAAATTGAGGTCCATAAAGGTGTAATACCTCACCCCCAAATGAAAAATAGAAGATGAAAAGTAGAAGAGTTGAGATTTGAACGCAGGTCCCATAAGAAATTCGATACTCTTTCCCCTGAACCATACTCTTTCCCCCTTTATTGCCAATAAAATAGTAGGTCCTCTTGGCCTACCTTTTCCATCACTCCATGGCATTCAGGGATCTATCGAGACTTTGGTGCAACGCTCTTCACCGAGATCCAAGAAAGACAGGACAGTTTAGGAGCTATGTTTGAAATGACTTTGGTTTTTGATCACTCAAAGGGGCAGAGAAAGTGGGCTTGGTTTGAGGAGAGTCTTTCTTAGTGATTAGTCAAGTGCCTGGGGGGCAATTCATTCAACTTATGTCAGGTTTAGCGTCTCATTTAAAAATGAGGGCGTTGGAACCAACAGCTTCTCATATCCCTTTTATCTCCAAATCTAGGAACTTAGGAGTCTGCACTCTTGTGAGCAAGAGACCACAACTTCTTGCAGAAACAGACCATTCCAACCTGGGAAAACTCTTAGAATTGGAGTTATTGTTTCTGATTCAAGCCTTTATTTTTTCTTTCTTTGCATCACTTCCCACTGTTCTGAGTTCTGCCATCCTTCTTCCCTGGGATGCCCATTTCATTGCTTCCCAACACTTTTGAAGGTTCCATTGAGGACCGGCCTCCCCGAGGAAGAATCCTCCTCCTCTCTTTATTAGTGACCTTTCTTCAGGCAATATGGGCTGAGGTGAGTCATTGTTGGTGCTTGGATGCAATAAAGACACATCTTAAAAACTACCCTATTTTCTGAATTCTTTCTTATGTGGAGTATGTTCCCAAAGCCATTATCACTTAGTTCCAAATCTGCTAATTCATAATAGCATTTTGCCCAAGCAGCAGCATTTTAAGTAGCTTTGGGGGAAGAGAAAAGTTGAGCCCAGGCCAAGAACCTCATTCCTCTGGGTCCCCAGGTACTCCCAGGCTTCTTTCTCAGCAGCCTGGAATAGTGACTCCCTGGAAGAGGGTTCTTTGAATATCTTGGGTCATGGCCATGGGATAAAATCACACCAGAGAAGCATAGTAGGAGGGGATGATACAAAATTAAAAGGCCACTTAGTTAAAGCACCAGCCATCCAATCTCTTTCCCTAATGACAAAGCAGAGCCTTTGCAGGAAGCAGGTTGTTTGTGATTTCTGCCAAGTCCTGTAGTCCAACCCCGTGGCTTTCACAGCTCTTGGAATGGGTGGCATGTCCATGGCTGGTCTGTGCATTCCAGTAATGCACAAGAAAAGTAGGTAAGAGAAGAGATCAAATGTTAACAAAGCTAAGTGAGTCCTTCCTGTGTACCGCTGTGATGGGATACCGGGGATGCAAAGGGAAAACAGGGACAGTCCCTGCCCTCTAGGAGCTCCTGGGGGAGAGAACACACCCTATAGAGAAATAGACATGTATGAAAGGGAAGATGGCCTTAGAAGGGAAGGCAGCAGAGCTGGTGGAAGATGTGGGTCCTGGGAAAGGTCTCTAACAGAAAGGGGCGCTTGAGCTGAGTCTCCAAGGAAGCCAATGATGCTAAGAGGTAGGTGAGAAGGAAGGCATTCCAAGAGGAAGGGGCAGTCAGGGCAAAGGCATGAGGAGGGGAGATGGAAGCCCCAGAATGTATTTCAGCTCTCCCTAAGCAAGGACGCTAGAGGTGTTTAATGCCATAGAAGCGGAGTTCCAGCAGCACTTGGGTCTTCTGGAAGTCGAACCGAAGCCAAATCACTTGTGCAATCAGTGACACTGTCAGCTGGAAGCGGGGGGGGGGGTGGTGGTGGACAGAACACAGGACTCCTCTCTAATGAAAAGGCGTGTTTCTTGCTTTCTCAGCATTTTCATATGCAGTAGCCATCGCTCTGGGAACTGGTCCTGTAGGGTTGAGTCTTGTCAAGTGATCTCTATCTTACTTGAAGAAAGTGGACTCAAGGATGAGCTAGGTGGCACAGTGGATGGAGTCTGAGATTTGAGGTTGGGAGGATCTGGGTTCAAATCTAGCCTCAGACACTCTCCAACCAAATGATCTTGGGAAATTGCTTAACCTTGATTGCCTAGCCCTTGGCACTCTTCTGTCTTAGAACCGATATTAGGACAGAAGGTAAGCGTTTTAGGAAACAAAAAGAAGAAAGTTCAATCATTTAAATGTTTAAAAATAGGCTATTATCTTTTGTCTTTGCATCATACATGGCAATTTGATTCAATTCAGCAAGCATTTATTTCTTAGGTGCCAATCACTGTGCTTGGTGCTGGGGACACACAAAGACAAAAAAGAAATCATCCTGATGCTGAGGAGTTTACCTAATATTGGAGACAACACAAGCGCCAACATACAAGGATATAGAAAATATATTCATGATAGATATGGAGGCATTTTTGGCAGAATTCTGATACCTGGGAGCATCAGGAGAAGCCCAGGTAGAAGGTTGGGGCTGAGTTGTACTTCTGAAGGAAGCTGAGGATTCCAGGAGAAAGAAGGGAGGCCAGAGAGCCCTGCAGACGTGGGATGATGCTGAACCATGGTTGGCCTGTTGCCTCCATATTGGGCCATATGGCTTCCTGGCCATGGATAGGAACTGAGACCTTGCCTGAGCTCTGTCATCCAGAGGTCCGGTGCTATTGCTCACAATTGGAAAAAAACAAAACAAAACAAAAGAAAATATTTCAAGGACTGTGGCCTGTTGACAGCCTGTATATTGGGAGTCAGGGAGATTCTTAATGTCTTTCCCACCTTGAAAATTGGGCAAAAACTCAAATGACTTATATTTCAGGAATATGACATCTTAGTAGTTAATAGCAGAAAACTCTGCTTGAGGGTCTGAGCTGTCGGCTTCCCCTGGCCCACCAGTGGAGGAAGGAGGTCTCTAGACCCTTCTCAGAGGCCTGTTCCACCAGCCTCCGCCATCATCTCAGAAGTTCTGACAGAAGGTCTGGGGGCCGAAGGCTGCAGGAGTTCAGTTTTTACTGCCTCTCTCCTAGGAATTCTCCTGTAGTTCACTTCAGATTGTTCCCAGCCCCTTTGACAGGTTGTATAATTGCCAGGCCTACATAAATCTATAGGAGCGATTAGTGGATTCTGCTGACACTCAGACCCCTAGATTCAGTGGACCATTTCTGCATCTCACATCCCTCCTTTAAGCTGCCAGGGAGCTGGGTGGCAGGGAGTTATTTACTGAATCTCCAAGGTCAGGACGCCAGGCTGCGAAGTCATAATGTAAGAAGGAGGAAGAAACAAAGACAGCAAAGGCTCCTTCAAACAGAAGGCAGAACCCTTCTGTCTATAGAAAGGACATGGCCTTGGAAGCCTTCGGTCATAGGGTGGTCAGGGAGCCCCATGAAACAGCTAGGGCATCATTCAAAGAACCTGTGATATTTAAGCAGGTGAAAACTACTGTCAGAACCTAGTGGATGTACCCTTAGGAAATTTAGGTCAGCAGCAGTGTGGTAGAGTAGACAGGGCAAGAAGTCTTGAGTCAAAGGTCTAAGATTCGAATCCCATCCTTGCTACCAGTGTGAGTCGGTGGATCACTTAACATCCCTGGACTTCCTTTTCCTCATTTGTAAAATGAAGCTGTTGGACCAATGGTCCTTGAGGTTTCCTCTTGGGCTGAATGTATGAATCAATAATCTTCTGAATTCAGGAAGCATTTTATAAAGTTCCTACTATGTTCCAGGAATTGGAGATCGACACAAAAGATATATTTTCAGGTCACAAAGAACTTACAGTCTCCTTGATGGGTAGGGGGCATGTAATATATTCTTGGAAGTAAACATATGACAATTGGAGGAAGGAGAGAGTGCTAGCATGGAGAGAGAGAGAGAGACAGACAGACAGACAGACAGACAGACAGACAGACAGAAACACACAGAAAGGTGGAGGGTGGGGGAGAGAGAAAGAGGGAGAGAGATGCAAATATACAAAATTGATCCCAGGTGCTTCTTTGTATGGGGAGGGGCACAAGCTGCTGAAGAGGGTTAGCATGGACAGCTCATGTTGGCTAGCCAAAGTCTAGTGATTTGTCTGTTCTCTTATGCTTGATGAGTTCCATTCACTGGGTTCTAGCCCTGTTGTGGCGGGTAGTATCTATAGGAATGTAAAGACTAGAGTAGACCGAATGAGCTCATGCAACATCTTCTGGTCTTTCCATTAGTTCAGAGGGTTGACAGTTCTAGTTTGTTGTTGTTGTTGTTGTTGTTCTTTTTTATGAAGTAAATAAAGGGTTTTCTTGCAATTAGTGTCTTATGCTATCCATAACTCTAAGGAGAAATGATGGAAGATAATCCCAGTGTCTATGGTTTTCCTTTGAAGTCCAGGCCACCAGACACTGAGGATGGAAGAATGAGCTTATGGCCCTCTAGCTAGCTGTCTTAATTACCTTGAGACACAGACAAGGAGTATGGAGATGGAAACTGAAGATAGTCCTTCTAACTATTTCTATCCCACAGCCAGGCTTTTTCCTTTTTGGGGGAATCTAGTTCATTATCTTCAGTGATCAATTCTTTTTATTGGTCAAAATATCGTCATCTTTGAGGTGCCGAAAGATGGTCTTCAAAGACGATATTGACCTTGGAGTCCATACGGAATATTCCATTGGCATAGGAGCATTGTGTTTGGTGGACCTGGCCTCCTTAACACCACCCATAGGATTTTATAGGGTACCTAGGTAATCCAGAGAATAGAACACCAGGCCTGGCATCAGGAGGACTCCTCTTCCTGATTTCAAACATAGCCTCCGACATTTACCAGCTGTGTGACCCTAGGAAGGTCACTTTATTGTATTTACTTCAGATTCCTTATCTGTAAAAATGGGCTAAAGAAGGATGTGCAAACCACTTTGATACCTTTGCTAAGAAACCCTCAATGGAGTCACAGAGAGCCACATGATTGAAAAATGACTAAATGACAACATAGAATTTTATTAGAAAAATCATAGAATCACAGAATTTAAGATTTGGGGCTTCGTTCCTCTAGTCTGTTTAAAAAACATTCCCATTACAAAGCAACTTACCATTAGCTATCCAGACTCTACTGGAAGGCCTCCAGGAAGAGAGTGCTCATCATCTTTCAAGGCAACCCATTCCACCTTGGGATCACTCCAAATGGGAAGAAACTTTCTAACATCAGGCTATAATTTGCCATGTTCTAACTTCCCATTTGGTTTTATCCTATGGGCCCAATGGAAATAAAGAAATGTTGAACTGAAGGATTTCAAGCAGAGGATAGATAGTTGCTTGCAGATAGGATTTTTGTCCAGATACAAGCTTGGTCTAGATGTCCTCAGAGGCCTTTCCTAAATTTGAGGATTTGTGATTCTGTCAAGTTTAATTGTGCTCCTTTTTTTCTTTGAATGAGAAAATAATGAAGATGAAAATTTTAAAATAAATCTTACCCTTTATAACTTCTTTTCCAATTTTATGCACTTGCAAAAGGGAGGCTTTGGGGGGAAAATAATTGATGGATGAATGAGAACCTGACATCTTTGATATGTTAGTTTAGAACCCATTTCTAAGGGTGTAAGTTTCAGGCTGAGCCAGGACCTTTTGAGGTTCAAATTTAGTTTCTCTCCTCTCTGCAAAATTGCTGCTTCTAAGTTCAAAGAGAAGAGACTTTAAAGGCTTTGAAAATGCTCTGAAGCCTTCTTGGGTATCAAATATCTCTCCCAGAAAGTATTTGATGAATGAAGGGCACATGAATTAGAAAAATATGGATCAGAATGACTTTAAAAATCACCATGCAGAAAACCAAAAGCAAAATGCTCAGGTCCCTCTCCAGGGCTGTAGGACTTGGTTGGCTCTTGGTTCTTGGAAAGATTTGGAGGTTCCTGGACCATCAACGTGGCTGACTTCCATGAGTTTCACCCACCTTCAAAAGACAGTCGAGTGTATAAAAAGTAAGGTGGACCTTAGGACTTGAGTAATGTTGGGGCTTTCTTGATACTACACCTTCTGACCACCTTTTGCTCTCCATTCACCAGATGGCTGGGATCCATGGTGCTAGTGACTGACATTCTCTTCAGTACAATTTTCAGAGAGTTTTCCCTCGCCTTGTCCATGGAAAAGTGGTTTAGGAAATTCTTCAAGTAGAGATCTTTGAGCTCTGGCTGCTGGCTTCCAGTTTTAGCCCATATTGAATAGTCACTAATGCCTACTGGGGATGGAGCAAGATTGTCTGGCAGGTCTGGTGCTTTTTGCTTTGATGAGTATCAGTGGGAATTCAGCCTTCATAGCGTTCTTGTCATGGTGCCTAGTAGCATTGTGATTCCTCACCTGGATCAAGTTCACCTTTGATTTCCAGTTGCAGATCAATCCATGAGGGCAGTCTAGCCCCTAGACAGTCTGGCAATGCCCTGACTTAAAGATCAGAGGTGGGAAGAGCCCAATAGGTTCTAAATTCTGTTCTTCAAATGGACGTGGTCACACCATGGGGTGAATAGCAGAACCCCAGACCTAGAGGGGACCTCAGAAGATATTTAACCAGGTCGATACCTGGGCAGCAATTTCCCTTCTACAGATCCCTTGACAGCTAGTGTATCTAATCTCTGTCTAGTAGGGAGTCATCCGTCTGGCTGGCATATAGCTCTAATTATTAGGTGCATTTCCCTCACAGAACAGAATTCTTTCTTTTTGCAATTTCTACCCATTTCTCTGACTTCTGCACTCTTAGGTCAAGGCAGACAGTACATCCCTCCCTCCTTCCCTCCGTCCCATGAGTCTTTTCTGTTTCAGGCTAAACATATTCAATAAATCAATAATCAATAATCAATAAATCCAGTCTGGTCTGGTCAGATTTTGAGGGCAAACATCTTAGTTGCCCTCCCCTGGAGTCACTCCTTCCTGTCAGTGTTCTTAGAATGCTGTATCTAGGGGTCAGCTGGGTGGCTCAGAGGATGGAGAGCCAGACCTAGAGACAGGAGGTCCTGGTTTCAAATATGGCCTCAGACACATCTTAGCTGCATGATCCTGGGAAATCACTTAACCCCCATTGCCTAGCCCTTACCACTTTTCTGCCTTGGAACCAATACATGGCATTGATTCTAATATGGAAGGTAAATGTTCTAAAAGACATTTGTACCTAGAAGACAACACAGCCCTCCAGATGGCACCATGGAACAATCACCTCCCTCATTCTGGATGCTGAATGTAGCCTAAGATTTGCTGATTTCATAAAACTTTGGTACCTCAAAATGAATTTCAGTCCCCTAAAAACCTCAGGTCTTTTGATGTGAGTTACTGCTTCACATAAACACATTGCTGATTTCCTTTGCTTGTGTCATTAATGTAGGACTTTGCACTTGTCTCTCTTTAATCTCATCCTCCTCCATTAAGGGCCAGTTTCTGTAAATCATTCATTCCAATGTTCACCTTGGGTTCTTGAAGGCCATCACCAGGAAGAGCATAATCTTTGGCAGATCTCGTGAAGCTAAAAAGGCTTCGCATACAAGTCTCAATGTGGACTGATCTTGAATGACCAAGCCCAGGCGGAAGGCTTGGAAGAAGCTCATCACTAGAGTCACTAGGTGATGTCATTCTTTTTTGGCCAAAGAAAATCCACTTAGGAAGCTTTTGGTTAATGACCATCATTTTGTTTGATTATATTGAATTCACTATTTTAGCTACTTTTTGGATCCTCCTTTTGTGATGCCAATGTCTGCTATTTCTTCCATGTTTGCATCATCCATAAATCTGATAAATATGCCACTTAGTCTTTTATCTAAATCATTGATAAAAAACATTCAACAGACCAGGGCCAAGGTGAGAATTTCCAGCTGTGCTGATGGATGTTGGATTTCACTGATGTGGCTATTTGTCCACTGGTGGTGACTATCAATGAATGAATCAATGGAACCAATAACAGACAGAAATAATTACAACAGTTTAACTTTCCCCAAAAGGATTATAACATATTATCCAAATGGTATCATATCTAGATTTCTACTTATGAAATCCCATTCAATTCTGCACCCATTTATTAATCATCTAATAACCAATCAACATTTATTGAGTGTCTGCTATGTGCTAGGGATACAAATGAAACTCTCTTCAAGGATCTCACAGTCTAATAGGGGAAGAAAATGCTCAAAAGGAGGGGGAGGGAGGAAAGCTGGGGAAGGTGACCCCAAAGTTAGAGAAGTCCCAAATAGTGAACCTTGGTGAGAAATGAGGTGATGTTATGACTAGGGGGTGGTTGTTCAGCTCTGTCTAACTTCCAAGATCCCATTTGGAGTTTTCTTGGCACAGATACTGGAGTGATTTGCCATTTCCTTCACCAGCTCATTTTACAGATGATAAACTGAGACAAACTGAGGCAAACATGGTTAAGTGACTTCCCCAGGGTCACATAGCTAGTAAATGCATGAGGCCAGATTTGAAATCATTAAGATGAGTCTTCCTGCTCCAAACCCAGGGTTTTATCCACTGTACCCCTTAGCTGCCCCCAGAATAGAGCTCCCTCCTTAAACAGAAATTTTGGAGTTCATGGTTCCATCCTTTAATCAAAGGAAGAGAGTAAGAATAAGATAGAGTTCCAAGGCTAATGGGGCCTGCCTGGGTGATGAGGGTTTTCCCATGAATGAGTTTCCTGGGGCATGGTGGGAAGGTCAGAGAAGTCTTGAAGGGTGCAGACAGATGAGGAATGAGGAAATGCTCTGAGTCAATATCTGTTAGCTATTGTGTGCCAGGCACTGTGGCAAATGCTGGGAATTCAAAGGCAAAAACTTTCAGGTACTGCCTTGGAGAAGCTTCTAGTCTATTTGGAGAAATTCCAAGTACAGAGATAAAGAAATCCAAAATACATATGAATTAAATGCAAAAGAGGGTATGGATGCTATTTTAATGTCTCTGTAATTACAGAGAACCGTCATACATTACATTGGAAGTTTTCCTTTCCTTTGAAGACTTCCAAGGGTTTTAAACCATCAGTTAAACCACAAACCATCCCAGTGTGAAATCAAATATAATTGTACCTATTTAATATATAGGAAATAGATTGAGGTGTTAGTCTAAATTAATGGACAGACAGTGCTATAGCTTGGCTGTATCTGGAATGTCTCCCTGACCACCAATCTGTGACTCACTTGCCAAATGTGAGCAGCAAAAGGGATGTGTTCGAGGACCTTTTGGTAGAGTATCATATTTCGAGTGTGGAAATAAAAAATTTAGATGTGACCAAACCCCCAGGATGGGGTATTTTCAGTGTATGATTTATGTGTGTGGGGACATCCTGGGCATTTTGTGCCCCATGCCAGGCATGGCTTGTGCCAGGTATTAGTGAGTGCATGCATGAAAGTCAGCACCCATTAGAAATGGGTAAGTGTGAGTGCAGTGGTCCCTCAACCTAAAAGCCTATCTGAAGCTTCCAGGAATCCAGGAAGTAACGAGGAGCAAGATAAGATAATGTAAAAAATAGACTCGAATACAGGACTACAATCCCCATGAGCCTTTGCTCCACTTCCCCAGGATGCCTTGTAATCTCACCTGGGCCGAGATCAAGAAGGCATTTAAGCTGATTCAAAGGCTTTTGAGGGCTCTTGGCTCTATTTGGACTTCCGTTTAGGAGCAGACACGGCTCTTTCCGTAATGTAGGTGAGGTCTAGGTCTCTGGCCTAGACACGTGTTTTTTCTTATCCTGTATTTTCTTTTAATCCTTAACTTTAATAAACCTCATAAAATATAATACTCCTTGCAGAGAGAAACTAATTTCTACCTGCCTCACCTGCCTCAGTCTCCCTGTCTCCCCTAAATTTTAATCTTTACAATAATGGGGTCCTAGAGGGGGACCTAGGTCTAGAGGGGGAAAAAAGGTGAGTGGAGAGAGAAAGAGAGCGAGGGAGAGAGAGAGAGAGAGAGAGAGAGAGAGAGAGAGAGAGAGAGAGAGAGAGAGAGAGAGAGAGAGAGAGAGCAGAGAGAGAGAGAGAGAGAGACAGAGAGAGAGAGAGAGAGAGAGAGAGAGAGAGAGAGAGACAGAGAGAGAGAGAGACAGAGAGAGAGAGAGGGAGAGAGAGAGACAGAGAGAGACAGAGAGAGAGAGAGACAGAGACAGAGAGACAGAGACAGAGAGAGAGAGAGAGAGAGGGAGGGAGAGGGAGAGAGAGAGGGAGGGAGAGAGAGAGAGAGAGAGGGAGAGAGAAGGAGGAAGGCAGAGGGAGAGAGAGAGAGAGGGAGGGAGGGAGAGAGACAGAGAGAGAGACAGAGACAGAGAGAGACAGAGACAGAGAGAGAGAGAGAGAGAGACAGAGACAGAGAGAGACAGAGACAGAGAGAGAGAGAGAGAAGGGGGACAGGGAGAGGGACAGAGATACAGAGATAGAGACACAGATCTATCTATCTATCTATCTATCTATCTATCTATCTATCTGTCTGTCTGTCTGTCTGTCTGTCTGTCTGTCTGTCTATCTATCTAGGGCACATAACAGAGATACAAAGAGAAAGAAAGGCAGAAAAAGAGACACAGATGAGCAGAGAGTCAAAACCAAGGGGGATCTATGCTAAATGGGGATATCTGAAGAATAAATGAAGAGATATCTGAAGAATGAGGTCAGAAGGCTCCAACTGATATCAATCGGCTAGTATTCTAGACATCTCCCAGTTCTCCTTCCTTTTCCTTCATCCCCACACTCCGAGATTAGATTAAGGCAATGGAGTTAGGCATTCAGTATTTTGATGATTGGTTTTCTAAGATGGTCTTTCTGATGTAGACTGCAAGGAAAAATAGAAAGTCCACTGGATTTGGAGTCACAAGACCTGGTTTCAAATCCTGCCTGCTAAAATCTCTTTAGACCAATTCCTTCATCTCTCTTGGCCTCATTGAATGTATTTGCAAATTGAGAGACTTCCACTTTGGTTCTAAGGGTCCCTTCAGCTTGAAATCCTATGATCCCATGTTACTTTGAAAAACTCAGACTGGATCCTGCTCTCAGGCTTCGTAGACAGCTGCCTGGGAATGTGTTTTAAATTAAAATGGCATGTTGGAATTGCAAGAGTGAAGGTTAGTCATTGGGTAAAATGTTGCTGATGTTGCCCACGGTAATGATGGTAATTTACCTTCCATTTAAAAAGATGCTTCTTTGGACCAGATGGTGCTGGAGCCAGGTGTGCACAGCCTGATTTGAGGCTTTGTGCGCTCTTCATCCTTAGATGATTTTTAACTAGAAGGCTGATTTCAGGGTATAAGAATGCCCAAACCCAATCCTTCACAATTCTGCCGGGTGCTGCTTGGGAAACTTGGTGAAAAAAATGTTCATATCAGAAAAGAGACACTGGAAATTGGTGCTGATGAGTTTAATTGTTACAGGCGACTGACTGCACCACAACCCACAGGTCTGGGTTGTTCTTTCCATTCTAAACATGTGAATATCAGGACCTTGTCATTCATCCATAAAACGATCTCTGGGTGGAAATTAATGGCAGCCTGGCCATAAGTGGTTTGGGGGTTGAGGAGGGTTGTTTTTATAACCTTCAAAAATATAATTCCTTTGGCTGCTGTAAGTTAGACATTAAAAAAGAAATGTACGGGAGAAAATTAATGGACCGAAACTTGGTTTTGTGTGTGCACATATACAGCTTAGAAAAGTGTCCCAGTTTTAGCCACTGGAAAATATTCCTCATCAGGCCATGGTAAGAGAATCGAAGGGCTATACTCTCAGAAAAAGTCAAAACAAGTTGACTGTTTTGATAGGAGGAAAACTCTTGGTCTCCTGCAAGAGATATCAGTTACAGCTTTGGGTGGTCTGACATTAGCATGATGAGATCAATGTAGAGGGATGATCCCTCAGTAGCCTGGGAAGTCTCAGCTATCAGGGAACCAAGTTTTCAAAGAGAAAACTTCTATTCTTTGGATTTAAATTCCAGAAGATAACCAAGATCCTGATCTTATTGACTTGAGGAGGGAGTTAGGCAAGAAGAGAACAAAAGAGCACTGGCTGGCGCTGTGACCACAGTTGAAGGAATTTGCCATGGACCATGTGTCTCTGGGAGCAGAATCCCTGATTTTGTAGATGGAGAGACTTGGAGGTTTCTAGAAAAGAAGCAAACCAACCAATAGTGCTAAAAAATCTGGAGTTTTTGTTTAGTCCCTTTAAACCTATACAAGGCAAGATCTTGGGCTTAATTTGAGACAGTCAGGAGTGGGAGAAGAGAAGGGGCTGTAGGAGCTCCATGTTTACCACAGTTTACCAAGTAGATTAAGGATACAACCGAATCAGACACGGTAAAGCCACATCTTAGCCAGTAGGGGGCATCCCAGGCTTGGGCACCATGATCTAAGGAGTGCTAATTTGGAGTCAAGGAACTCATATTTTGCCATCAGTTTTTGTTGTTGAGTTATTTTCAATCATGTTTGACTCTTCATGACTCAGTTTGGGGTTTTCATGATGAAAATCCTGGAGCTGTTTGCCATTTCCATCTCCAGCTCATTTTATAGATGAGGAAACTGAGGCCAACTGGGTTAACTGATTTGCCCAGGGGAACACAGCTAGTAAAGATATGAACAATCTCTGAAGTGAGGATTTGGATCTTACAGTTTCAGGAAACATGTTGAAATTTGCTATTACATGTAATTGGGAAAATAAAAGATCTTTGTATAAAAACTCCAAAAAAAAAAATCTGAGGTCAATTTTGAACTCAGGAAGATAAGTCTTCCCAACTTGAGACCTGGTGGTCTCTCCACTGTGCTACCTAAGATGCCCATGACTTCTGCTTTCTCCTCTGTGAGATGAGGATGTTGGATTCAGCAGCTTCCAAGTTCCCTTCCAAGCTCCAGAGCAATGACTGTTAGGTTGAGTGCACAGTAGCACAAGGGAAGGAGCAACAAGGATGTGAGCTCTGCCCCAGACTTGCTGCTCAGATGATGCCAGCCTCTGAGAGCCCTTCCCAAGTCTATGTGAGTATGCCTGGCTGGGTCTCTCCTGCACGGACAAGATCATCCCGTGATGCTGAGGATGGCCAGTTGTTTTATCGGGAAGGACTTTTGATGATTTCATTCCTCTAGTCATGGGTGAGTCGGCATCATTTAACTAGGAAGCTGGCAGTTTCCATCAGGGAAAGTACCCTAATTTGGGAGATGCAGAGATGGGCCACAGCAGAGGTACCAGGCAGGA
The DNA here is from genome assembly GCF_027887165.1 of Monodelphis domestica. Lineage (NCBI taxonomy): Eukaryota > Metazoa > Chordata > Mammalia > Didelphimorphia > Didelphidae > Monodelphis > Monodelphis domestica. The sequence continues at coordinate 9,492,070 of NC_077233.1, forward strand.
GGAGGAGGGGTATTTCTAGAACAAAAATGGCCTTGAAGGGCATACCACCTAGGAGTTGGTCAGAGCTGATACCCACCAAGACTGCTGGCTTATTTCAGACCAAACAATTCCATATAACAATGGAATAGCGACAATAGTAACTAGGAGGGCAAACTCACATGTACATAATGGTTTAGAATTAACACACTTTTCCTCTTCCCAAAATCCAAGTTCTGTTGTTCCCAATGGACCCAGGAAGGAACTGAGGTTCAGAGAATGTCAAGGATTTACCTTCGTGGGTTTCAAATCTGAAACTGGCTGTAGAGATGTTAGTTCTTAGTTCACATGCCTCACTTTTAGGGAGGAGGAAGAGAAAAGGGAAGTATCTTGGCCAAGGCCACACAGAGTATTCTGTAGCCATCTAGAGTTTATTAGAGTTTATCTACAGTTTTCTGAATTTCTCGGCAAAGGGCTTTCTGATTCCAAACTCAATACTCTTTTCCTTGTAATATTTGCAGTCAGATCTTCTGACTGCATAGCTTGAAAGAACTTTCTCATTCCATCTCAGTGGTGAATCCTTGGGTAAACCAAGAATTTCCCATCTTCACCAACCTGTCTAATGTTCTTGAAATATTGGACCACGTGGAAAATGATGGCGGCTCAGGTCAAGGTTTGAGGCCCACTAGAAATGGGCTGCATCCAAGGGGGAAACCTGTGGATGAAAGAGCACACAGGGTTTGCTTCGATCTCTTCCCGTATTATTTTTGGATGAGACGGGCCTGACACATGAGGAAACTTCTTGTGCTGTTTGGTTTTGTTGGTCTCCGTTGGGATAGATTACACACTTAGCTCAACAAGAAAAACAAGGCAATGATTTACACAGGCATGGCATGTCCTGTGGCGTGGAAGGGAGGGAGTAGAAGGCCTCAGAGGGACGAGTGAATCAGAGGGAGCCCACCTGGATTGTGGAGAATAAACAAAGACCAGGAAATTTAAAGGCTCACATTCCATCAAGACTTTCTGGTGACCTCATGATACTCAAATGACTCAGTCTGAGAGGAAGAACAGTCCCCAAGTTCCTCAATAGTTGTATTTGGCTTCTATTGCTATTTGGTTGATATCTTATTACATGCTCCTCTTCTAAAGTCTTCCTATGATACCTAATAGGGAGATGGATGGGACCCTGGCTTCCAAAGATGGCTCAGTGAGGTTCTGTCAGGTCTTGCTAAGCTCAAAATGCTTATGGTGTGAAAGCACTGACCAAGGACCAGGTCAGTTGAATTATGAGAAAGTGATGGACTGGTTGTCTGTAGGATGAAGCATATAATTATTATTTGGCTTAGATAGGGGCTCACTGGCTGTGGAATCAGAAGATATGGGCTCATATCTTCCTTCTGACACTTAAAGCCTGTGTCCTCCAAGTGTCTGGACTCAGTGTCCTTATCAGCAGAACCAGGGTTTGGGGACCACCTGGCCTCTGAGATCCCTTATAATGGTAGATATGGGGTCCCAGGAGAGGAGCTGTAATCTGGATTGATGGAGGGAGAAGCTACACCCCTCACAGAATCAGGGATCCCAGACCATGGGTTTCTATGGTCAAAAACCACCTATTATTTAGTGTCCAAACTACTGATGAGTCCCTCTACATTTAGCCAGGCTGGTCCTTGGATATCATTCTTGAGCTATTGATAGGACTATAATCAAAGGATTCTGAGCATGAAAAAATCCTACTTATCTTTGCTGGCATAACGAATAGGAACAATAGCAGTGATAATAGTGATAATGAGGATGGAGCTCTTTACAGGGACATTGCACTTTAAAATTCACAAAACACTACAGGTATTCTCTCATTTGATCTGCACAATAATCCTGAGAGGTAGGGACTGCTTCCTTTGCCAGATGAGGAAAGAGAGGTGAAATGACTTGTCTAGGGAGATACTAAGTAAGTCCTTGAGGCAAGATTCAGACCCAGTTTATCATCCAGCTTTCTAAGAACTTCCTCATGTAGCAACCTAAGGAACCCAAGGCCACCTCCAAGTTATGCTCATCCATTAGAAGAGGATTTTGTTGCTTTTACAACAAATTTTGTAAATATTTTATTGCATTCTCTCTCTCTCTCTTTTTTTTTTTATAAACCTTACCTTTTCTTTTAGAATTGATTCTAAGTATTGATACTAAGGCAGAAAAGAAGGACTGGGCAATTGGGGTAAAGCAACTTGACCAGGCTCACAGCTATGAATTTTCTGATGCCAGATTTGAATTCAGATCTTCTTCGCTCCAGGCTTGACACTATCTACTGTACTATCTAGCTGGCCCTATTTTATTTTTTTAATGCCATATTAATTTCCTTATATAGTTGCACCAGAGGAATTAGTACCCTTTTGACAATCTGGTGAAGACCATCTTAGACTCATTTTTAAAATTCAATTTTAAAAAATTCAATTTAAAAATTTAAAAATTTAAAAAATTTTAAATTCAATTTTAAAAATACAAATTTCAAAGACATTATAAAAATCAGTTACAGAACACGAAAAGTAGCTTCTTTTATATATGTACTTCATTGTTTTCATATTTATCTTAGAATGTAAGCTGCCTGTGGGCAAGGACTGTTTTTGTGTCCCCAGCACAGAGGGTGGCATAGAGTAAGCGCTTGATAAATGTTTGTTGATTGGCCGCATGATACATAGGCACACAGATGCCAGATCTCCACCCCAATGTCCTTCTTCCTCCATGCACAGATGTACTCTCTGGTAAGATATAAACTCCTTGAGGGCAGGGCACATTTTGGTTTTGGTTTTGTCTTCATGTTCTCAGCACTGGGTGCCCAGGAAGTGCCTTGTATAGAATAGATGCTTAATAAATAATAGTGTTAATAAATTAATATGAAAATAATAATAAAATAATAAATATTGTTAATAAATTAATAAACACATATTGTTGACCTGGATTGGTAAAGCTCACCCCTATTCTTTATGTGGCTGTGTATTTATTGACTTCCAAGAGGCCACAAGCTTAGGGAAATGGTTGACATTTTTCCTCCCCTTTGTAAATGGCATTTGGATTTTGCAAGACTGCAAGACAGGAATGCCTTAGAATCTTGCCCCAAGGTAAGAAAATTAAACAAGAAATAAACCACTTCCTCCACTTGTTCTTTCACAAATCTGGAAGCCAGAGTTGCTGCTCAGCCAACAGCACAAGGGGCCGCCATGCTGGTTTCCAATTTTATGGTGGATGTAGCCTTCAGCTGTGGACAATCCTTTGCCATTGCTGCAATTTTCTTCCTTCTGGTGTTGGAATTCTAGTCATGCACACTACAGATTTAATCATTCTATCAACAGTCAGCCAACTTAGCACCTGAACGGAAGAAAAAAAAGGGCCCCTTCCCTCTGCTTTTTTTGTTCCACCCACAGTTAGCCTTTGCTGAGAATTATTTCTGGGTTTTGCATAAACTAAGGAATATTGAAAGTTATCAGCAGCCTCAGACGAGTCTTTTCCTCTGGAAAGTTTCAGATGACTTATTGCTGGCCATGGGGGACCAGTACTTCCTTCCCACTCACCCGGAGATCAAATAGATATGCACAAATTCTTGGATGAAGACAATTTTTGTTTCCTTTTTTTTTTTTAATTTGTTTTATCATTGTATCCCAGCTCCTAGTATACTTCTTGGTGGTGACATTGCTCAGTCATTTTTCAGTCCTGTCTCACTTTGGGGGACCTCATTGGGAATTTCCTTGGCTGAGATTCTGCAGTGGTTTTCCATTTCTCTCTCCAGCTCATTTTACAGATGAGAAAACTGAGGCAAATGAGGTTTAGTGCCCAAGATCACACAGCCAGTATAGGCTATATTTGAACTCAAGAGGTTGAGTCTTTCTGACTCTAATATTCTATCCACTGTGCCACCTAGCTGCCCTATATTTCCTGGTATATTTTAGTTATACCCTTACTAACTGTTTGTTGATATTTGTATTGGGCTTGTTTTTCTTGTTTTCTCAATGGGTAGGAGGGGTAGGAGGTAGAAGGGACAAAACATGGAATGGAAAAGGAGATAAGATAAACATTTTTAAAGTTCAGACAACAAATACAAGTAAAGTGAATGAATGGATGGAAGGCTTTGGAGGCATAAAGTCTCAGGATAAAGTCCTGCTTCTGACACTTCTCAACTGTGAGCTCATAGACAAGTTCTCTAAACTCTCTTTGCCTCAGGCAACCCTCTATGCCATAGTTCCTTATACTCATGGAATCACAAGTCCTGATTAAAACAGAAAGATACCAGTGTAAGAGTAGAAATGGATAGAATTGTATTTAATTAGCTTATCCCAAAACTTCATCTTTGTACTGCTCTGGAAATACATCTGGACTGGAAGACAGGAGACGCAGGACCTGGTCTTACCTGTCTTGCTGACTACTTGTATGACTTTGGACAAATTACATTTTCCCTCTGTCTTGGTTATTCTATGATTCTAAAAAATGAGGATGAATATTCTTCTGCCATATTATAGACTATGTGAACTGGATGAGTTTCCTTTGTTAGATGAATGTATTCTCATTTTACTATCATTTCAGGATGTTTCCTGTAGATGTCACATGAGAAAAGGAAGCAAATGTTGTAGTTGTATATGTTATTCAAAGAAAGGCCAGATTTTAATGGGGGAACTTTGTCATGCTATGGGGCATCTGAGGTTGTCCTCTATTCCTAGTCCTACCTGGTAGAGTACAGCAGCAAAATAATCCCATCAGGCTCCTTTTTTGTTCTTCCCTTCCTTGCTTCCTTGCTTCCTTGCTTCCTTGCTTCCTTGCTTCCTTCCTTGCTTCCTTGCTTCCTTCCTTCCTCCCTCCCTCCCTCCCTCCCTCCCTCCCTTCCTTCCTTCCTTCCTTCCTTCCTTCCTTCCTTCCTTCCTTCCTTCCTTCCTTCCTTCCTTCCTTCCTTCCTTCCTTCCTTCCTTCCTTCCTCCCTCCCTCCCTCCCTCCCTCCCTCCCTCCCTCCCTTCCTTCCTTGCTTCCTTGCTTCCTTCCTTCCTTGCTTCCTTGCTTCCTTCCTTCCTTGCTTCCTTGCTTCCTTCCTTCCTTCCTTCCTTCCTTCCTTCCTTCCTTCCTTCCTTCCTTCCTTCCTTCCTTCCTTCCTTCCTTCCTTCCTTCCTTCCTTCCTTCCTTCCTTCCTTGCTTCCTTGCTTCCTTGCTTCCTTCCTTGCTTCCTTCCTTGCTTCCTTCCTTCCTTCCTTCCTTCCTTCCTTCCTTCCTTCCTTCCTTCCTTCCTTCCTTCCTTCCTTCCTTCCTTCCTTCCTTCCTTCCTTCCTTCCTTCCTTCCTCCCTCCCTCCCTCCCTCCCTCCCTCCCTCCCTCCCTCCCTCCCTCCCTCCCTCCCTTCCTTCCTTCCTTCCTTCCTTCCTTCCTTCCTTCCTTCCTTCCTTCCTTCCTTCCTTCCTTCCTTCCTTCCTTCCTTCCTTCCTTCCTTCCTTCCTTCCTTCCTTCCTTCCTTCCTTCCTTCCTTCCTTCCTTCCTTCCTTCCTTCCTTCCTTCCTTCCTTCCTTCCTTCCTTCCTCTCTTTCTCCTCTTCTCTCTCTCTCTCTCTCTCTCTCTCTCTCTCTCTCTCTCTCTCTCTCTCTCTCTCTCTTTCTCTCTTTTTGTTACTTTGTTCATTTTTTTCTTTTTAAACAATATATCTACTAGCTGGAGGGACCCAGCTTCAGATTTGACTAGAGTATCTTCATGGTTGGAAGCCATGTGGCATGAAGGCTGAAGTACTGAATGTAGAGTCCATCCTTGGTCTATATTTAGAAGCAACCTTTGAGGTTATTTAGTCCATTTTCTATCAATTTAAAAGTACTAAAATATATGATTGGCCTAGAGTCAGTTAGGTAGCAAATAGCAGAGGTAGGATCTGACCTCTTCTTCCCAAAAGACTCTATATCTAACATTCTAGCCATGTAATCAAGCAGTTCTTTTTTCTTCTGGGTTTCTATTCCCACAGTTTTTCCTCTGGATGTGGATAGTGTTCTTTCTCGTAGAGCCCTCTGAGTTATTCAGGATCACTGCATTGCCACTAATGGAGAAGTCCATTACGTTCTCTTGTACCACAGTGTATCAGTCTCTGTGTACAATGTTCTCCTGATTCTGCTCCTTTCACTCTGCATCACTTCCTGGAGGTTGTTCCAGTTCACATGGAATTCTCTCAGTTCATTATTCCTTTGAACACAATAGTATTCCATCACCAACAGATACCACAATTTGTTCAGCCATTCCCCAGTCTAAGGGCATCCCCTCATTTTCCAATTTTTTTGCCACCACAAAGAGCGCAGCTATAAATATTGTTGTACAAATATTTTTCCTGATTATCTCTTTGAGGTACAAACCCAGCAGTGCTATGGCTGGATCAAAGGGCAGACAGTCTTTTAGCATCCTTTGGGCATAGTTCCAAATTGCCCTCCAGAATGGTTGGATCAATTCACAACTCCACCAGCTATGAATTAATGTCCCCACTTTGCCACACACCCTCCAGCATTCATTACTTTCCATAGCTGTCATGTTAGCCAATCTGCTAGGTGTGAGGTGATACCTCAGAGTTGTTTTGATTTGCATCTCTCTGATTATAAGAGGTTTAGAACACTTTTTCATGTGCTTATTAGTAGTTTTGATTTCTTTATCTTAAAATTTCCTATTGATGTCCCTTGCCCTTTTATCAATTGGAGAATGGCTTGATTTTTTGTACAATTGATTTAGCACTTTATAAATTTGAGTAATTAGACCTTTGTCAGAGGTTTTTGTTATGAAGATCCTCCCCCCCCCCCCAATTTGTTGTTTCCCTTTGGCTGCATTGGTTTTGTTTGTACAAAACCTTTTTAATTTAATATAATCAAAATTATTTTATATTTTGTGATTTTTTTCTAACTCTTGCTTGTTCTTAAAATCTTTCCTTTCCCAAAGATCGGACATGTATATTATTCGGTGTTCACCTAATTTACTTACATCTTCCTTCTTTATATTCAAGTCATTCACCCATTCTGAATTTATCTTGGTGCAGGGTGTGAGATATTGATCCAACCCCAATCTCTCCCATACTGTCTTCCAATTTTCCTAGCAGTTTTTTTCTCATCAAATAGTGGATTTCCCCCCAAAAGCTGAGATCTTTGGTCTTGTCATAGACTGTCTTGCTGAGATCACTTACCCCAAGTCTATTCCACTGATCCTCCTTTCTGTCTCTTAGCCAGTACCATATTGCTTTGATTACCACTGTGTTATAGAATAGTTTGAGATCTGGTATTGCTAGGCCCCCTTCCTTCACATTTTTTTTCATTATTTCCCTGGATATCCTTGATCTTTTATTTCTCCAAATGAACTTTGTTATGTTTTTTTCTAATTCAGTAAAAATATTTTTTGGTAGTCTGATGGGTATGGTGCTAAATAAGCAAATTAGTTTGTCATTTTTATTATGTTAGCTTGTCCTACCCATGAACAATTAATGTTTTTCCAATTATTTAGATCTAGTTTTAATTGTGAGGAAAGTGTTTTGTAGTTGTACTCATCTAGTTCCTGTATTTGTCTTGGTGGATAGATGCCTAAGTATTATATATTGTCTAGGGTGCTTTTAAATGGAATTTCTCTTTCTAATTCTTGCTACTGAGATGTGTTGGAAATATATAGAAATGCTGATGACTCATGTGGGTTTATTTTGTATCCTGCAACTTTGCTAAAGTTGTTGATTATTTCTACTAGCTTTTTAGTTGATTCTCTAGGATTCTTTAAGTAGACCTTTGTATCATCTGCAAAAAGTGATAGCTTGGTCTCCTCATTGCCTGTTTTAATACCTTCAATTTCTTTTCTTCTCTAATTGCTACTGCTAGTGTTTTTAGTACAATGTTAAATAATAGAGGTGATAATGGGCTCCTTGTTTCACTCCTGATCTTTTTGGGAAGGCTTCTAGTTTATCCCCAATTGCAGATGATGTTTGCTGATAGTTTTTGATATATACTGTTTATTATTTTTAGGAAAGGCCCTTCTATTCCTATGCTTTCTAGTGTTTTCAAGAGGAATGAGTATTGTATTTTCTCAAAGGCTTTTTCTGCATCTATTGAGATAATCGTGATTTTTTTGTTGGTTTGCTTGTTGATATGGTCAATTATGTGGATGGTTTTCCTAATATTGAACCATCCTTGCATTCCTGGTATAAATCCCATCTGGTCATAATGAATAACCCTCATGATCACTTGCTGGATTCTTTTTGCTAGGATTGTATTTAAGATTTTTGCATCTATGTTCATTAAGGAGATTGGTCTATAGTTTTATTTCTCTGTTTTTGACCTGCCTGGCTTTGGATTCAGTAGCATATTTATGTCATAAAAAGAATTTGGTAGAACCCCTTCTTTGCTTATTCTGTCAAATAGTTTGTATAATATTGGGAATAATTGTTCTTTGAATGTTTGATAGAATTCATTTTTGAATCCATCTAGTCCTGGGGATTTTTTCTTAGGGAGTTCTTTGATGGCTTCTTCAATTTCTTTTTCTGATATGGGGTTATTTAGGTATTCTATTTCTTCTTCTGTTAATCTAGGCAATTTATATTTTTGTGAATATTCATTCATATCTCCTAGATTGTCATATTTCTTGTCATATAATTGGGCATAAAAGTTTTTAATGATTGCCTTAATTACCTCTTCATTAAAGGTGAGGTTTCCCTTTTCATCTTTGATACTCCTAATTTGATTTTCTTCTATCCTTTTTTAAATTAGATTGACCAGCACTTTGTCTATTTTATTTGTTTTTTCAGAGTAACAGCTTCTAGGCTTATTTATTAAATCAATAGTTCTTTGACTTTCAATTTTATTTATTTCTCCTTTAATTTTTAGGATCTCTAATTTAGTTTTCATCTGAAGTTTTTTAATTTGATCACTTTCTAGTTATTTAATTTGTATGCCCAATTCATTGACCTCTGCCCTCCCCAATTTGTTAATATATGAACTCAAGGATATGAATTTTCCCCTGAGTATTGCTTTGGCTGCATGCCATAGATTTTGAAAGGATGTCTTATAATTGTCATTTTCTTCAATGGAATTGTTAATTATTTCTATTATTTGTCCTTTAACTGATTTTGGAGAATTGTATTATTTAATTTCTAATTAATTTTTGATTTGCCTCTCCATATACGATTGCTAATTATTATTTTTATTGCATTGTGATCTGAAAAGGTTGCATTTATTATTTCTGTTCTTTTGCACTTGTTTGCAATGATTTTATATCCTAGTACATGGTCAATTTTTGTGAACGTACCATGTGCTGCTGAAAAGAGGGAGTATTCCTTTTTGTCCCTATTTATTTTTCTCCACATATCTACTAACTAATTTTTCTAAGATTTCATTCACTTCTTTTACCTCTTTCATATTTATTTTTTGGCTCAATTTATCTAATTCTGATAGAGGAAGGTTCAGGTCTCCCACTATTATAGTTTTTCTATCTATTTCATCCTTGAGATCCACTGGTTTCTCCTTTAGAAATTTGGATGTGATGCCATTTGGTGCATACATGCTGAGTACTGATATTTCCTCATTGTCTATACTGCCTTTTATCAGGATATAATTACCTTCCCTATCTCTTTTAACTAGATCTATTTTTACTTTGGCTTTGTCAGATATAATTTTGACTCCTGCCTTCTTTTTCTCAGTTGATGCCTAATAGATTTTGCTCCATCTGCTTACCTTTACCCTAAGTGTGTTATCCTAGACTCTGCACTGTCTCTCAATCTCCATGTAATTTGTGGCCAAGATGTACCAATTTCACTTATGCAATATCTCCAATTCAGCCACAAAAGTGATTTTCCTAAAGTGTGGGTCTGGTCATGTCACTTCCCCTATTCAGTAAGCTCCAGTGGGCTTGCAGTCATCTCTAGGTTCAAAACCAGACTCTTCTGTATGACTTTAAAGGTCCTTCGTAACATGGTCTTCTCCTCTCTTTCCAGACTCCTCATACCTTATTCATGGCCATTCAGTGACAGCAGTGTCTTGACTGTTCCTCACACAAGATACTTCCTGTCCAGACTTTCCCTGGTGGTCCTATTCTTAAAATTCTCTCCTTCCTCAATGCTCCCTCCTGGCTTCTTCAGCTTCTTTCAGATAATAAATAAAACCCACTTTCTATAAGAAGGCTTTATTGATCCCCCCTAATCCTAGTGCCTTGCTCTACTCATCATCTCTGAATTCTCCTTTCTCTATCTCATTTGTACAAAGCTTTTCCTGTGTTGTTTCCCCATTAGACTGGGAGCTCCTTGAGCAAGACACTATGTTTTGCCTTTCTCTGTCTTCCCCTCCCTTACCACCATCAAGGTCCCTCTCAATGTCCAGGTCCCTCCTGAGAAGGTAGATAGGAGGCTACGATGCTCTCATCACCTTCCAACATCTCCCAGAACATCTATTTCTGCCCTTATTTCTTCTTCTAAATGTGCTGCTATCAAAATCAAACTCTCGAGCTGACAGGAATCAAATTACCATTCTTTAACACATGCAGTTACAGAAAAGATATTTAATTCTTGTCTATAAATGAACTTGTTCTCTCGCTCCTAAATGAATGCTGCCTCGTGCCACCCTCTCCCCTCCCCCCCACAAGGAGGGCCCCGGTTATGCAAAGATTGGCATTGTCATTGGGATGACTCACTTAATCTCCAATTGCAAGAAAAACACCTTGCCATCCAAGTCAAGTATGAGTGGTGGATTATGTGGAAAAGGTGGGAAATTGGAAGGAATTCTAATAAGGGAGTGGGCAGCCTTCACTGTGGCCTTTGTCACCCTCTGTGAACTCAGATACCTATGGATGCTCTCCTTGTGCAATTGTGTGCCCGACTCCCTTCTGGGATGGCAGTAGTGTTGGGATGAGACAAGCTTTGTTTGTCTCCTTTTCATTCTCTTCTTGTGACCTTAAGAAGCCACTTCTAGTCTGGGGAGCTCTTTGATAAGGGTTGGGCCAGACACTCCCTGCCTAGATCTGCTCTGGATTCACTGGTCTTTTCCTGCCACAATACCTCAAGAAAGCTGCTGTCTGAAGGGCCCTATCAGCCAATTTGATGGCTTAGGGCATCCTACTAAGAGTTTAGTTCAAAGCATCCCTGAAATCCATTTTGAATTTTTTCTCTTCTTTATGAAGCTTTCTTCCTTCCAAAAATAGAGTACAATGGACTTTGCCACTCTGGAAGAGAAAATGCTTAGTTATTTTGTTCTTCTAGATTCTAAGAGGAATGAACAGGTAGTGACTGATACATGGCTGAACTGTGCAAGGTTGACCTGACCAAAGGGACAGACAGTGTTTTTTTTGGTTCATTTTGTTCTTATATAATGAAAGGAAATCATAGAAACCATCTTTTTGGGGGGGACCAAACTCCAATCTCATTGGAAATAATCTTAGTGCCATCTGTTGAAAATTTCAGCAGTGACTCTATTTTTGTTTTTGTATTAAAAAATACTGAGGTATGAATGAATGAAATAAGTAATTGTTGGAAATTTCAAATCAATGTTTTCAATCAATTAATCTGCATGCCATCACAAATCTCCCAATACAGAACTTGTTATTTAGAATATAAGTGAAAAAAATATAATGAAAAGGAGACTTCCTGAAGTGAGGGACTGTTTTTTTTTTTTTGGGGGGGGGAGGCCTTGATTTGTATCTCCAGTGTTTGCTACTGCCTGGCATATAGTGAGTGTGGAATAAATGTGGAATAAATTGTTAAAATTTTTCATGAAAAATTAGCAGTTGGCATTTGTTGTTTCCAGACACTTGAGGTTTCTAAAATTCTTTATACCCATGTGATCACACTTGTACTTTACCATAACCCTGCAAGAAATGGGTACGTGGGTATTGTCATTTCCACTTTACGGAAAGGGAACTTAGACATAGAGGTGGAATGATTTGAATATAGTCATAGGGCTAATATTATGAGAAATGGAATTTGAACTCAGGTTTTCTTCCCATTTCCAAGTCCAGAATTCTAACTACTGCCATGTAAGTATGAGGACTAATAAAGAGAAGTTCATTTTCTCTTCACAGGTTGCATTGCTTGCATTCCATTCTAGTTCTGAGCTTATTAATTTATTTTGATTGTTCTTTAGCAATAAATAGTATGTAAGGTCCTTGAGAATAGGGATTATCCCTTTTTTGTTTCTGTATGCCTCACCATCTGGCATTGTGCTTGGGATATAGTACCTTCTTTATGGGTGCTTGTGAATGGTTTGATTCATGACTTGAATTTGTTTTCTTCATGGCCAAAGCAGAAGCTGGGAATTAAGTAGGAAATCCATTTTTCTATGGCACTTCATGGTTTTCGAAGGGCTTCAGAGTATCCAGGAATCTTCAGTTTGAGTCACCATGTTGGAGTTTTAGCTAAAAATATCAGAGAGACCAGATCATAATAACTCTGAAAATTTCAATAATTTCTTCTTTGCAAAATATTCTTTCCAACCATCATGTAGAAGAGAGAGAGAGACAGAGAGAGAGAGAGAGAGAGAGAGAGAGAGAGAGAGAGAGAGAGAGAGAGAGAGAGAGAGAGAGAGAGAGAGAGAGAGAGAGAGAGGGAGGGAGGGAGGAAGAGGGAGAGGGAGAGGGAGATGTTCTCATGCCTATTTTGGAGACAGAGACTGATCCGGGGAAGAGAAGTCGACTTCCCCATGGTCACAAAAGGTAGGAAATGGTGGAGCTGGGTTTCTAACTTGGGCTTTTGGTGCTAGATTTCATGTGTTAAATTTATTAACCTGAAGCAAGAAATAAAATGTCAGAGTAGAGGATGCCTCCAATATTTGCTCCTGCCTTGTATCTGGTACATGTCTTAGAATTGTAGAGGCTGGTGGACTGTTGATGTTTCTGAGGATGAAACTTTAAGGTTCAAATGATTCTTGTTTGTGAAGTGATTTGAGTTACCTGGTATTATGTTGAGTTCTCATACATATCATGGTGTAAATAGGACTCCAGGGACCTTATCACTTTGTTATCATCGCCCTCTTACCTTCCATCAGCCAAGTATGGTGGAAAGAATATTTCACTTGAAATTAGAAAACTATGGTTCAGATCCTGACTCTGCTCTGAAATTCTTTGTGATGATGATAAATCAGTTAAATTTCTCTATGCCTCAGTTTCTTCATTCACGAAATTGAGATTATGTCTACCCCATGAAAGCAGAATTGTATCAGATATAAAATTCTTTATAAGCTCTAAAGCACATGCATAAAGTATTTTTTTTTATAAATAAGGACTGGAATAAACATGTGTATCGCACCCACTATGTGCTAGGTACTGTCTTAAATGCTTTATAAGTATAGTCCCATTTTATTGTTGAAGCAACTGAGGCAAATGATGGCTAAATGGCTTGTTCGGGGTTATATAGCTAGTAAGCATCAGAGGCCAGATTTGAATGTAATTCTTCCTGATGGCAGAGCCGATGCTCACCCATGGTGTTATTTAGCTAGAGTGAATAGTTTCAAACTTAGAGAGGAAGACTTGGGTTAGATGTTCTCATTTCTAGCATTATTAACTTCATGGTTATGGACAAAGTGCTCCACCTTCAAAGTCTCAATTTTCTCATCTATAAAATGGAGATCCCAACAAATATTTTACCTTCTTCCTTTCCAGGGTCTACTTTCTGTAATAAAGTCTATGAAGCACCATGCAAATGTCTGTTATTAGTACAAACACATAGGACATTCTTAACCTTATTTCCTTCATTAAGAAACATTTGTTAAGGACCTACTGGGCTCAGTAAATATTCCAAACTCAGTGCTAGGAATACCAAGAAGTACAAGATGATGAGCTCCTTGCCTTCAGAAAGTGAACAGCATGGTGGAAGTCTAGTCCTTCCTCTGGTGAAGTCTCCAACAAGAGCCAGATGAGCTCTTGTAGGGGAATGCTAGAGAAGAGATTCCTGTTTGGGGTGGAGGTTGGATGGGAGTGAATGTCCACCAGTTCATAGATTCTGTGAATGTGTTTGAACTAGAATACAAACAAGTAAAAACCATGGAGATACAATTGAATCATAGCCAAGTGACAGATCTGCAGTAGGGAGGGGGTGACCAGCTTTCAAGGTTCTAACATCTTAGAATAACTCAGTGGCAGGATATAAGTTGAAAAGGAAGCCTGGAAAGTCAATGCCATCCGTGCTTCCATGAAAAGGGGTAGAGCCTAGGACCAGGGAAGACATTGTCCTCTGCCTTGATCAGTCCCCATCTGGAGTCTTGGGTTCAGTTCTGGTGACCACATTTTAAGAAGGAATTGGTAACCCAGAGAATGTCCACAAGAAGGTAACAAGAATGGTCAAAGACCTTGAACCCACTCACTCTGAGGATAGGTGGAAGGAAAATGGGGATAGTAGCTTGGAGTAGCTGAGATTCAGGGCTGACCCAGTAACTTTCTTCAGATATTTGAAAAGCTGTTATAAGCAATGAAGATTTAATTCATTCTATTTGACCCCAGCAGGCAGAACTAGGAAAAAAGGGAAGGATGTTAGAGAGATACAACTTTGGGGAAAACTCCTCAAGAAGTGGAGCTCTCCTCCACTAGACTTGACTGTGTTAGAGGTCTGGGCTCTTCCTTAATGGCCATCTTTAAGTAGAAGCTGGATGATACTTTGCTAAGGATGTTATAAAAGCATTTCTTAGTAAGGTCTCTGTTGGGGTATGTGGCCTCTGCATTCCTTTCCCAAGCCTGTCCATCACCCAAAGACAACATGGTTTGGCCCAGAGAGAGTAGTAGAGAAATCAAATGGAATCACCACCCTCATGACCGAGGCTTCTCATCAGTCCTGTAGTGTCTGCTTTAAGAGCAAGAGGCTGTTGATTGAGCTTGGTGGGGCGGGAGGAGTTCTCTGCTCGATTTTGTATTTTTATTATTTTCTCTCATGACCTTCAGCATGAGGCTGAGTAATGGATGTCCTGGGTACCACTGAGAAGGTGATGGTATGAGCGAGTCCTAAGAAGCCCTGCACTCCATCTCCAGGCTGCCACTGTGGCTTGTGATAAGCCGAGCTGGGGCTGGTTAAGAGGAGGGCAGGGACCACAAGCTCACTCACACATGGCACCTCAGTAATGAAGTTATCTTTCATTTCTTCCACTGCTGAACTGGGGCTGAACAAACAGATGTGTGTCTGGGGCAGTCCTGCCATCCTGAGAATGGTCACTGTGCCCCCGAGTATGCCTTGGACTTCCCCGGGCAGTGATTATAGCTTATTGATGTTCTCTGTCTTTTCTTGGTCCTTCTGAATCACAGTAAGAAAAAACTTGTACTTTGTTAAACAAAATACACCCTGCTGATGGAATCTGAGGAAGGGCTGCTCTGCTTTGGCCATTTTGATTAGTTTGGGAGCCTGGGGAAAAGGGGTCTGAGTGTAATGGAAATGATTTTCCTCCTGTCAAGAAGATGGGGTGGGGGATGCTCTCCTCATGCAAAATACTAGCCCAGTGATGTTGACCAAAGAGGGCCTGGTTCTGTCTATCCCTGGGTAACGTGGCTATGGGCACCATGTAAGTAAGTGCTTATTAGATTACTGCTGAACTGAATTACACTGAAGTATCTACCAATCCACCAGATTTAGTGTAGGTGGTTCCTGCTGGGTTCCTGAAGTTCAACTTGGCAATGAATCGGTTGTCCTGGCTTCATTCTTCATGGCAAACTCTATATTCATATAGAAGCAGGGACTGAACTCCCCCTACCAAGCCCAAGTTGCATCTTCTCTGCAACTCATAGTCCAAGAGATCACTCCAAATGGAGGGCTTGAAAATGGGTTTTCCTGCCTCAGAGGCCAGCTCTCTACTATTCCCAGATGTCTGTTACAGAGCTGAATTCCAGTCAAATTAGCTCCAGGAACCATGAAAACATGGGAACATAGATGGCTTTGAGACTCTTTTAGTGCCTGAACAGGCCAGTGTTGGAAGTAACCATTAGTTAAGGAAAGCAACAATGGATCTGTGACTACAAGAGGCAGTAAAGGTTCAGGCTATGAAGCCATAGACCAGTGGTGGACATCCATGTTGATCTGGGAACCTTCTCAGCCCTTAGGAGACACTTGTTAACTTGATTGGGAAAATTGGGACCCATCTATCTTCGTGTTAGACAATCCACTAAGATAATAAGTTGGAAAGAAGTAGTGGGAGGGCCCCTACTTGGGAGCACCATATGCCAGGCAAGTCACATGTCTGTTCCCTCTCCCCATCCATATGCTCATTTGCACAAATGTACACTTCTAAATATTTTGAGTGAATGATTACCTGGGGAAATGAGTTGGAATACAGGAATCATAGCGGGTTGGAGTTAGAATGACAGTAGGGAACATTGATGCCAGTGATGGGCTTATGCATCTTCTGACATAGTCAATGATGGTTGTCTGGCAGCCTGTCATAGAAGATGGAGGCTGTATTTTGAGTCAAGAGAGTTAAGTTCAAATCCTGCTTCAGAGACTTATTAAAACCAAGTGATCACTGACAAGAAACTCTGAGAGTCTTCTCATCTGTAAAATGAGGATAATGAGTTATGTGGAGAGCCTAAAGTGCTACATTCATGTGCAAAATCAAAGTCCAATGCTCTTCTCTTTCTTCATCCAAAAAAACAAAATTTTAAGTAGCTGGATCCTCAACACCATTTCACAGGGAAAGATGACTTATTAGGGGTAGAAAGACCATTGGGTTTGGAGCTGAAAGAGGCTTTATGGGGTACTTACTTCCAGGGAGTTACAGAATCTCAGATTCAGAAGGGGATTTTGAGTTCATCTAGTTCAAATTCTCTGAGGTTACTTCCTGTGTGACCTTGGGCAAATTTGCTTCCCATTCTGGGCCTCAGTGTCCTCATCTGTAAAATTAGAAG
This sequence comes from Monodelphis domestica, assembly GCF_027887165.1. NCBI lineage: Eukaryota > Metazoa > Chordata > Mammalia > Didelphimorphia > Didelphidae > Monodelphis > Monodelphis domestica. Next base: position 9,508,863 of record NC_077233.1, read on the forward strand.
GTCTGAACTTGATATTGATTGAATTCTCTTCCAGCTCCAGAGATGGGATCTTACGGTCCTTCTACAATATCCCTGTTAAGTGATTATTGAGCCTCTGCTTGCAGACTTCCAGGGATGTGAATCTTACTACCTAAGCCAGCTTTTTTCACTTTGGGGAAGCTCTAGTTATAAGAAATTTGTGTCCCTGCCCCCAATATCAAGGTAAATCTTGCCTCTTTTCAAATTCTATCCTTTGCTTCTAGTTTCCCTCTATGTAATTAGTAAAAATAAATCTAATCCCTCTTCTACATTATAGCCCTTTAGATATTTGAAGCCAGTTATTATGTCTCTCCCCAATAAGACTTCTCTTGGTTTAAATAAACCCAGTTCCTACAACAAATCATTGAATGGCCTCGTCTCCAGTTACCTTTTCATGCTGGTTTCCTTCCTCTATAAACACAATCTACTTTGCCAATATTTTTCTCCAAACGAAATGTTCAGAAATGACTACAATACTCCAGTGTGGACTGACAAAGGTAAGAGGACAACAGGCTCTACTATTGCTCCTATTCTTCTCTTAGTGTAGAGCAGAACTCTTGTTAGTGTTTTGTCTGCCTTGCAAGAATATGGATGTTTGTTGTACTTTATTACAACTCCCAGATTTTTTCCTTAAAAATTATTGCCTAGACTTATCTCCTCCTTCTTTGACTCACAAAATTGATTTATTTGAACTCTAGTATTTGGTTATTCTTCTGGTCCATGAAGACCTTTTTGGAAAATGACTACTATTTAGCATCCTATCTATTATCTAGTATCCTATCTAGTAGCTATCTATCCTTAGCTAATGCCCTGTCTGTCACATTTAGTAAGCTAGCTCTCCCAATTGCAAGTCATCTGCTCTTTTGGCTGGTGAATCTTGTTTGGCTTTATTTAAATCATCAATAAGAGTGTTGAACAAGCCGAAGCCAAGTGCAGATCACTGGGGCACTGTAGTAGAGACAAGAATTCTTCCAAGTTGACACCAACTCATTATTCGTGGACCACAGACATCTAGGCAGTTCTCAATATTTTGAATCTGCTCTCATCCTGCCTGCCTCTGGCTTGTCCATAAGAACAGTTATGTGTGAGCATTTTTAAAATAATTTGATGAAAACTAGAGATGCTTGTGGTTTGTTATCCCAGAGAGCACATCAGTGAAAGAAATGAAGTTGTCCTGTCCTGATGCCTTTATGGCCATGCTGACTTGTCGTGATCACTGCTCCCCTTTCTGAATGTGCACTAACCATCCTTTAAATGTGTGCAAGAATTATTCTGGAAATGAAAGTTAAGCTAAATGGCTTAGAGTTTGGGAACTCTAATTCCTTTTTAAAAAATGTGGAACATTTACCCTAGTAGAGTCCTATTTTCTTTCTCCTATTTCCAGGGTGGGAAATGGAGTGCCGGGTCCAATCTCTGAAATGCTTCAGACTCTCAGTTCCATGAGGATTGTGTCATTCCTAGTAACTGGCATAGAGTTATGCATGTACTTAATGCATGTGTGTTGAGTGATTGGGTTGGATAATCACACATTAAGACGAATAAACCCAAACTCAAATGCCCTTTTAATGAAGTCAATCTATGTCACGTCATGTTCAAGAGTTCCTGAAGTTCCTGAAGATCCAGAGTTTCCTGAGGGCATAGTCTATGTTAGGCAGAGGATGCCATTGCAGCCAATGACCCTGGACATGGTATTTTTCCATTGGGGAGCCCCGTGTTGAGGTAGGGAGGGAGGCAGATGGAGCTGGTTTTGAAGTGAGTCCAGAGCTCTCCACATTGCTTTCTCTGTGCTACCCTCTCCCAGGTTGCACTTCCTCTCCATCATCCTTTTTCCTCTGCTCATCCTTCCTCCTCCTAAATCCTCCGAACAACACTTTGGGAGGGAGGTTTGGTCAGAGCTCTTGAGAAGACTGTTTAGGTTTCTTTCTTTCTGAGATGGCATGACTTGGAGTCCAAAAGACTTAGGCTTAGATTCTGCTTCTGGCATTGCTAGCTGAGAAGATGAGAAAGGCACTGAAGTTCTCTTACCTTGGTTTCCTCATCTGTAAAATAAATGAGTTAGAATAGATGACTTCTGAGGTTCCTTCTATGATCATATGGTCATGCCTCCCTTATCTCTCTTCACCTCGGTTTCCTCATCTGTAAAATGGAGAGATTCTATTAGATGGGCTCCAAAGTCCTTTCAAGTTGTATAACTATGATCTTATAGTTCCTTATAGGCTTAGTTTCCTTATCTGTAAAATGGGGACATTGAACCAGATATGCTTGGAGGTCCCTTCTAGGTTTAAAAGCACAGTCCTCTGATTTGTTTCCCCCTATTTTAGCCAGAACTATAGCATGTTTGTCTCTGGGGTTGGTTTCATACAAAGATAGCTGGTATAAGCATCATGAAATGGACCCCTAAATTAAATGTAAATTATGTACCGCACAGCATAGATCCCATGGACACAAAGTGTCTTGAGAGAGAAGCCAAGAGTTTGCCTCCTGCAGGGGATTATTGTTGTTGCAGTTCAGTCATTCTCACCTATTATTTATCTCATAGACTGTATTCTCCATGGAATTTTCTTGGCAAAAATACTTCAGTGGTTTGCCATTTCCTTCTCCAGTAGGCAAGTGACTTGTCCAGGGTCACACAGCCAGTAAGTATCTGAATCTAAATGTGAACTCAGGTCTTCCTGACTCCAGGTCCAGTTTTCTATCCTTCTAGACATCTAGGTAGCTGATGGTAGGGGAACAGTCTATATGCAGATACTTTGGGAATCTTTGAGGTCAATGATAGAGGTGATGCTACCAGGTGTATGCCTGTGTGTGTGAGTCTGGGGCAGGGAGAGGGGGCAAGATAGAACTGGACCAGATAGGAGCTCACCTAGGCTGTGCCTGCTGGTTGAAAGGAAGCAGGACCCACTGGGAGCTTCCTGGTTCATCTTACTATTCTATGGAGCTAAGCCTCCTTGTTTCTAAGCCACTGAAAGTCAGTTTGGAAGAACTAGAGATACATCGTCTCCTGATGAGGGAAAATGTAGGTGGAGCAGGATGATGATAACTGTTCCCAAGTAGCTGAGTGCTTGGCATCTGGAAGAGGGACTATTTTTTTCCTGTTTGGACCTCTGAGGGCAGAAGTAGGGACAATGAATGGCCAGTGTAGAGAGACAGACTTAAGCTTGATGCCAGGAAAACTTTGTGCCAGTGAGAAACTCTGCAGTAGAGGGATGGGCTGTCTTGGGGAGTCGAGGGTTCTCCCTGACTGGAGGTCTTCCAAACAGCTTAGGTGACCCCTTCTTGGATCCATTAGTGGGTGTTTGCCTTTGGGTATGGGCCAGATTCAGTGGTCACTGAGGTGGCTTTCAGGTCCCAGATTGGGGGATTCTGGGTGCTCGTGCGATCACTGTTCTTTACCTCCAAGGGTCTTCCACCAAAGCCTTGCCTGCCTCCCCTTTCTAAAGACAGCAGCCTAAGGGAAGGACCAAACTCAGCAAGCCCTGCTTCATCCAGTCGAAGACTCTTGAGCATCAGGAGATGTAGTCGGTCCCATGAATGTGAGATGCTGATTTTGCTTCGGTAGCATTAGCAATAGTTAGTTTGGCTCTAGTATCGATAGTGTGATCACCAACTCACATTTATAGATGACTTGGAGGCTGGCTAAGTATTTCTGCCATGGAAGGTAGAGAAGGTAATGATTGTCCCCATTTTATAGATCAGGAAACTGAGTTTCAATAGGCAGAGTGGGAACCTCTTCTGAATGGCCGGTGAGTGTGCTTTCCATTGTACCACACTGCCTCGCAGAGAATGTGGAGTTTAACAGGGTGACCTCTGTCATTCCTTTCCTTCCCCCAAATACTAGGAGAAAAGAGACTGACATGTGCAGGAGCCAGAGGGACGAATGTGGTCTTATTCGCTGTTTAGACCAATTGCTTCTATTATTTTTGAAGGGTCCAGTACATCTACCATGTGATATTAAGTGCACCGGGCTGTAGATTATTCATTAGGTTCTCCTCCAAAACTAACAAGAGTTACCATGTGAATAATGATCTCTGACTGTTTCCTTTTACATAAGCCATTTCCTTAATTAGGTTTCAAGCTTCATCTCTCTTGTTTTTAACTAAAAAAGCCGAGGGAGAGAGAGAGACAAATTATGTTGTGGGGGAAGGACAAAAATCTGTTCAAGGAAAATAATGGGCCAATCTTGAACTTGCAATCAATAGAGGCACTGAGCCTGGCAGGCTTCAGCTGGCTCCAGCACCTCCCTCCCCCCAACTGCCCTCTGATGCTGACTTCGACTGATCCCCAAGGACCCTTCTCCTCTCCCTGCATTTCTCCCCCAAGCCCCTAACCTCCTTTTCTGCTCAATTTTGGCTGGGCGTTGGACCTTGCCTTCAAGGGCATGTTTTTGGTTGTTTTCTTTTCTTTTGGTTTGGTTTTGAGGTGACTTTGACCTGCGGGGAAGCCTTAAATCAGAGTCCTCATCATGAAGGCTGCTGCAGTGTTCCCCAGCTTCTCAGTCCTGAGCAAAGAAGGGCTGCTGTCATCCTGCAGAAAGAGATGTATGGGGAGAGCCAACAGAGACTTATTCTCCTGCTTCCCTGAAGCATGCAGTCTAGTGCAGAGCCTCCTGGATCAGTGCTCCAGATGCCCAACCAAGGAGCAACCAAGGGATTTACAGACACTGGAAAAAGGAGCACCAAGGAGCACTGGAGTCAAAATCAGATTTAGTCAATAAACATTTCTTTAGGATCTAGTATGTGTCAGGCACTGTGCTAAGTCTTGGGGGATGCAAAAAGAGGTCAAAGACAGTCTCTGCCCTCAAGGAGCTCACAGTCTAATGGGGGAGATGGTAGCAAACAAATATATCCTGACAAGTCAATGGAAGCATTGTAAGATCTGAAAGTCTGAAGAACGGAGCTTAGAGATTCTGAATTGGATCAGTTTATTTATTAAGGTAGTTGGCTAACAGATCAGGATCAGACCTCCTCAGCTCAGGACTCAACCCTGAATACAAGAAAATGATTCATTGGGGTACTAAATTAGGTGATCTGCTTTCTAATTGGAGGAAAGATGAGGCTTTTCAAGTTGAAAGGGGAGAGCAAACAGGTGCTCAGTCCCCCCAAGTGTCTGGAATTGATCAAAAGAACAAGGACCAGTGACCGATGGGTCAGTATGATTGATGAGGATGGGGCCAGTTTTAAGAGAAGAGATCAGAGTGGCTTGAGATGTAAAATTGGGAGGAAACTCTTTTCATCAGTTTTTGGATCTGACCAGGTTTTGGTCAGCATGACCTTAGTTAAAGATCTCTAAGCAAGAGGGAGATGTGGTCTAGCTCAGTGCTAGGTTCAAACAATGCAACAAAGTTCTCTCCCAGTTCCCACAAGTGAATAAAGTTTTCTCCTGAGATAGAAATGGGAAGAGATTCAGTAGAATCTAGAATAGAAAGGGGGACTGAATAGAATAGAAATAGAAAGGAATAGAATAGAATAGAAAGGGAACTGAGTTAGCTCCAGAACTGAGTCCCAAAATGGAGTCAATGTGGTTCACCCAATTCCCATTACCACTTGCTGCTTTCATTCTCTCAAGCCCCCCACCTTTCTTTGATTCTTGGGGAGTGAGTGGCAGCTCACCCGTCTGTGGATCACTTATCTATAGGCCAAATCGGGAAAGATTTTATATATTCAGAATCAGAATTACAGAAGCCAGGCTGCAGAGCAGACTATTTAGAGGGCTTCCAAAGGACTAATTGTGAGAAAAGTCACCGTGAAAACTTAGCGGTAAACACAAATGCCATGAAACAAAAGACCAAAGCAATACGATCATCCTGATCAATAGTAACTCACGTCAAGTCTCCTTTTTATCCACCAAAAATAGAGGGAAGATACTAGGATGAAGAGGGGTTGAGAAAACTTCAAAGAGGAGATGGGATTTCAGTTGGGGCTTAAAGGAAGCCAGAGAAGTCAGTAGGTAGAGATGAGGAGGGAGAACATTCCAAGTGTGGGAGATCATCCACAGAGAATGGTCAAACTGAGAAATGGATCCTCTTGTTCAGGGGACAATAAAGAGCTGGGTTCAAATCCTTGCTCAGCTAATTACTTCCTATATGACTCTGGGCAAGTCATCTCACCTTTATAGGTCTCAGTTTCCTCCTCTGTAAGACAGATGTTTGGACTAGATCCTAAGACTGTAGATTTTGAGTTAGAAGAGACACCAGAGGTCATCTGGTCTACCCTTTCTTTTTACACATAAAGCAATTCTGGCCTGAAGAAACAAAGGCCATATTCTCTATCATCCATACCATGCTCCTCCTCATACTGTGAACTTTGCCAGAGCATTCTTTCCTAAACTGGGATGTCCTGTGTCATCAATTGCTACATCTTGGAATTTCCTTAATAATAGCACAAAGGCTGAAGTAACAGGCAGGGCTCCTGGGACACAGAGCTAAGGTTTGCTCGTTTATAGTTCCAATTTGTCTTTAACTTTGAATCAAGGGCAAAGTGAATTGAATCATTCACCCAGAGCACTGGACCAGATGTGACTTTGAATCCCAACTGGCTTCATAAGTTCTATAAAATCAGGAGACTACCGAGTCCTAGCTACGTGACCTTAGGGAAGTCATTTCATCCCCGAGGGGCAGAGTTTGGGTTCATGTTTTCTAGGGTTCTTTTGAAATTGAAATCTTTTGGCTATTTTCTGTTATGCCCCAGTACCAGTAATAGGCAGGAAAAAATTAAATATATATGTCTATAACATACAGATATGTATATAAATACACACACATATAAGATCAAAATAATAATTTGATATCTCCAAGTTTAAAAATGTCTGTGCTCTCACAGGCCCTCTCCGAAAGCAAGTTCTGTGCTTTATCTTAGCAAATATTTCCCACCTCAACGAAGGAAGACTGTTCTGAATGTGCAAAAACTGGTGAAGACTCAAATAGATCCTTTGATCTTACTTGGCCAAGGATTCCTGCACAGCAAAGTCTAGACTGGGTGTGGGTCTGCCTTTGGGTTTGTTTGTAAACAATGCAGATATATCTCATTTTCTGTTTGGATTTGGATCCTCAAAACTGGCAAACTCCTGGCCATCTTCTGCTTCACCCAATTGCTCACCATCAAATCATCCCGAGTTGAGGATGGAGGAAAGAAGATCCTGAGTTTTGCGTAAGCTATAATTAGAAGACTTTTAGGATTTTATTTTGATTAAGGAAGGGATGCAGAAGCATTCATTCAGCATTCACTATGTACCCAGCATTTAAAAGGTCCTTTGGAAACAAAGACAAAGGGGAAGACAGTCCCTGCCCTCAAGTAGCTTATATCCTGTCTGGGGAGACTGAGTATGCTGGGAAACTGTGGCCAGTGAGGGACATCTTTGATTAGAAAAATGTAGGGTTGTGAGGAAAGCCATAGGAAAAAAGGTATTGACAGTATCCAACAATAAAGATCAATTTCTTTGATTAAAGATGATCTACATTTCCCTAACATACATTAGAAATAGTTTGTTGTTTTAAAAAAATCATCCTTATTGGGAGATTTCTTCCATCATTGTAAGTCAAAACTACAATGTAAGTTACCTTAGTCTCAGGGAGTTTCTGGAGGCAACAAGACTGATCAATTTATTTAGGAATGCCTACTATGTGCCATCAGTTCTGGGGATACAAAAATGGGTAAAAGGCTTAGAGTCTTTAGAGAATGGAAACACTCAATCAGATATAGAGAGGAGATGCTGGAGATAGTCAGCAGACAGTAGTCTAGCCATTGAGGAAGATCAGGAAAGATGTCTTGGAAAGGGGAGGATTTTGATTGGGACTTGAAGGAAGACAGGAAGCAAGGAGAGCAAGTCAAGGAAACTCCCCACAGTTACACACCTGTAATATGTCAGAGGGATGACATTATTCTCTTCTCTCTGGCTCCAAGATCAGCTTTCTGTTTACCAGGACAATAGAGCCTCTCCTCCAGGAATATATCAATGGGATTAATACAGGTAATCCCTTATGTTCACAGAGTCGGCTTTTACTTGGACTCTAAAGCATTGTCCCAGCTAGTGCTTTTTTAAAAGTCCTCATCATGTCCTTTTGAGTTATTTTGGTCTCCTCTCCCATGTGCTCTTATAAATAATGCCAGTGAGGAGCTAAAGATGGAATAATAAATAATGGGTTGGTGGTGGTGCTGTTGGGGAGAAATTAATGAAGGAGACAGCGTTCTAGTCCAAAGGAGTCCGGGAGAATCCTCGAAACTATGGCCATCCTAGACCAGCAGAGTGGGAAGAATTGTGCATTTGGAGTCAGAGGACCTGGGTTTGAATTCTGAGAATGCCACTTAGCTGTGCAATTTCTTCTCCTGTAGTTAGGAGGTTGGATTCCTTCAAGCTCTAACGCTTTGAACTCAGCTCATGGCCAAAGAGATTTCCCTCCCTGATAAGTGGGCATCTAGCCCTTTCCCAAATACCTCTTGAGACAGGGCACTGGCATTTTGTGGGCAGCCCATCCCACTCTGGGAGGGATTTGGTAGGAGCAAGTTTTCTGCCTCTTGATTTCCCTCTTTCTCTCAGTTCTTCCTTCTGGGACTGAGCAGCATCAGTCTCAGCTCTCTTCCCCAGCCCAGCCTTTCAGAAAGTCGAAGACAAAAGCTCTGTGCCCTGAAGTCTCTAAGCTAGATCTCCCCAGTTCATTTGACTGGCCCTTCTCTAGCATGCCACAAACCCATGCTTACCACCTCAGTCGCCCTAGGGGGACATCTTCGACCTCTTTGTTTCTCTGCTTCGATGAATCCCTCAAGATGAGGAATGGTGTCATGTTTGTCTTTGGATCCTCATTGCCCAGCATGCAAGGAGTCCTTGTTTATTAACATGCTCCAATGCCTTGATGCCCTTCCTAAAAAGAGACTGGGCAGCCTCCTATGGAAGAGCTCCTATTCTTCTACACTCATGCAAGCCAGCCAGTGTGAAGCAAACTCCTGGTCTGGCTCCTTGACTGGTTCCTCACCTGGTACCAAATCTTTGCTCCTGAGTCTCCAGGACCTACTGGCCTTGACTCCACTTCCTTTCTTGACATTGGGGCCAACTCTGATCCAAGCCTGGAAACTCTGGCTCCCAGCCAGATCTTGCTGCTGCCTGGGACCTCTCAGCTAGCAAATCCCTAGCCGTGAGTCATGTGCTCCTGCTCCCCCCACTCTCCATCCCCATCCTGTTCCCCTCCAGCGCCCGAGTCAGAATCCTCTCAGAGTGGTGGGAGGGATGGAGTCCATTTAGAATCGAGGGCCCAAACAGAATTGTCTCTTCCTCCTCCTCTCCCCACTATAGGCACTAGGAAATTCTGTGCCACGCTAATTGTTCACTGCTGCATCAATGATGGTAATTATCTCCTAGATTTGGGTAGCGCTTTGCAATTTCCAAAGCACACTCACATCCATTATCTTATTTGATCCTGGCACCAAGCCCATGATGTACCAGGATAAACTAGGCTGGAGGAGGGGCAGAGCTGGCTGTCCTGAAGTGGCCTGAACATGAAGCTACTGACGCTGGAGGGACAATGGCCAGGAACCTGCCCTGTCCAGTTACCTCACCCCATGCTCATGCTCCCATCCTCTCTTTAAGGGACTGGTGTTCTCAGGTGTCCTGACCACCATGAATCACTCAGTAGACCTTTTTAAAGCATCTTTTGTACACCAGGAATTCTTCTATCAATCATGACTTTTTAGGGAATAGAGTGGAGTCAAAGCATCTAGAAATAGAAGCCTATAGCCAGATACTGACTTCAAAACCCACAAAATAACATTATCTGTGTTGTATTGTAGAAGCATTGATTTCCTACTTATATTTGGGCAGCATTCAGGAGTTTTGGGACTGCCATGAGTTTGGCACTTCTGCTTTAAAGGACACTTGAATAGGCATGGGTTAGTTGCTTCAAAATTAAGAAAAGCTTTAAAAATGGTTTGTTTGCATCAATGTTTTTTTCCCCTTAACCAACCTTAGTGCCTGCCATCAGTGATCAATTGAAACTTTACTTAGAATAACAGAGAGAGAGAGAAAGAGCGGGGGAGAGAGAGAGAGAGAGAGAGAGAGAGAGAGAGAGAGAGAGAGAGAGAGAGAGAGAGAGAGAGAGAGAGAGAGAGAGAGAGAGAGAGAGAGAGAGAGAGAGAGAGAGAGAGAGGGAGGGGGAGGGAGGGAGAGGGAGAGGGAGAGGGAGAGGGAGAGGGAGCTTCATCCTCCTACTTGGGTCCAGGAAGCTCTTAGAGTGTCCCTGGGCGCAGATGGCCCCCAGCTGTACCTACATGGGCAGTCAATATCCCCATCGCCTCGACTGCAGAGATCTGTATTTGCAGCTGAGGCTGGACGCCTGTGTTCCTCAGAGAAATGAGGATGATTCTTGCCTTTCTTCTGGACAGAAAGGTGGTTAGAGATCTGGCTGACAAAGAAGTATCCCCCGGGCTTAGGTTAAATGCCCAGAGTGATGCAGGTGGCTGCCTTTATAAAGTATTGTCATTTTCGACATCTATATCTACCTAGTGCCTCCTGTCTGGGTTTGCTAAGAAATTCAATCCACTCAGAAAAGTCCTTTGGTTTCAGAGGCAGGAGCAAGAGTGATCTCTCCAGGAAACTGAGGTCCCAGATTTAGGAAGCCAGGCTTCATTTGCTATTGAATTTTCAGTCTTTTTTTTTCCTTTAAGGACGGATGGTTAGAGGCAAATGGCGCCCCACTTCAGTGGTGGGCTGAGGGAAGGGTGCCTGTAGTAGTGCCAAGTCCCCTGAAAGAGATGCAGTCTCTAAAATTGAGATGATCTGAGTTCTTATCTTGCCTCTGAAACTGACTGACTGTGGAACCCTGGGTAGGCAACTTGACCGGTCTGTGGTGACCCCTACCTGTCCTAGGGCTATTCCCAGGGCTTCCCAAATCAGGTTCAAATGCAACACTTGTCTGATTATAATGTGCTGATGCATTTCCATGTATTTTATGCATATATAAACGTGCGGTTTTCCATATCAGCATCTTAAAGGGGTATAAAAACACTCATGGATATCTTTTTCTGGACATATGAGGCGAGTTCTAGACTGGAAAGAACTTGCCCCAATGGTAGCAGGCTTTGATGCCACCTCCTCCATCCTCTGACTCCAGGGCTTTTGCTCTTTCCATTCACTCTTTCATACTAACTCCATTGGTTGGTTTCGATTCTTTTTATTTTCTTTTTCTTTTACTGCTCCAGATATGTCTCCCAGAACAGAATCATTGGGGCAAAAATCTAACATTAAAGATGCAATTATTTTTGCAATTTCCTTTGGGTCATGCCAGACTCCTCTCCTTAAAAATGTGTGTGAAGGATCAAATCTGTTTCTCTCTTCATGGATTTAGTGGTATATTTCCACTTAAAAAAATAATAAAAAGGAATGAGAATCTGTGTGACTTCTCACCGGCGGATGGCAGAAATGGGTAATAAGGGTTCTTAAACCTTTGGGTATCAAGGACCCCTTTGATAGTCTGGTGAAACTGAAGGCTTCCTCTGGAAATGTTGTTAAACACAAAAACATCACATACACGGGAAAGATAAAGGAATGAAGCACAAAGGAAATGGATCATATTGAAATATGATGATCAAAACAAAGAGTTCCAGGATCCCCTGCTTCAAAATCTTGCTGTTGAGCAAAACATCTGGATTTCTCCCCATCTCCAGGCTTACCTCTTGCCTGGAAGTGTCTGTGAAATAGAGTCAGCCGCTGAGCAGATGTGCCTCGGCTGTACCTGGCTCCTTCTTACATGGGCAGCCAATCTCCCATCACCTTTACTGCAGAGGTCTGTTTTTGAGCAAAACAGGGAAATCTGGCAGCTGAGCCTTCCATTTTTGTGCTTCTTCTGGGAATATGTCTGACATCTGTCCAGGGCAGTTGAGTAAATGGACTTGCCTCTGGGGGTTCTGGGCTCTAAGTGAGGGTTTAAAGGTGGGTATTTTGAAATATTGGATGGTAGAAATCAGAAATTTATTTATTTATGTGTTTTTAGTTACCATTTATTTTTAAACATAGCAATAGAATTTGTGACATAATGATAGGATAATGTGATTTTATAAGTATGTAATAAATGCTAATAAATACATGTATCCAAGAAAAACATTCTCACATTAACTATGTCTAAAAATGTATGTCTTCTTTTTTCCTCCATTCCTCTCACCCTCCTACTCCCCAAGAAGGCAGGTAATATGATGTAGATTGTATGTATATTATCATAATATATATATTTCCCTGTTTGGAATGTTGTGAAATAAGACAAATATTGCTTACGCTAGAGAAAAATTCATGGGGAATTTATTTGTCTTCGTTTGTGTTTGCAGAGAGCTCTATTTATCATTTATGAAGTCTAAGGAGGATTCTGATTTCTAATGAAAATGTGGCTGTGAACATTAATTGGAGTTATAAAAATAGCAGCATTTCTATAGTGCTTTTACAGTTTGCAAGGATTTAAATGTGATCTCAATTGTTCCTCACAATAATACTGGGATGGAGATGTTTTTATTACAGGTAAGAAAATTGAGGCTGAGGGCTTGAATGACTCGTCCAGGACCATATGACTACTTAGTATAGGGGGCAAGATTCAAACACAGGTCTTCCTGATTCCAAGTCCTTTGGTTTGCCCACTTACCTGCCTCACCTACTCTGGAAAGGCACAGAGAATGTATAGCCAGGTACTGCTTCGACTGAATTCATTTGCTTTGAGCTCTCTCCTCTACCCAAATCATTATTTTGTCTTAAGGTGCATTCATTAGCAATGGAGTCACTAATTGCTTTTCATTTGGCTCTAAAGAGCTAAAATTAGGCTGCCCATCACAAAGAGAAATTTTTTACTTCATTCCAAATATAATTATAGGCGATGATAATAGCACGACAATGCTACATCCAATAGGTAGTTGATGCTGGTTTTTGCAGCATGCGTTGGTTTAGGTTAGATGTAAGGAAATACTTCCAAAGATTTTGCCTGGTTAGGAGGGAAAACTTCCAGAGAGTGAGCGTGAAGGGCTGCCTAGGAAGGTGTTGGGGTTCCCCTCATGGGGATCTTTAAGCAGGCCAGATGTCTGCTAGTTGGGAATTCTTGCCTGTGGATGCGATGGATCAAATGCCTCTGAGGTCCCTTGTAACTCTGTAAAGTCTCACAGCTTGCCTCCTAGTGTTGATCAGATGAGATCCCCCCAAATGTCCAGATCTGATCTCAAAGGAGGGGCCCTATGAGAGTCCTTGCAAACTAAAAAGGACTCCAGGAAAGTCCCAACCTTCCAGGAAATCTCTATACACTGAACGTTTCAGCATGAACAGGTTCAGAAAGAACAGGATGTTCAAGTGGTACCGAATTATGGAAGGTTTTGAATGGCAGGATAAGAACGGAATGATCCTCAGTAGGTGCTCTGCTGTCATCCCCACCTCCCTTTCTCAGGAGTCTTGGATTCTGTTCTGGGAATCACCTTGGGCTCCCATAGGGAGCTGAGCCTTCTCCACGGCTTGCTAGGAGTGAGGCTTCTGGGACATTTGCTGGCATTTCCTCATGATTCAATTTCCCCTCCCTAGCCTTTCTATGCTCTTCTTTAGATTCAGTCTTTCCCCAGGAGAGTCTAAGTTCTCTGAGGGCAGAATCTGCCTTTATTTTCTTGTACTTGGATCTGTGGCACCCAGAACAGTTCCAACAGATACGAGGTGCTTAATACATTCTGCCTCTGTCTATATCTATGGACAATAGAGTGGAGGTATGATATGGGGTGATTTGGGCCTCATGTACCTCAGTCTGAGAAGGAGAATGGAGGTGGCCAGTGCTTGCATTTTGGAAATTCTCCAGTGCACAGTCTCGGTTTCTAACCCTTTCTGAGAGCTGAGCTTCTTTGTCCTTTTTAGGGAACATTTTCACAAAGGAAAGAGACAGTCTCACCTTTGGGGTGGGTAGAATAGGTTCCCCTTCCCTTCCCTCATCTATTCCCTTCTTCTCTTCCTTCCTGCAATCTCATAAGGAAAGTGGCAAACCTATGTTCATCCTTTGTCCTGGAAGAGGACCAATGACATCACGATGCCGGGGTTAGGATGCAGTGTGCCTGACTGAAGCCATCAGGCCAACTAGAGCCTGGAAGGTCCCCCTAGAAGTGGGGCACAAAATGCCCCTTGAACATGAGGGATGCCCATGTCTCCAGACCTGGCCTTTGTGCTACTGCAGTTCTTCTGGAGAAAGAACCTGTGGCTGGTACCTGATCTTGCCACGTCATCTTCCTGAGACACTCCAAATGGAGTTGGTTCAGTTTCCTGTATGGCGCTGGCCAGCTGTCCAGCTTTCACAAGCATGCAATGATGTCATCTCAACAGCTTCCGTTGGGTGGGCAGCCCAATATGGCTTCTCTCCCACCCTTTTTTTTGGAGTCTTCAGTCAAAGTCAGGGAGAGGTCCCCCTTTTAGTCATTGCTGGCAAGATGCTGACTGGAATCCTCCTTAATGTTCTAGCTCGGTGCCTGCTGGAGTCCTTTGTTCTGCCTGGGACTTCCTCAGATGCCTGCTCTTCTGGAATCCAGGGACTCTTTGGCTCAGTATGAAAGGACCCATTCTAACAGCTACAAGTGCTAGCAGCGCTCCTCTGCATGCAGCCTTGAGGGTCTACCTCTTGACTCCATTTTGATTGGCAGAGAAGTTGTGAATGGAGAATTAAAAAGACTAATGAAGCCAATTAAGTGGCATGGCCCAGCTTGGACCAGTCACATTCTCCTGGGTGAGTCATTGACAGATAATCCCTAAATGGCCCATGAAATAAATCAGGCTGAGGGTGCTAAGTGGAGCTTTCGTGTATCTTGGCTTTTATTATAGAAATTCCATCCTGATTATTCATGCAAGTTCTTGGGTCATTTTTACTGAGGGCAGAGATTAGAACTGAAAAGGAATACATCATGGTCAGCTCCTCTTTGTCCATATTACACAGGATCCCCAAATCGCTTTTTCATGCAGCAGCCTTCTTCAGTGATTTTTTTTTAGTATTTCTCCCTCATTATTATAGCTGACAGTCTGGGATATTAAAAAGAGGGAGGGGATCCACAAATGCCATTTTGGATAGTAACTGTGTTGCATTGGACAAGCCATTCAACCTTTGTGAGCTTCAGGTAACCCTGTACAGGAATAGGACCACAAAGCTCTATGTGAGCTGCCATTTGCAATTGTGGAGGGAGTTCCCATACTGCCATGATCCTACTCCCTTCATCTGCCTGAAAACTATAAATGGTATGATGAAGTGATTTTCGTATGCTATCTCCTTCGAGATGCCTGCCCTGGTGAAATAGGTGTCATTATTAGCCCCATTTTACAGGTTGAGAAATTAAGTGACTCACCCAGAGTCATAGAGCTAAGTAGCTTTCATGTTAAAGATGGCATTTGATCCTTCCTGATCCCATCAGAATCTAAACTCTTCAAGGGCAGGGACTGTTCAGTTTCTGTCTTTGGTTTTCCCAGTTCTCAGCTCAGGCTTGTCCCTTTTATGTGAGTTTGTTGAATGGGATAGAGAGCACAGGGGATTGTCTTTCTGTGAGTGTCTCCAGCCATTCCTAGGGTGTCCAGGACAACAAATCCATATGTCCAATGTTCTAGTTTAATAGGTTGGATCCATCATGCTGCAAGGCAGCAGCAAAAAAAGACCCAGAACTCCTGCTTTTCCTGCTTCTTCGGTACCTTGGATTCTGTTCAGGAGACAGATTGATGATGCATCATTTGTACATCTGAGTACCATGGGAGATGACTCAGCTGTATGCTTCCACAATGCAAAAGTTTACTTCCTATGGAAAAAGGAATTGGGATACTTGATTAAAAAAAAAAAAAACCATTTGTCTCTGTGCAGCTGTCATCATACATATACACAATACAACATTTATTGGCTATTTGTCCCCTTGATGTTATTGGACAGAAAAAGCAGACAAGACTTTTCAAGACCAAGTGAGAATAGACGGCCTCCGTGAGGAGATAACTGAGATCTGTGCCTCCTGCGATCCAGGGCCAATCCAGGAGCCCTGGCAGAGAGTATCTTGAGCAGAAATTAGTTAGGATTTTTCCTAATTTCTTTCTGATTTGATAGGAACTCCAGCTCTAATGGGAGTGGAAAGGTACTGGCAGACCCAAGCCTGCTGAGGATACTCCATTTAGCCATCCTTAAAATCCTACCAAGGAAGGGACCAGAGAGAGGTCTAGATGGCCTCTGGAGAGGTCATATAGTCCATCTTCCAACTGTGCAGTATGGAAACCATTCCAGCTTTCAGATATTTTTAAAGGAAATTTCATCTATCCTTTTGGTAGGTCCTTTGCTCTTATTCAACCCTCAGGGGCAGGTCATTCTAGTGATGCCTAATCTATATTTCATTTGTAGTTTAAAGCTATTTCCTCTTGTACATTCCTTGTGAATTTCATCTTATTTCATTTACATGTAAAACCATTAATATTTATTTTCTAAAATTTTGATTTCTAAAATCTCTCCTTCCTTCCCTGTTCCCCTTGCCAAGACCACAGTCGTTTAAGGTTAAATGTGTGTGATCATGCAGAACATAATTCTATGTTAGTCATGTTGTGGAAGAAGACAAGTGTCCAAAAAAACCCAGGAAGAAAATAAGTGAAAAATAGTCTGTTTTGATGTGCATTCTGACTATATCAGTTCTTTCTTTCCCCCTATTATTATTATTTTTTTTAATTTTTAATTTTTCCAGGGTTACATGATTCTTGTTGTCTCCTTCCCCCTTCTTGAACTAATTAGCAACTCCACTGGGTTATACATATCATGCAAACCTATTTCCATATTATTCCTTTTTGTAATAGAGTTATTTTTTAAAAACCCAAACCCCAAATCATATACCCATATAAACAAGCAATAATCCATATTTTTCTTCAGGATTTCTATTCCCACAGTTTTTTTCTTGATGTGAATTACATTCTTTCTCATAAGTCCCTCAGAATTGTCCTAGATTGTTGTGTTGCTTTTCATAGCAAAGTCAAGTTACATTTGATCATCCTACAATGTTTCACTTACTACATCAGCTCTTTCTATGGATGTGGATGCCATTTTTCATCACAAATCCCTTGAAATTGTTTTGTATTGTATTGCTGAGAACAGCTGCATTGAAAAGTCTTTCTGGTTTTTCTGAAATCATCTTATTTGACATTTCTTATAGCAAATAGCTCCATCACAATCAGATACCACAATTTGTTCCACCATCCCTCAATTGATGGATATCCCCATAATTTCCAATTCTTAACTATCATAAAAAAAGAGCTGCTAAAATATTGTTTTGTACAAATAGGTCTTTCCACCACTTCTCATTCCTTTTTGTTTTTGTTCTCAAATCTAGTCATGATTTTGCTGGAACAAAAAGTATGCACAGTTTTGCGGCCTTTGGGGCATAGTTCCAAATTGCTTTTCAGAATGATTGGATCACTTTACAATTCCACCAACAATGCATCAGTGTCCCAATTTTCCCATATCACCTCTAACATTTATCATTTTCCCATTTCTGTCACATTAGCCAATATGATAGGTATGAAGTTGTTCAGAGTTGCTTTAATGTGCATTTCTCTAATTAGTAGTGATTTAGAACCTTTTTTTCTTATGAGTATAGATAGCTTTGATTTCTTTGTCTGGAAACTTTCTGTTCATATCCTTTGGTCATTTTTCTTCTTTTTTTCATTTTTTCATGTGATTATTTTTTTTTGGAAAATTTTATTTAATTAGTTAATTTAGAATATTTCCCCATGGTTACAAGAATTATGTTCTTTCTCTCCCCTCCCCCCAAACCCCCTCTTGTAGCCAACATGCAATTCCACTGGGTTTTACATGTGCCATTGATCAAGACCTATTTCCCTATTATTGATATTTCTTTGGCCATTTTCAACTGGCGAATGACTTGTATTCTTATAATTTAGACTCAGTTTTCTATATGTTTAAGAAAAGAAGTCTTTATCAGAGATAAATGAAGTAAAAATTTCTCCTAGTTTTCTTCTTTCTCTCTAATCTTGTTCACATTGGTTTTGTTTATGCAAAAACTTTTTAAAAGCTTAATTTTTTTTTCTAGATTATGAGTCAATATCTTTTAAAATATTCATTTTCTAACATTTTGCACTCCATGTTCTTTCCTTCCTTCCCACCCATCCTTTCCCCTCCTCAAGAAGGCAGGTAATATGATACAGGTTGTACACAAATTTTCATATAATTCATATTTCCCTATGTGTCATATTATATGCAAAACCTTTTAAATTCAATGCAATCCAAATTATTCATTTTATATCTTGCAATTCTTTCTATCTCTTATTTGGCCATAAATTCTTCCCTTATCTATCGATCTTACAGGTAAACCATTCCACGCTTTTCTATTTTGTTTATAGTATCACCCTTTATATTTAAATCATATTCTCATCTTAGCCTTATCTTGGTATACTGTGTCAGATATTGGTCTATACCTAGTTTCTGCCATCTTGTTTCGTATTCTAATTGTTTTCTATTATTCTATTATTTTCATATTCTAATTTTCCCAGCTGTTTTTAAAATAGTGGGTTCATATACATTCCTTGTGGATATAGAAACCATCTGCTGTTCGTCCACTTTTTGAGTTATTGTTTGTATGTTGCTTTCTCTCTCCCGACACCGTCATCTTCAGTCATTGACCAAGTCCCAACAGTTCTCTCCGGCACGACTTCTCTCCCTCCTCGCCATCACCTCCTTCTCAGCTGTGGCCTCAATTGTTGCAGGAGTTGTAACAGGTATTCCAGCCTTCAGTATCCAGCACCCCACTACATCCTCCACCTTGCTGGAAAATAGACGGTCCTAAAACCCGGATGCGATTGTATTTCCAGCTGCTCAGTGGCTTCCCATTTTCTCTAGACTCAAAACCAAACGTGGCTTGTTTGGCCCTTGGAGTCCTCACCGGTTTGGCTTCAGCCAGTCTTTCTGGTCTCATCACACGTTAGTCTCTTTTGTACAATGCCAGTGTGGCCTTGGTGTCCCTCCCCTCACCCTGAAGGGCTTTTCCTCCTCTCACACACCTCTGGGAACCCTTCGCTGCCTCCGATGCTCATCAAGGACCATTTCCTTCCCAAATCCTGATTTCCTGAATGGTTCCCTCATCGGTCCGCGTGCTCATCCCCCTCGTAGAATGGAAATGTCTGGAGCTTCATTTTGTTTTCCTTACTTCGATGCCTGGAACTTCACCAGCGTGAATGGGATTACACAGAACGACTCTGTTCCCTACATTTCTTTTTCTCTTCCATCATCCCTAAAAGCTTTTTTGGCAGACTGTGTGGCAGTGTGGGAAGCTGCTGATTGGCTGCAATTTGGATTGGGAAGTGCTGAGGGAGGTCCTTATTCCTCAGGTCAATTGAATGGGCTGCAAGTTGGAGATAACCGTGTCTTGGCTTCTTTTTAATTAGCTGTGGACGTGTCCCGTGAGTGGTTGTGAGTGTGTGTGTGGCAGCTTGGAGGGCCCGGAGGCCGGCAGCTTGGATGTGGGCTCCGTCCTCCTCTGCACACACGAGCTGGGTCATCTTGGACAAACCTTGACCCTCTGTGGGCCTCCATGTCCCCTGAGCCTCTGTAAGGAAGGCTAATGATCCTGGCATGATCTGTCTCTGACCAAGGAGCTCTATACACCTTACAGCACAAGATGAATGGGAGTTATGACTTTATTACGGCTCACAAACACTTTATTGGAGTTGCCTTAGGAAATCTAATGATCCTCGCAGCAGAAGGTTGGCCATTATTAACAGTCTATATCTAACAAATTTCTGTCACCTTTGTGTGTGTGTGTGTGTGTGTGTGTGTGTGTTTATAGGGGGAGGGTTAGCTTTGCTTAGTTATTGTACCTTAGAATTAGTCTGGAATCATATTTACTTGGAAGTGTTATGGACAGAGTTCTGGGCTGGAAACCAGGGACACCTGGGTTCGAATCCAAACTCAGATAAAATCCTCAAATTCAGCACAACCCTTGGCAAGTTACTTCACCCATTTGTCTCCATGACTTCATTTGCAAAGTGATCTGGAGAAGGAAATGGCCAACCACTCCAGCATCTTTGCCAAGAAAAACCCAAATGGGGCCGTGAAGGGTCATATACAAGTGAAACAACTGAATAACAGAAGCAACATCTGGAAATGACAATTCTGTAATCTGATGGAATTTAATGGGGAAGACAATGAAATCCAATCACCCTAAGAGGAAGGCATTGACAGGGAAGAGAGAAAGTCATATGCCTCCTTTTCTCTTGAAGGACTTTGAATTTGGGAAATTTCTAAGAATCCATAGTTTTTTCTTTTAAAACAAATTTTTATTCTTAAATTAATGGTACCATCATGACCTTTTCATGCTTCCTCTTCTACAATATTGGTATGTGTGTGTGTGTGTGTGTGTATGTGTGTGTAAGCAGCTAGAGTCACAGTAGATAGAGCACTGTTCTCGAGTCAGGAAAACCTGAGTTCAAGTCCAATCTCAGACACTTAGTAGTTGCATGACCCTGGATAGTTCACTTTATGCTGCTTGCCTCAGTTTCTTAATCTGAAAAATGAGTTGGAAAAGGAAATGACCAACCATTCCAGTATCTGTGCCAAGAAAACCTTAAATGGAGGTACAGGGAATTGGACATGACTGAATTGACTGAATACAACAAAAATATATGTATATACCTACATATACAAAAATATATGGACATATATACCTATATATACAAATATATGCACATGTCAACATGCACACAAGTATTTATGTATACACCCATATGTATATACACATGTATATATACACACATAGAGACATGTTTATGTATCTGTCTATCATCCATCTATTTATCTATCTATCCATCCATGTATATATGTATATCTCCACCCATCCATCCATCCATCCATCCATCCATCCATCCATCCATCCATCCATCCATCCATCCATCCATCCATCCATCCACTTTATCTATCTATCTATCTATCTATCTATCTATCTATCTATCTATCTATCTATCTATCTATCTATCTATCTATCTTCTTTAATCAATCTCCCTTTGGAAGCACTCAAGCATTAATCTAGTAAATAGTAAACTCCTTAAGGGCAAGGACTGTTTTATTTTTCTCTCTCTGTCTTCCATGACTATTGTATGTAATCCTGATAGGGACTCACACACAGCTGCACTTAGCAAAATTAATGTTTGTTAAATGAATGAAGCTATGTGATCAAGTGGATAGAATGTTGGCCTTGAATCCAAGATGACCTGAGTTCTCATTCCACATTTGACACCATAGCTTTGTGAGTCTAGACAAGTCACTGCATTTTTTAGTATTCTGAAACTCTTTAAGCCCTGAAGAAGGAGATAGAGGGAAATTCCTCCCCTAGAGTCCCCTTTACTAATGAGATCACAGATCTAGTCTCTCTCTCTCGTAATTGATGCCTTTTAACCCCGCAACCCCCAATGTCATTTCTCAATACTTTTCACCCCACCCCTCAGCCTCTGGCCACCAAACCCTCCATTATAGCAAAGAAAACCAGTGAAGTTAGATTAAGGAATCCCCACTCAGGGCCCCCCAGTGCTCTGCTAAGAGGGAAGTGGGTTCCATGTCCTAGCTTCTGCCACCCAGATTGGTCATTGCCTTTGCCTTTAATTTGATTTCTGGCATCATTTACAGCTGCTGAACACTTAATGTTGAAAACAGTTGGAAGCCTGGAATCCTGCATTTGGGCATTGAGGGGGACCTCGGGGCTCATTTAGTCCAAGCTCTTCCCTGCAGCCTGATGCATCTACCCCACAAGTCCCTCCCCCTAACCCAATTCCGAGAAGGAGACCATTCCCATTCGGCAGGCGATGGCCTTCTGCTTTCTTCTCAGCATTGAGGTCTGGTTCTTTTTCAGAGACATCAGATTCCTGAAGGCAATCATGGTGGCCACACATTGCATTGATAATGTCCTATTTTGCTCATCTCTTTCCTTGGTCCTTGGCTTGTGATCCCTCATTGCTAGTCATGATGGAAGAGTATTATTAAATCCTTCCTCTTGTCTGGGCAGCTGCCATCCTTGACCCCACAGAGCAGACACTCAAAATCACAGAATCTGGTCTGTGCCCAGACTGGTCCCTGGACACCAGGGGCTTTATTATTATTATTATTATTATTATTATTGTTTTTGTCATTATTATTATTTAATAATCTGATTTAGTCGCTTAATTAAGATTGTGGACTCATAAGATAAGCATTGAAAAAGACCCCAAAAAGCCTTGAAGCCAACCCCCTTTATTCAAAGAGAAGTCGAGCCCCATAGAGACAACCCAATTTGCCTAATTTCACTCAGACACTAAATAAATGGAAGATCCAAGTTTGAAAGTGAGGCTTCTGGTGCCACAGCCAAGGCTCTTTGTCCTGTGACAAGTGCAATTAATAAAATTATGTAAGAACCACCATTGTCTTTTCTATGAAAAAACCACGACAGAGAGATTCTGGGAGGCAGCGTGTCAGCCGCCTCCTTGTACAGTGTCCCAGCTGGGTCACTCATGACCCATTTCTGCTTCTTGGCGCTCTTGGAATGGGCCCTTCTCCCCCACCGTGGTCCAGCCCCCAGATGGCCTGTTCCGTGCACGTGCTACCTCTGCTCCCACTTCTTTCCTGGTTCAGATCCTGCGATTTCCCGTGGGCCCTTCCAGGCAGGCCATTTCTAGATATTCACGGATCCTAGAAGGAGGGAGCAGGAAGAAGGACTCAAATAGATGAACAGCATTAAGTGTTCTGACAGTGAAGTAGTGGTTTTCTTTCCCTGGTGTTTGTGGGAAATGATCTGGTAAAAGCGATACTACACAAGTAATGCATTTGGGGGCTCCGTTCAGGAAATGATGAATGGGCTGGACTCATCCCTGGATGGCTCAGCAAGTGCTACTGATGCCACCGGGGGACCGAACTAGGGTTTTCAAGTGTGTTCTCCTACCGGAAGCAGCCCATTTCCCCCAAGCTGCTCTCTGCTAGCCAGCCTGACTTTGGGCAACAGGAAATCCACGGGCCAGCCTCTCCCACAGGATCATGCCTCCAGAGCACAGCGGATCCTCCCCTTCTTCCAGCTCATCTGGTCTGGTTCTCTTCACAGGAATAAAGCAGGTTCTTGGCATGAAGACATCAGGACCTGTCTGTGCCCGGGCTGTCCCCCACACACCAAAGGCTTATTCTTGGAATTCCTCGCTTAGCTCCGATGATGGCTCCTTCCTGGGGTCTTTCCTGTCTCCCCTTCTTTCTCAGGGCTCTGTGAGTTGTGTTTACTTGGCATTTAGTCACCCCCCCCCCATGCTAACCACCCAACCAAGCACCAGCCAACCACCTTTGAGTTTACTCCTCTTTGCCCCTGTTTTGTCTCCCTCCTGGAACATAAGCTCCTCGTGGGCAGGGGCTGTGCCTTTTCTGTCTGGTTTTCCCAACTCCTAACTCAGAGCTTGCACAAAGTAAGGGATTTCTCAGTGCTTTGTCGAATAGCATCAAGGGAATCCCAGGGTTCTGGTCTTAGAATCTTGGAGGACCCGTAGCGACTGCCTTCCTGTAACAAATGAGGAAACGGAGACCCCGCACAGATAAGTGACTTCTGAAGATCACCCAAGCAAGCGTCTGAGGCAGGATTTGACTGGCCTGACTGCAAAACTGCTTTAAATTGGACCTATACAAGGACCTATTTTGAATTTTTCCCTTATGTTTTTGATTGTTTTTTCTCTTCTTTTGATAATTGACTCATACACCCCCATAACTCAACATTGCATTTTGAGCTAAACTTGATGTTTTTTAACACCTACTTCAGGGGGGATTGTATTTTAATTTAAAATCTAAGAATTTTTGAATTTTTTTGTTTGAGATTGTATTTTTATAAAAATCCAATAATTTTGATTTTTTGTTTAAGATTTTACTTTTATAAAAATTCAAGATTTTTGATTTTGTTCAAGAAAAGATCTTCAAGAAAGAAGCTTGAAACTTTTATATCCAGAGAATGAACTGTTGCAGAAAGATGCCGGAAAACCTACACTTCATCAAGAAGATCAAGAATGAACTTTGGATATGATTGATTGAACTGAACTTTGATTGAACATTTATTGTAAATGTACACATTTATGCCAAAAGGGACTGCCCCTAATTTGGCTTTCTGTCAATGCGCCTGGCAAAACATTGGTTTTGCTTTCTTTTCTTTTCTATTTCCTCCCTCACTATTCTAATTCCTCTTAGAAAATTGAATATTGTGTATATCTATAGTTAGAAGTGCATTTAGCATTACAAAATGATTATGTTAAATGATCAATGGGGAGACTAGTCTCCCAATGATCATCAGGGGGGATTGTAAATCTTGAAATTTCTCAGACTTGTGAATGTTAAAAATTTCCACATTGAGGACTCCTCCATTGGAACAAATTCCCTACTGGAAACATTCCCCATTTTGATGTGAGAACTCGCCAGGATCAGAAATGGGAGGACCTCTACTCCACCCATACTTAAGACTGCTTTAGGGGAGAAAACTCCTTGCTAAACAATGAAAGTACTTGGACCCATGCTTATAATAAGGCAAGGAGTTCTTTGAGCCAGGCCTGTTTTTTAGAATTGATACAATGGGATGCTAGGTACCTAAAAGGGTCGGGCAAGTTTTCTCTTGATGGGATTAGTCGACTCAGCTGTGTTTTTTCTGGTTCAGAGTTACTGAGGGGATTAGTCGACTTAGCTGGAATTCAGATGGGCTGTCTTTTAGAAAGCATCTACAGTGATTGGTAGATGGAAGAACTTAGGGGAGGTGACATAGGAAAAAAAACCCTATAAACCTATATAAGAAAAGGAATCTCTTGAGCAAGGGATCCTTGGATCCTTGGAGATAGATCCTTTTGGAGGAGGCCCTTTGAAGATCTCTTGAGAAGAAGTCCCTTGGGAGGCTGACTCTGGCTGGAACTCCTTCTGGGGAGACTCTGTTCCCCAGACATCCTTGCTTAAGACAAATCTTGTGGTGAGTGATAACTGACTGGTTTCTCTCTTAAGACTTAGGCCTGGGTTGGCCAGGCCTGCCCTGGGCCGACCTATTCTTTTCTCATTAATTCCTTTCTCTCTCCTCCTTTTCTTTAATTCTTCATTGTATTGTTAATTAAATTCTCTATAAAACCCAGTTGACTTGGGCATATTCATAATTTGGTAATATATTCCCTGGCGACCACCTTATATTGATTTAAAAACCAAGACACTGTAGTGAAACATTTTCTGCAGTCAAATTTACTCACCCTCTCTTATATCTATCACAATTTATATCTTCCACCATTTTAACTCACTACAATTTACAACATCAACCATTTTAATTATAACAGTTTATGTCTCCAACTATTTTGAATATTACAGTACTCAGTGCCTCCCTAGGAAGGGACCAGCTTTCCCTATCATGGCAGCCGTTGGTCCTTGCGCTGGATCCCTGTGCTTCCTTCGCCTTTTTTTCTGCATCTCTGCCTTTTTTCCCAGCAGCTTCCTTTCCTCTGGGGAAATGCTTCCAGGCAAGCAAATGCTCGTCGTAGTGTCTTTGAAGGAGCACCCAAGGGGGAAGCGCCATCGGCTACAACACCGAGTGGGCTTGGACTTAGCAGGCACTTGGGGAGCGCTTGCTGAATTCACTTAGTAGAATAAAATCGAAATCCTCTCCGGGTCCCGTAGCATCTGCACTTGCTCAATGCTGTGGCTGTCTCCCAGGAAGGCTCCGCTCTGCTCTGTTTGCACACACACAGAAACAGGTTCATCCGTGCATAGGTAACATACTCTCATATAGAACTCATAATGTAGCCTAGTATAATAGAGCACAATTTGATCTAATACAGAATAATGTGCCACGATGTGACACAATAGGGTACATTTAGCCGGCAGTCTCAGTTCAGGCTGGATTTCATTGATTCATTTGTTGTTATTTGATTGCTCAGGGCTCTCCTTTGGGGGCCCTTTGGGCAATGAGGGGAGAGCAGAAGTATCCCACTGAGCACCTACTATGTGCCAGGCACCAGACTGAGCACCTACTGTGTGCCAGGCACCGGGCTGAGCACCTACTGTGTGCCAGGCCCTAGGCTGAGCACCTACTGTGTGCCAGGCACCAGGCTGAGCACCTACTGTGTGCCAGGCACTGGGCTAAGCACTTTACAGACTGCTCACTGGATCCTCAGAACAACTTCAGGAGGGAAGGGCTATGATTAAGCCCTCTGTACTATGGCAAGGCCCTGGCAGCCAAGGAGCAGACTGGGGTGGGAGGGGAGATTGCTGAGCATCGTGTTTGGCCTCCAGTGGGAGGTGGAAGTTCAAGGCAGCTTTGAGAGGAACAAGGAGTTGTCAGAGGTGAGAAGGAAGGGTAGGTATGCTCCAGGAGTGGAGAGTGTCTATTGGGGATGGGCAGGGTTTGACTGATTTCATGCTAAACAAGAATTTCTCTTTAAGGGGCAGTAGGGAGTCCTTGAAGTTTATTGAGGGGAGTCATGTGGTCAGGCAGGAGATGATCTGGGTCAATAATTTCATCCACTTTGAGAGAGGCTAGAAAGGAGGCAGGGAGGCCAATTAGAGGACAATGGCAGTCATCTAGGCCAGAGATAGTAAGGGCCATAATGCGGATGGTTTGGGGATGGGAGTAGAGAGAAGGGGTCCAGTGGGAGATATTTGGTGCACTTGGCAGCTAGCTGCATAGATGGGGTGAGAAAGTCCGGAGCTGAGGATGTCACTGAGGTCCTTGACTCCCATTATCAGCTCAGATTTCAATGGCTTTTAAAATGTGCAAAGTACTTCTGGGAAGTTCTTCTGCTTTTTCTTTTTACAGTGTTATGGAGGAAAGAACAGAGGCTCAGAGGCCAGAGTAACACAGTTAGGAAATGTCAGAGCCAGGATTTGGGCCCAGAACACTGACTCTGAGTACTCTTCACCATGCTTATGCCCTTGAACTCACCTTGTGTGTTGAGGGAAGTATTCAGGCATCTTATAAGCTCCAAGTGATTCCTGAAATGATCTCCATGAAGAGTGATCCGTTGAGGGTCAGCTCAGTGGATTGAAAACCAGTCTTGAATGCAGGAGGTCCTGGGTTTGAATTTGACTTTAGACAATTCCTAACTGTGGGACCCTGGGCAAATCACTTAACCCCCATTGCCTAGCCCTTACCTCTATCTGCCTTGAGACCAATTCTCAGTCTTGATTCTGAGATGGAAGGTTAAGATTTGAAAAAGAAGAGGGATCCATTGATCATATTCTGACAGAAACCATGTGGATAAGAGGCAAGGGACCTGGAACTCCTCCTCACTAGTGGGCTAAGAATGTCAAAGGTATTTCTTGTGATCATAGGTCACAGATACAGAGTTGGAAGGGAGGTCAGAGACCTCCTACTTCAACCTTCTCATTTTATAGTTGAGGAGCTATGAACTGAAACTTCCATAGAACTCAAGAGGAATGACAAGCTCCGCCATATGTAATTACTCTTCAGATCCAATGGGGACACATCCTCTTGGAAGAAGAAAAAAATGGGGATGAATTCTGATTTTGAATGAATGAATGAATGAAATAAGATCTATTAACTATTTAAGATGCGCCTGACTTATATTAGGAGCTGAGTATACAAAGACAGATATCAAATGGTCCTATTGTAATGAGGAAAAGAGATAACAGATTTATCAGAACATGCAAAATATACACTGAGCCAATGGTAGGTGATCTGAGTGGGAAAGGCACTAGGGACTGGGGGGATCAGGACAAGTCTTTTGCACTTGAGCTGCGTCTTAAAAGAAGGCAGGGATTCTCAGAGGCAGAGGCCAGAATGAGGAGAATCTCAAGAAAAATCAGAAATGTGTGGAGTGTCGGCTTCTGGATCACAGGGGCTGTTTTTGTGTTTTTCATTGTTTTCTCAGTTCCTGGTACCTGTGTAGGCGTGTCACAAATAAATGTTTGTGAATTGAATTGCCTTACACTGTCTTGCATCTCTACAAACTCAATAAAAACTGGATATTTACCTTCTTGAGTTTTCTATGTAGTGATGCTGATAGATGCCAATTTCCTTTAACCTGAAATCCTTCTTTCAAAACATTCAATTCTAGAATACTTATATAAATTGGAATCTGTGGGATATATCCACGAAGAAGATAGAATATAAGCTCTTTGAGGCCAGGTCCTGTTTCATTTTTGCCTTTTTGTTCCCAAAGCTTAGAAGATCTATGCATGACCTATAGTGGGCACTGAATTAATGCTTGTTGATTGACCATCAACATACCAAGATTCTTTTCTGTTATTGATCTAGTAGGAGCAACTCCATGAGTTCCAAACCTTTTAGTCAACTGTATTATCTCAGGTTTTAAGACTCATTGAGATATTTATTTGTTTTTTTAAGACTTGGGTATTGGCCTCATTCTTTAAAATGGTGAAGAAATCATCGATTACACAGAAAACATGGAATTTCCAACCAAGATGCCATTTTGGATAAAATAGTCCCATGATGTTAACACTAATTTGTGGGACTATTAGCTAGGCTAAAAGAAGTCTTCCATCCTATGATAATGAGTAGGAAACTTCAGCTGGAATGGGATGGAGGAGAAAAGTGGGAGGGCTGAAGCATTTGGTGAATGATGTAATGAAAAAATGAAAAAGGTCTTGGGAAGAGCCTAAGAACTAGCCTATCTGTGAAAGGACTCGTGATTGGGAAACTGATCTTGGAGTCAGAAAAACCTGAGTTTATGTTCTGTCTCATGTTTACTTTGAGACCTTGGGCAAGTCATTATTTCCCAGTGACCCAGGCACCACTCTAAAACCAAAATTATCAATTTTCATTTTGGGAGGAATTTCACTAAAAAAGAAAACAAAACTTTAAATATTATATCAATTAAACAAACTACATAGTTGTTTTTTGCTAATCACATTTCTGTCATTCCCCCAAGACTTTCTCCTGAAACAATATAATCAAGTTAAATAAATAGACAGTGTTGACCATGTCTGACTGTATTTACCTTGTTCCATGCCCATAGCCCTGAATATGTGTACTAATTGTAGGGACACACTCTATATGGTCTTCCTCATTGGTCATGACTGGTCACTGCATTGTTAAGAATTTCAATGGCTTGCAGGGCTATGGTCCTTTGTATTTTTGAGATCTTTCTACAAATTGCTTCCTTGGCTCTGTTTGCTTTCTCCATTGTCAAATCGTGCGAGGCATCTTAAGTTTCTCTGAATTCTTCATACATTTCCTTCATGCCTCATGACTTTTCTAGCTATTCCCTAGTCTATAGACACCCGTTTCCATTCTGGCTTTTTTATTCTGATATCCTTGGGATGTATACCCATGAGTGCATCACTTAGGGTGCAATTTAAAGACTTTTTAGGTACAGTGTAGGAGGGAATTTCCCATTTTCCCTCCTCCTTGAAAGAAAAGCCCCCATTCATGTCTCTATCAATCATAGGATCATAGAAGTGGGAGATGGAGGAGACTTCAGAGGCCATCTAGTGTAGTCCACTCAGTTTATAGATAAAGCAAATGAGGCCAGAGGAGATCAAGGGGCATCCAAAGTAGGTTTTGAACACAGGTACTCGGACTTCTCTTCTCAATTAATTGATCAACTACCAAATAGCTCTCAGATGTCTCCTCTGTACCAGGCACCATACTAGACACTAGGAATACCAGGTCAAAAATGAAACAAGGATTGAATAGCATGGGCACAAGTGTAAACAAAATAATTACTAGGCCTTTTTATGGGGGAGCAGAAGGTGTAGCTTCTGAAGGAATCACAAGGAGCCTCCCTCATAGAAGAAGTGATATTTGAGATAAGCTTTAAGGGAAACTTGGGATTCTCAGAGGTAGAGGTGAGGATGGAGAGTATTTTAGTTATAGGGGACAAGGACTAGCACAAGGACAGTTAGACCAGATTGTGTTGGGGGTGGAGGGGTTGTTGTCATTCAGTCGTGTCTGACTTTCATGATCTCATTTGGGATTTTCTTGGCAAAAATACTGGAGTGGTCTGCTATTTCCTTCTCTGCTCATTTTACATATAAGGAAACGGAGGCAAACAGAGTGAAGAGACTTGCCCAGGGTCACAGAGCTAGTAAGTGTCTGAGGCCAGAATTGAACTCAGGAAGAGGAGACTTCCACAGTCCAAGTTTGGTCCTCTATCCACTGCCCCACTTAGCTGTCCCTAGTTGTAGGGAAGTATTACTTAACTGACTAGAAAGCTAGGTTGAGACAATTAGTGAGTGTTTTAAATGTCAAACAGATAAGTTTGTATTGGATTGTGGAGGTAAAAAGGGAACACTGGAATTTATTAAATTGGAGAGTAACTGTATTTTAGGAAAATCTTATTTTAGAGAAAACAACTCACTTTCTGTTTATCCAAATCTTTCCCAATAGGTGACCTGAGGCAGGATGAATTAGAATAATAGAACTGTAAAATGATGTAACTATATCAGGACCCATAAGCCCCTCTAGGAACATTCTGGAATATTAGATTTTTAGAACTCATTATTGATTTGTGAATATCCTTGGCTGGCTGACTGTGCTCCTCGCATCTTCTTGTGTCTGAGTTCATGGGATTAAATAGCTCCTGAGATTCATTTAGGGCCTTCCATTTTTCCAACATGATTAAAGCTACAAAAGGATGATGTGGAGGATCCAAGTGGCTTTTATTTTTATTTTTTAATTATGGCACAATCTCCCAGGTCAACAAAGGAAAAAAATAAGCATACCCACTTGCCATATTTGAAAACTGGACTGAGAGAGAGAAATAGAGAAAGAGAGACAGAGAGAGGGAGAGAGAGACAGAGAGAGAAGAGAGAGAGAGAGAGAGAGAGATAGAGAGAGAGAGATGGAGAGAGAGAGATGGAGAGAGGCAGAGAGAGAGAAAGAGAGAGAGGTGGAGAGAGAGAGATGGAGAGAGAGAAAGAGAGAGAGCGAGAGAGAGAGAGAGCAAGAGAGAGTGAGAGAGAAACAGAGAGAAGGAGAGAGAGAAACAGAGAGAGGGAGAGAGAGAAACAAAGAGAGGGGGAGAGAGAGAGACAGAGAGAGAGAGAGAGAGAGAGAGAGAGAGAGGCAGAGAGAAAGATGGAGAGAGAGAGAGAGAGCGAGAGAGAGTGAGAGAGAAACAGAGAGAGGGGGATAGAAAGAGAGAGAGAGAGAGAGAGAGAGAGAGAGAGAGAGGCAGAGAGAGAGATGGAGAGAGAGAGAGAGAGCGAGAGAGAGTGAGAGAGAAACAGAGAGAGGGGGATAGAGAGAGAGAGAGAGAGAGAGAGAGAGAGAGAGAGAGAGAGAGAGAGAGCGAGAGAGAGAGAGAGAGAGAGAGAGAGAGAGAGAGGACTTGCTTTGAGAAGTCTCAGAAACAGTTACCAGGTGAAGATAACTTCACATCCCCTTATTTCCCACCAGAATCTAGTTTCTTTGGTTCAACAAAGGCTGCTTTTTGAAATTCAGTAGGTTGCCAGGTTCACGTTGCTTTGGGGAGAACAAGAGACTGAACTTGATTACTTCTAGTCAAAAATAATTTTGGAAAAAGACAAAGAGAAAAAAGTGCAGAGATGTTCAATTGCAACCTTGTTGTATAATTAGAGATAAATTAATTGACAGCCTTTTAGTGCAGAAATGCAAGAGAGGAATAATAAGCCCACGTTGAAAATAGAGTTCTTCCCCTTCTCTGTGAAGGTAAAGGTTCATTTTGAAACTCATTTTTTCCTTGCTTATCTCAATCCTGTGGACCATTTTAGGTTACTGACCTGGTAAAAGACAGAGATCATTCCATTAACACCAGAAATATTAAATTGGTCTCATTGACATCTTTGTTATTGAATCTCTTCTCAACAAAAGAAAAAAAAATCGTTTTTCTTGCAGTTGCAATTCAGTTTTAGGCACAGATGCCACCTTAATTCATGAGCCATTCTACCATCAATAAAGGACCCTGGGGATCTGGGGCTCCAAAGAGCTTCACTGTTATTTGAACTTGGAGAAAATCCCCACTGGCTGCCAGCCTCAGTTCATGCCTCTGGAACAAAGACAGCAGAAGACAATAGTACTTCACCTGTGTCTTGGGGGACAGTTTCAACACACAGGCTGGTCATCTCAGTAGGATTCAAGAGGGACAGGGAATGGCCTCCTGTCAATAAACTGAACAATTCTTTTATCTTCTCTCCCTTAATAAACCAGCATTAGAGTTTCTGTTCATATAATTTTGGAGTAAGTCTCAACATTTGTATTTGTGCATCATTTGTATAACTGAAAAGTCATCCTTCCTCCCCACCCCCCATAGAAATGCATAATCCAGGTGCAATATTGTGCCAATAGTAAATGTAATGCTACTTTTCTATTCAAATGGCCTCAATAAATCTAGGTTCTAAAACGTACGATGTTCTGATTTGTTTTAGTTTGTTGCTATGTTTTTATACAGAAGACCTTTGATGAAGGTACAGATAGTAATTAGGAATTTTCCAACAGAGAGACCATTAATTAAAATATTCCATTGTCTGATGGACCTTCAATCTCATCCATGATGTAGCCCATCCATTTTCCTTCCAATAGTGAAGGCAGGGGCTGCTTTTTGGTTTTGTCTTTGCATGTTTTATGGTGCCTAGAACAAAGTTATTATTCAGCATTCAGTTGGATCTGACTCTCCATGACCCATGGGCCATAACCTGCCAGGTCCCTTCTATCCTCCACTATCTCTCACAGTCTGGTCAAGCTCATGTTCGTGGCTTCCATGACACTCTCTATCCATCCCATCCTCTGATGTTTCCTTCTCTTTTTGTCTCCAATCTTTCCCAACATCAGGGTCTTTCCCAGTGAATTCTGCCTTCTTGTTGTATGGCCAAAGTATTTAAGCTTCAGCTTTAGTATTTGTCCTGGAACAAAGTGAGTATCTGATAAAGGCTTGTTGAATTTGATTGAAAATGGAATTATTATAGGAATTAGAACTTTTTGAAAAAATTGGTCCCAATCAGATCCTTAAGGTTGCATCTAGATTACTAAAAGGAGATAAGACAGAGCCTTTAAGAGAGAGAGCCAGCATAAGCTAGTTGATAGATAAGCCAAGAAGTCAGAAAGACTCGAGTTCAAGTTTTGCCTTGGATATATCTTGACTGTATGTCTCTGAGTAAGTCATTTGACTTCTAAGTGCCCCCAGGCAATACCATAAGACAATTAACTTTGTCCCTTTTAGTTAAGGGCCCTTTTCTTCCTTTTTTTTTTTAATTCCCCAAGGCCTAGTGTATTGCTGAGACATAGTGAGTGCTTAATAAAAGCTTACTGAGGGGGCCTTGCATAGAATTGCTTCCACCTAGGGAATCCCACACTAAACCAATTATAGGATCAAAATTAAGATGAGGAAATCCCAAAGAGGCGTCTGTTCTTCCCTCTCACTCTCAGGAAGGGTTGGAAGATAGCTTCTCTTTACGACTTACTGACATTGGAGAGCTCTCCCTAATATCCCCAAGTTGTCTTGGTCTTGAAACTGTTAAAGAAACGTCTATCGGGTCCCCTTTCTTGGGCAGATTCCAGGGTTGCCATTGGAAGTTTCCCAGGTGCCCTTCATGATGGTCTCCTTCCCAGCCCATCTCAGGCCGTGATCCTAGAGGGAGTTAGGAGCCAGGATGACAAACGGGTGTCTTGGAATGTTAACTTTGGGAAAGGAGGGAAGAGACGACACACAGCTAAGTGGCTTGAGGGTCTACTCCTGCTATGCATTCACAACATACTTGTTGGCCCATGCCAGGATATGTGCTCAGAAAATGACAGAACAGCTTTCACACTACTGCCTAACCTGTTGGTACTAAGGGATATTTCCAATCGCCATTGTGGCATCATCTATAGAGTTGGCCTTGGGGCCAGCAAGCCTGGGGTCAAGTTCTGCCTCTGATGCATGCTGTCTAAGTCAGTGGGGAAACCCTTCAATGATCTTGGCAAACCTTTAAGACTCTAAATGACAGTTGCTGATGTAGCTCATCATAGCATCCTACATGTAGAGCTGGAGGAAATCTCAAAGACTTCTTAGTACAGCTCTTTCATTTACAAATTTGGAAACTGAGGCACAGGGAAATGAAATCATTTTTTCCAAGGTCACCAAGTGACACCCCTTTACAGGGTCAGAGGGAGATGTTTGAATCTAGCCTATTATGTCTGGAATCACTCTTCTTTTTACTGTATCAGTGCATTAAGTTTCCACACCCAGAGTTCCCCCTACCAATGAAAACACAATTCCACATGGGTTAGAAGAATCCAATGTGAAAAACAAAAAGCTGTAGTAAAGCATCTTTCATGCAAGTGGATGGATTCTTTTAAAAGTGAAACCATTGAAAATCATTTTAAGATAACACTACTGAAGTTCTTGCAGTTCAGTCCTGCCTTTAACGCCTCTTGCCTTCTTTGCAGAAATACAAAGAATATGAGAAGGATGTGGCAATAGAAGAAATTGATGGCCTCCAGTTGGTGAAAAAGCTGGCAAAGAACATGGAGGAGATGTTCCATAAGAAGTCAGAAGCAGTCAGGGTGAGTATCTGGGCTTGGTTTTCTTCTTTGGCTTTTGTAGGAGATGTAGGGAACTTCCTTCTTTTTCATTTTGCTCAAGTAAGAACCCTAAATAGAGGTGTGCTGGTCAATGATTAATAACTAGCTCTTTAGGGAAAATACACATGACACATTTTATTTTTAAACTCCATATTAGCACTTTGTCCATTTTCCTCTTTAGTCTAGACAATCCACAAAAAATATATTTTAATGATTATCTGGAAAATGGGTACTTTGCTGCATGGTACAATGGAAGGTGACCTGGACTTGGAAATAGAGATCCTTGGGCTTGCATTCCTGACCCTGACCCTTTCTAGCTATGTAAACTCCAGCCACCTTCATTTTCTGAGCCTCAGTTTTCTCATCAGTAAATTGGGAACAGTAACTGCTTTATCGACCTCACAGCATTGTTAGAAGGAAGGTATACAGAAAATCATAAAATACAAAATAAGTAGGAATTTGTATGATTGCTTTGCTCGTTTTGAGTGTTCTTATAGAGCTCGGAGCTCAAGGACATGGACACAAAACTGTGCTTTGCTTTAAGTCATGGTATGAGGCATCAGGAATGCCAGGAGCTTGAATCCAGAAGAGGCAAGAGGCAGAGCAACAGAATGGAAAATATGTTGAGCCTTCATAGTCATAGATCAACAATTAGAGGGAAAGTCAGTCCAACCCCTTCACTAAATAGTTAAAGAAACTGAGGAACAGAAAGGTAATTTGCTTCAGATTATTCAAGGAAGAAGGGCAAGAGAAGGAAGTAGAACTCAGGTCCTGTAGTAACTGCTGACTGACATTAACTCTCTTACCCATGTTCTTTCCACTATAATACCCTACAGTCAAAAGGAACAAAGGAGAAAGTCCTGGTTTAGTAGTCATAGAACCTGGGTTCCGATTTTACTTCTGCTACATTTTCCCTATGTGATCTGGAACAAATGACTTAATCTTCTTGGGCTCCGTTTTCCTCATTTATCAACGAAAGGGTTTGAACTCCATGACTTGGGACATCCTTTCTCACTCTAAACTCATGATTCCAAGATGGAGTCATGATATTAGAAGGAATGGATCTGTGGCCACAACCAAGAAGGTCAAGAAACAACCTAGAGTTAATTCCTAGAGGAAGCTTTTACCGTTCACTGTTCCCTTTTCTGGGTTTTCCAATAATGCTTAAGTAAGTGAAGTTTAGAGTGTTAGAGAAACAGAAAGTGGATGCTTCCAAGCATGCTCATCTCTTTTCAGATGATAAAAGGGAAGTTTTGTTATTGGTCATTTGTTTCATTGAGAACTTTCTATTCTGGCCACTAGCCATGCTTTAAGTACCTCAGGCCAGAACCTTAAAAAGAGATGGGGCCATCGAGACTCTCCTCCATTGCAGAGATTTCAGAGGGAGCCATAGATGCTGGCTCTAGAGGCAGGAAAAGGGGGTTCAGTTTTTGGGCAGCTATGGAGATATAAACCTGTAGCCCATTTTCACCTATCCTTTTGTCCTATAAAGAGATCTCCAATGATTTCCAACCTGTACTCTCTCCAAGGTCCTCTCCTCTGCTTTTTCTTGGTGGACTAGCCTCTCATTTTTGAATACAGTAATCATCGTTAAGCCCTCCTAGCAAGAACATCTCTTCCTTCCTCCATTGACTGATTGGCTTAGAGTTTGACAGGACTCCAGAGGTCATGTAGTTCAATGCTCTCATTTTACAAGTGAGCAGTTGGCAATCCAGTGATGTTTAAAGACATGATTAATTCAACAGGAAGAGCTCTAAAGTTGGGAATCAAACCCCAGGGCTATGATTTTAGATATGGCATGCTTTCTACTACCCCCCCCCCCCATTGCTTCTAGTCCCAAGTATACTCCAGTCTTTGGGGTATATAGCAGTATACTCTGCTACTATCTCAGAATCAATAGCACTTACAATTTGCCTCATAGGTTTTTTTTTTAATTTAAAGAAGGGGTCTTTTTTGATGAAAATATGAATGGATTTTTAATCTTCACGACTCTCATAGCCTTTGGTAAACTGTGTGAATCCGTATCCTGGACACTAAAGTGATGGAGTCCCTAATTAAACAGATGGCAACCTAGAGGTGGGGAAGAGGTAGCAACTTATGAACCTTTATTGTTTGGGAACCTTTAAATCTAATAAATGTCCTATGGTTGGGGGCTAGAATGAGCAGGGGGTGGGTTTAATAGATTTAAGAGGCCAATTAAAGAACTTCCTCTTTTTTTCTGAATAAATCTGTGAGTTAGGCTCAAAGAGTTTTGGTTGGTGATAGATGCTACATGGCCTTGGAGAATAAAATAAAACTCCTTTCTTGTTTGCAAAATGGCCCCAGGATGGAGTCAGCTAGAGTTTCATGAAGCTAATTTTCTAAAATACTGCCTATGGAATTCTGAGAACAGATGTTGGTGTTGGGAAAGCTAATGTACCCAATCCCTCTGATACATTGGTGGATGAGTTTTGCTTTTCTTAAACTCTTTAAGGGGGAAAAATCACCAAAGCAAGTTAGAGTTTTGTTTGGAAACAGCTACAAAGTTGGGATTGTGCTGAGTTGGCACTGTGAGTGGTACAGACCCATTGGAAACAGTTACCAGACCTGTGGTCACCTAGAATGTTGTTACGGGACCCTGAAAGGTCTACTTAGATGCTTATTTGACTTGGGCCAGAGGGAGGAAAGAAAATCATTAATTTTTCCTACTACAAAATATGCTCCTTAAATAAGAACAATTGCCAGAAGGTCTGCAAAGCTTAAAAAACCCCTTTTGACTGGTTCTGGGTACACCAAAAGGCTGTGAGGTTTAGTTAAAATTATGTTGGAGCCACCCTTTAAGCCACCCAGTAAGGCCCTTTACCCCTTTCCAGCCACTCTGAAAGATGGTTCAAAGATCTGATTGGATTGGTTGGTTATTAACTTGAGTTAGTCATGTCTACCCTTAAAATGCTTCCAGTGGGTATTCTAGATGACCGCATAGAATGGGTCTTCTGAAGTCACCTAGTCTACCCCCTTCATGTTACAAATAAGAAAACTGGAGCTTAGTAAAAATTTGATTGCCCAAGGACACCCAGTGAGCCACTAGCTCAGTCCTAGGCACTGTCAAATTCAGTCAATGGAAATACTATTAAAGAAGAGACATAAACATCTGCTTTGCTACCTCTGACCACTGTGGACAGTGGGACCTCTCCATGTGATCTGCAGCTGAAACCTTCCATGTGTGTTGTCTTCCCCAGTAGATTGGGAGCTTTGTAAGAGCAGTGAATGTCTGCCTTTGCTATTCCTAACTTCAGAATTTAGCATAGTGGTTTGCTCACGTTGAGTCTAATAGATGCTCTATGGTTGGGGGCTAGAGTGAGCAGGAGTGGGTTTAAAAGATTTAAGAGGCCAATTAAAGAACCCCTTTTTCTGGATAAATCTGTGAGGTAGGTTCATTGAATTTTGGTTGGTGATGGTTGCTACTTGGCTCTTCGAGTTTTGTTTGGAAACAGCTGCAAGGTTGGGATGGTGCTTTGTTTCCACTATGAACTGTACAGAGCCATTGGAAATAGTTACCATACTGCTGGTCACCTAGAATGCTGTTAGGGGACCTGACTAGATACTTATTTGATTTGAGGCAGAGGGAGAAAAAACACTTTATTCATTCAATGAAGATTTGAACTCAGCACCTTTGATTCTAAAGCCAGTGTTCTTTTCACAAAAATCCTTCTCAAAGACCTACCAGTTTATACGAAAAGTAATAATAATAATAAATGGCGGAGATCCTGGTGATGCTGCAGCAGGTAGGGTCTTCAACGACTCTTTAATCACTACACTTTTGCCCAAGGAGCTCTAAGAAAGATACCTGCTTCCATGCCTGACGGTATGCTTAAAGGGCACCTGGGTCCCTTCACGGTGTGTGAAATATTCAGAAGAATGAGCAACCCATAATGGGAACAATTCAGGGTGCTTCAGTTACAAAAAATGATTCATCTGTGAAGTCCATGATGAGACAAAAAGCCCAACAGACATCCAGAGAGTCATGCTGTTAGGTAGGTCCTTGGAAAAACCAAGCCTCGGACACCCCCCTCCTCGATGGTTGTTAATCAGGATTGAGCTTTTATTCTCATCTGCTCGGGCTTCGTTTCCTGTTGTTTTTTTCCCTACGTCCCTTTGCCCAGTGATTAGTTGATTCAGAGTGATTCTCTCATCCTCACCCACTATTTGAATTACTCTTCAGCCTGTAATTATCCTATCACAGAAAGACCTC
Source organism: Monodelphis domestica (assembly GCF_027887165.1). Classification (NCBI taxonomy): domain Eukaryota; kingdom Metazoa; phylum Chordata; class Mammalia; order Didelphimorphia; family Didelphidae; genus Monodelphis; species Monodelphis domestica. Next base: position 9,547,563 of record NC_077233.1, read on the forward strand.
TTTTCCTGCTGTCAGATGTTGGCGGTAAATGGGAAGCCTGAAGTGCGGAGCCCATTACATAACCTTTGTCATCGGGATGGTAATGGACGAGGGGAGACTTTATTTTTTCATGCTGACAAATTGCAAATAGCCGCAACTCTAATAATTTCCATTAACATAATGGTGCTGTCATGGGGGACGCGCCTTAACTAATATTTCCTGTGCCTGTTTTGAATGCCATCGATGGCCTGGATAATTGTTGGGTTCTTCTCTCTGAGATTCGCCACATCAGATTTTTAGCTTAAACTTAAACTGGGACGGAGGCAGGAGCGGGTTGTTTGTTTCTGTTTAGAACAACAGCCCAGTGAAAGATGGTGGACAAGTCTTTAAAAGCATATTTAAGCTGTTGAAGCCCTCAATTCATTGGACGAGGAGCTTTATCTCATTTTGAAATCCCTCCATTGGAAAAGAAAATGGAATCAGAGTTCATTAGCCTTTCCAAGTCTTTCCTCGTGTTTTGTTTGACACAGAGGGAATGGTTTGCTCCAACTCCGAAAATACTCCGTAAGCGCTTCCTGTATACCAGACCATGTGCTAAGCACACCAAGATTGAAAGACAGAACCAATGACCTCTGGCTTGTTTTCCAGCCCTAGATCTGATCAGGCTTCTTAGAGTCCAACCACAGAAGGAGAGAAGTTAACTCCAGGGTGGAGAAGGCCAGCACAAGACAGTAGAGTTTGATGATATAGTTGTTATGGGGCAGAACTGATACCATTATCTCCAGACAGCTAGATGGCTCAGTGGATGGAGTGTGACCTCCTAAGACCTGAGTTTGGATCCTGCCAAAGACACTTAGCTTCTATGTTACCCTGGAGAAAGATCTCTCTGTGCTAGCTTCTTCTTCCATGAATTGAAGAGAATTAGAACACTTGCCCCCCAGGGTTGTTGTGAGGATCAAAAGAGTTAACATAGAGAAAGTGTTTGGAAATCTTAAAATACAGAAATTCCATTAACAGTGATAAAAATATTAGTCATTTTAGCTAATGTTGATATAATGTCCTCTGGTGTGCTTTATACAAATATCATCTCGTTTGATCCTAGAAGGTAGTTGTTATTATAATCCTATTCTATAGATGAAGAAACTGAGGCAAACAGAGGCTAAATGACTTGTCCAATGTCACTCAGTCAGTGTCTGAGGCTAGATTTACATTTAAGTTTTCCTGACTCCAGGTCAGAACTCTATCCAACTCTATCCATTGTGCAACCTGACCATAATTTAAAAAAAATAATAGCAACAATAATGATGATGATGATGATGACAATGATGATGAAAATAGTGAGCTAGATCTAATAAATAAGTAGATTCCCAATGCAGATGAAAAAACAATCCAACCTGAATGACGAGATCAAGGCAAATCTAATTAAGTTGTAAGGAAGAAGGTCCCCCCTTCTCCCCTTCTTTTTCAGATTGTCTCAGCATTTACCAAAAGGCCTTGTCAGAAGTAGACAGTTAATAAATGCTTATTCAATGGAATTGATTGGCTCCTAATGGATGGTCTCAAGGTCACCAGACTGGCCTCCCAACTTCTGATTGCCTTTCAGGGCCCAAGAGGAATAAAGATGTATCATCAGCTAATTTGTCTTTCCCCTCTGAGACAAGACCACAGTCAGGGCAAGGTCACTGAGTAGATGCTGCCATCTTTCATCCATCTCATTGTTTAAATCCCCTTCCGATTTAATTACTCTTCCTGGTGGAAGGGAGGGACTACATCTCAGGAATGTTCTGGCATGTTTGGAGGTGGTGATCATCATCCTCATAAGAACAATTAGCATTCCTCTAGTCCTTTAAGGCTTGCAAAGCACTTGATGTGCATGGTCTCCTCGGATCCTCCCAACAACCCTTGGAGGTTGGTCCTGTAATTACCCCATTTTACCAGTGAGGTCTCTGAGGCAGACTGAGGTTGAATGACCTAGCTAGAAGGTGCCCAAGAGGTGAGTCTGCTTACTTCAAGTCCAGTGTGGATAACACTGGTCTGCTTGCCTGTTTCTTCAGAGCTGAAAAATTGGGGTGTTTTTTTTTTCCCTTCTTAAAAGATGGGCTGAAAATGTTTTTTAAAAGGTCACTCAAGGTTAAGATGGCGGCTTAGAGAAAGCTGAAGTTCAGATCTCCGGAAAACCCTTCCCTACCGATCTCAAACTAGAAGCTCCTAAGGCGCCGAAATTCAAAACGATCAACAGCACAGACCCTGGGAACCCTCCTCCTGGACCTGGACCCGGTTCAAAAGGTACAGCTCCCCTTAAAAGCCAGAACCCGAGATCCCTCGGACCTCAGGGGTAGGAGCGCAGAGTCCAAGGCTCCCGGAAGCGGCAGCCGCGCGGGGCTCAGAGAGCAGGGTCTGAGGAACAACAACCCTCAGGGTCTTCTACCCAAGTCCCAGTCCGGGTGAAAGTTACTGCCTGGGGCTTCCGCTGCAAAGAGCCGGTTGGTCAAAGAGCCGGTCGGTCCGGGTGAAAGTTACTGCCTGGGGCTTCCGCAGCAAAGAGCCTGTCGGTCCGGGTGAAAGTTACTGCCTGGGGCCTCCGCTGCAGAGAGCTGGTCAAAACAACAGCAACCCTCAGGGCGGGCAAGACAGCCTCACGGGCTGGATCCTGCTATCCAAGTCTCAGTGAAAGTCTGTGCTCTCGGAGCTTGGGGAAGCTGCAGCCCATCCCCCCGCAGGCCGACAAAACAGCCTCACGGCCAGGGATTCTGAAGGCAACTTCCGGAAATCGAGCCAGGGGGAGAGTGTGGCCTCGTGGTCCGACCCTTCCATTCCAGTTCCAGTGAGGCATATTCAGTTTAACCCAGGGAAAGCTCATAGAACCATCTGCCCAGGACTGCCTCTGAACACCAGACAGAGGCAAGAAAAACTAATCCTCCACATTCAGAAATGGCAAACTCCACAGAACCACAGAAGCCCCAAAATACCAAGAAAAATAAGAAGAAAGGGGCGACTCTGGACACATTCTATGGAGCCAAAATACAAAATACAGAGCAGATAGAAGAAGATATACAAGAAAATTCTCCAAAATCTTCCAAAGGAAATAGAAACTCTCCACAAACCCATGAAGAATTTGAATCAGAAAGGACCAAAAAGATGGAAGCCCTCTGGGAGGAAAAGTGGGAAATGATGCAAAAGAAATTCACGCATCTACAAAACCAGTTTGACCAAACTGTAAAAGAAAACCAGGCTTTAAAGCAAGAACTAATAAAGCAAAGCCAAAACACCAAGAAATTAGAAGAGAACATAAAATATCTCACCAACAAGGTGATAGATCTGGAAAACAGGGGGAGAAGAGAAAATTTAAGAATAATTGGACTCCCAGAAAAGCCAGAAATAAACACCAAACTGGACATGGTGATACAAGATATAATCAAAGAAAATTGCCCAGAGATTCTAGAACAAGGGGGCAATACAGCCACTGACAGAGCTCACAGAACACCTTCTACACTAAACCCCCAAAAGACAACTCCCAGGAATGTAATTGCCAAATTCCAAAGCTATCAAACAAAAGAAAAAATCCTACAGGAAGCCAGAAAAAGACAATTTAGATATAAAGGAATGCCAATCAGGATCACACAAGACCTTGCAAGTTCTACGCTGAATGATCGTAAGGCATGGAACATGATCTTCAGAAAGGCAAGAGAGCTGGGTCTCCAACCAAGAATCAGCTACCCAGCAAAACTGACTATATACTTCCAAGGGAAAGTATGGGCATTCAACAAAATAGAAGACTTCCAACTTTTTGCAAAGAAAAGACCAGAGCTCTGTGGAAAGTTTGATACCGAAAATCAAAGAGCAAGGAATACCTGAAAAGGTAAATATTAAGGAAAGGGGAAAAATGTTATCTTCTTTTACTCAAACTCTCTTCTATAAGGACTACATTTATATCAATCTATGTATACTAATATGTGGGGAAAAGGTAATGTATAAATAGGGGGTAAAGAAAGACCAAATAGAATAATGGTTCTCACACAAAGATTCACAGGGGAAGGGGAGGGGAAGAAAACTCCTATAAGAAGGAGAGGAAGAGAGAGGGGGGGTTTACTTAAACCTCAATCTCAGGGAAATCAACTCTGAGAGGGAAAAACATCCAGATCCATTGGGATCTTGAATTCTATCTTACCCAACAAGGGTAAGGAGAAGGGAAAACCAAGGGGGGGAGGGGGAGAGGGAGAACAAAAAGGGAGGGAAAGAGAGGGGGGAGGGGGAGGGAACAAAAAGGGAGGGACTAAAAAGGGAAACATCAAGGGAGGGGACAAGGGGGACTGATTCAAAGTAAATCACTGGACTAAAAGGTAGAGCCGAAGAAGAAAAGGTTAGAATTAGGGAAGGCAATCAAAATGCCAGGGAGTCCACAAATGACAATCATAACTTTGAACGTGAATGGGATGAACTCACCCATAAAACGTAGACGAATAGCTGAATGGATTAGAATCCAAAACCCTACCATATGTTGTCTTCAAGAAACACACATGAGGCGGGTTGACACCCACAAGGTCAGAATTAAAGGATGGAGTAAGACCTTCTGGGCCTCAACTGATAGAAAGAAGGCAGGAGTGGTAATCATGATATCTGATAAAGCCAATGCAAAAATAGACCTGATCAAAAGGGATAGGGAAGGTAATTATATTTTGTTAAAAGGGACTCTAGACAATGAGGAAATATCATTAATCAACATGTATGCACCAAATAATATAGCACCCAAATTTCTAATGGAGAAACTAGGAGAATTGAAGGAAGAAATAGACAATAAAACCATACTAGTGGGAGACTTAAACCAACCATTATCAAATTTAGATAAATCAAATCAAAAAATAAATAAGAAAGAGGTAAAAGAAGTGAATGAAATCTTAGAAAAATTAGAATTAATAGACATATGGAGAAAAATAAATAGGGATAAAAAGGAATACACCTTCTTCTCAGCACCACATGGCACATTCACAAAAATTGACCATACATTAGGTCACAGAAACATAGCACACAAATGCAAAAAAGCAGAAATAATGAATGCAGCCTTCTCAGATCACAAGGCAATAAAAATAATGATTAGTAATGGTACATGGAAAACCAAATCTAAAACCAATTGGAAATTAAACAATATGATACTCCAAAACCGTTTAGCTAAAGAAGAAATCATAGAAACAATTAATAATTTCATCAAGGAAAATGACAATGGCGAAACATCCTTTCAAACCTTTTGGGATGCAGCCAAAGCGGTAATCAGAGGCAAATTCATATCCCTGAAAGCTCATATTAACAAACAAGGGAGAGCAGAGATCAATCAATTGGAAATGCAATTGAAAAAACTCGAAAGCGATCAAATTAAAAACCCCCAGCAGAAAACCAAATTAGAAATCCTAAAAATTAAGGGAGAAATTAATAAAATCGAAAGTGATAGAACTATTGATTTAATAAATAAGACAAGAAGCTGGTACTTTGAAAAAACAAACAAAATAGACAAAGTACTGGTCAATCTAATTAAAAAAAGGAAGGAAGAAAAGCAAATTCACAGCATTAAAGATGAAAAGGGGGACAGCACCTCCAATGAGGAGGAAATTAAGGCAATCATTAGAAATTACTTTGCCCAATTATATGGCAATAAATACACCAATTTAGGAGAAATGGATGAATATATACAAAAATACAAACTGCCTAGACTAACAGAAGAGGAAATAGAATTCTTAAATAATCCCATATCAGAAATTGAAATCCATCAAGCCATCAAAGAACTTCCTAAGAAAAAATCCCCAGGGCCTGATGGATTCACCTGTGAATTCTATCAAACATTCAGAGAACAGTTAACCCCAATACTATACAAACTATTTGACATAATAAGCAAAGAGGGAGTTCTACCAAACTCCTTTTACGACACAAGCATGGTACTGATTCCAAAACCAGGCAGGTCAAAAACAGAGAAAGAAAACTATAGACCAATCTCCCTAATGAATATAGATGCAAAAATTTTAAATAGGATACTAGCAAAAAGACTCCAGCAAGTGATCAGAAGGATCATTCACCATGATCAAGTAGGATTCATACCAGGGATGCAGGGCTGGTTCAACATTAGGAAAACCATCCACATAATTGACCACATCAACAAGCAAACTAGCAAGAACCACATGATTATCTCAATAGATGCAGAAAAAGCCTTTGATAAAATACAACACCCATTCCTATTAAAAACACTAGAAAGCATAGGAATAGAAGGGTCATTCCTAAAAATAATAAACAGTATATATCTAAAACCAACAGCTAATATCATCTGCAATGGGGATAAACTAGATGCATTCCCAATAAGATCAGGAGTGAAACAAGGATGCCCATTATCATCTCTACTATTTGACATTGTACTAGAAACACTAGCAGTAGCAATTAGAGAAGATAAAGAAATTGAAGGCATCAGAATAGGCAAGGAGGAGACCAAGTTATCACTCTTTGCGGATGACATGATGGTCTACTTAAAGAATCCTAGAGATTCAACCAAAAAGCTAATTGAAATAATCAACAACTTTAGCAAAGTTGCAGGATACAAAATAAACCCACATAAATCATCAGCTTTTCTATATATCTCCAACACAGCTCAGCAGCAAGAACTAGAAAGAGAAATCCCATTCAAAATCACCTTAGACAAAATAAAATACCTAGGAATCTATCTCCCAAGACAAACACAGGAACTATATGAACACAACTACAAAACACTCGCCACACAACTAAAACTAGACTTGAACAATTGGAAAAACATTAACTGCTCATGGATAGGACGAGCCAATATAATAAAAATGACCATCCTACCCAAACTTATTTATCTATTTAGTGCCATACCCATTGAACTACCAAAATACTTCTTCACTGATTTAGAAAAAACCATAACAAAGTTCATTTGGAAGAACAAAAGATCAAGGATATCCAGGGAAATAATGAAAAAAAACACATATGATGGGGGCCTTGCAGTCCCAGACCTCAAACTATATTACAAAGCAGCAGTCATCAAAACAATTTGGTACTGGCTAAGAAACAGAAAGGAAGATCAGTGGAATAGACTGGGGGAAAACGACCTCAGCAAGACAGTATACGATAAACCCAAAGATCCCAGCTTTTGGGACAAAAATCCACTATTCGATAAAAACTGCTGGGAAAATTGGAAGACAGTGTGGGAGAGACTAGGAATAGATCAACACCTCACACCCTACACCAAGATAAATTCAAAATGGGTGAGTGACTTAAACATAAAGAAGGAAACCATAAGTAAATTGGGTAAACACAGAATAGTATACATGTCAGACCTTTGGGAGGGGAAAGGCTTTAAAACCAAGCAAGATATAGAAAGAATCACAAAATATAAAATAAATAATTTTGACTACATCAAACTAAAAAGCTTTTGTACAAACAAAACCAATATAACTAAAATCAGAAGGGAAACAACAAATTGGGAAAAAATCTTCATAGAAACCTCTGACAAAGGTTTAATTACTCATATTTATAATGAGCTAAATCAATTGTACAAAAAATCAAGCCATTCTCCAATTGATAAATGGGCAAGGGAAATGGATAGGCAGTTCTCAGATAAAGAAATCAAAACTATTAACAAGCACATGAAGAAGTGTTCTACATCTCTTATAATCAGAGAGATGCAAATCAAAACAACTCTGAGGTATCACCTCACACCTAGCAGATTGGCTAACATAACAGCAAAGGAAAGTAATGAATGCTGGAGGGGATGTGGCAAAGTAGGGACATTAATTCATTGCTGGTGGAGCTGTGAACTGATCCAACCATTCTGGAGGGCAATTTGGAACTATGCCCAAAGGGCGACAAAAGAATATCTACCCTTTGACCCAGCCATAGCACTGCTGGGTCTGTACCCCAAAGAGATAATGGACACAAAGACTTGTACAAAAATATTCATAGCTGCACTCTTTGTGGTGGCCCAAAACTGGAAAACGAGGGGATGCCCATCAATTGGGGAATGGCTGAACAAACTGTGGTATATGTTGGTGATGGAGTACTATTGTGCTCAAAGGAATAATAAAGTGGAGAAGTTCCATGGAGACTGGAACAACCTCCAGGAAGTGATGCAGAGCGAGAGGAGCAGAACCAGGAGAACATTGTACACAGAGACTAATACACTGTGGTATAATCGAACGTAATGGACTTCTCCATTAGGGGCGGTGTAATGTCCCTGAACAACTTTCAGGGATCCAGGAGAAAAAAAAAACACCATTCATAAGCAAAGGATAAACTATGGGAGTGGAAACACCGAGAAAAAGCAACTGCCTGAATACAGAGGTTGAGGGGACATGACAGAGGAGAGACTCTAAAGGAACACTCTAATGCAAATACTATCAACAAAGCAATGGGTTCAAATCAAGAAAACATCTAATGCCCAGTGGACTTACGCGTCGGCTATGGGGGGTGGGGGGGGGGAAAAGAAAATGATCTATGTCTTTAACGAATAATGCTTGGAAATGATCAAATAAAATATATTTAAAAAAATTAAAAAAAAAAAAAGGTCACTCAAGAAGGAGTTAAATTTAAGTAAGAGCATTGTAGATTGTCCTAGTCAGGAGACACTCCAATAGCCACAGAATCAAAGCTTGGCTAAAAAAGGAGCCTTTCTTGGAACATTTTTGATCCGCGTCCCTCTAATCTTGGCTTGGCCCTCTTCTGTGAGGGTAACTGGGGGATCTCAGTGCAGCCCATTCCACTGACCTATTGCTCTCATTGCTGGCAAATCTTACTGGCATTTAGCCTAGATTTGCTTCAGGATGAAGCAGGTTAACTCTTCCCCCAAATCCTAGCCCTTCAGATACTTGCAGTCCAGTATGGCCCACCTGGGTCTTCCCTTCCTAAGCATTCCCAAGTCCCTCACCCAATCCTTGTATGAGCTAGCTATTATTTTCCTCTTTGTTCTGATTGCCTTTCTCTGGGCAGCGTGCCAGTTCAATCACAGAATCCTCGAGCTAGAGCAAGAAGTGGCTTTAGAGATAGATCCTCGACTTTACAGAAGAGGAAATCGAGGCTCGCAGAGTGTGGGACCTGCTCAAGGTCACTGGGGATGGAAGTGTCAACAGCCAGATCTGCATCCCTGAGTCAGCATCCTATGCCTGCCCCCTGGTCCAGAGATGCTCTTTACCCTCATTCCTGGAATCTTTATATCTCAATGCAGAGGGAAAAAAGCCTTTGTATACTTGGGATCAACTCTTCAATGCATGTAGAAGTGATGGAAGGTTTATAACTGTAAATTAACTTAATCCCATTCTATTTCCCTCTCAATTTACATTGATGAAATGATAAATTGGATACTTTCGAAAGGAGAATTCGCTTAAAAAGGGAAAAAAATCCTCATTTCATGTGGAAGTCCCAAAGAGGTTAGAATTTTTATGAAGAATTTTTTCTTCCTCTAGCTACCTGCTGTTCATTGTGAACCCGATTCCCATCCCAGCAGTCTTGGGAAAAGTAATGGCTGTTGTACAGTAATTCAATTTCAGGGTTTTTACGCATGGGTTCACCAATTGGGCTTTATCAGGAGAAGCTGGGACTTTAAAGCCTTTTATCATGAAATTCCACATGCAAGAGGACATTTGTCCTAGGTGACAAATATTAGTATTTGCATTTACTACACACATTTACCATCACAAAAATGGATTTTTGCCCCAACACAGATGAGATTTACACCAATCCTTGAAAAAACTAGAAGATGTTACTCACCCACCGGGTTCTCTCTGTATATATTCTCTGTGCCATTATGCAGAGATCCCTGCATAATGCTTATTATAGAAATGCATGGAGATATAGATAGGAGCATGTTCTGGGATTAAGGATGTAGTAGGGGGGTTAGAGTGATGGACTTGCTCAGGGAAAAAGGCTCTAAATCACTCTTTATTAGAAAAATGCAAATTAAAACAACTCGGATGCACCACCTTATACTTAGCAGATTGGCCAATATGACAGAAAAAGGGAAAAGAGAAATATTGGAGAGGGTGCAGGTAAATTGGGACTCTAATGGACTGTTGGTGGAGTTGTCATCTGATCCAACCATTTTGGAGAGCAATTTGAAACAATGCCCAAAGGGCTCTAAAACTGCATCCCCTTTGATCCAGCAATACCACTACTAGATCTGTAATGCAAAGAGATCCAAAAAAGGGAAAAGGACCTATTTGTTCACAAATATTTATTGTAGTTTTTTTTTGTGCTAGCAAAGAGTTGCTTTTTTTCTCATAAAGACCTATGATTTTACCTTCAAAAGAACTACTATGGAGTTCATAACATCAATGTAGACAAGCACCTTTTTTGCAGTTTATAGGATTAGAAAGTTGCTTGAGGTACTGAGAGTTTAAATCACTTGTCCATGATGATACATGTCAGAGATAAGACTTAAACTCAGAATTCTATTCTCTATCTACCTCTATTTATTTGTTTATTTGTTTATTTTTTATTTATTAGATATTTATTATTATTTATTAGAATTCAAAATTTTAATTAATTGATTTGGAATATTTTTCCATGGTTACATGATTCACGGTCTTTCTCTCCCCTCTTTCCTCCCCCATAGCCAACATATCTACCTCTATTGAAAACTTAATGTCTCAAAATGAGGAGTAATGTAGCACACACTCTAGACCAATTCCCCCAAATTGAATAAGCATGGGAAAGATGGGACCCTGGAATAATGGTTGCTACTTCAGGTCCTATAGAGTTACTCTGGGGTGAGTTATCTGAATAGTGTTGTCCAAGAGCCCCCATCAGTGTGCTTCCTAATAACAATTAGCCATTAGATTCTGTTAGCTGTTTATTCAACCTGGCAAAAACAGTACTTATTAAACATTTCCCTTAAAACCTTTGGGTTACTTAATCACAAATACACACAGAATCCTTTTGGTTCACTTTATCACAAATATACAGAGAAGCTATTTTGAGAGAATAATATGATTGTTGGGGGAGGGCACACATATAGGAAATACATGGCCAAGGCAACTCAGAATTTTTGTAACTGTGTGAACTTGATGTCCTTTCTCTCTCTTCCAATTCTTCTGGAAGATCAAAGCGTGGTGTGGGCTTCGTTGTAATGGAAAAATAACTCCAGTGGTCACCTGGGCTATGCTTTAGAAGGGTCCTGCTTCTTGGATGGAGAATTTGATCTTCTACTTGGCTGGCTCCTTATCTGACTAGCCACCACATTGGTTTCTCATTAGTCATGGCCACTGTTGGATTTGACTCTAGGTGACTTGGTGATTCGATTGTTGGCTGCATGGCTGGACCAGGCATCCACTGATTTAACTCTTCATGGGATATGATATCTGCGACAGAAGGATTTCTTCATGGATTCCACATCATTCCTCTTTGATAATGAAATCTCAATCATTGTCAGCTTCTGGTTTGTCTGGATATGATTGAGCGCTTCTGTTTGTTTTGCTTTTTTTTTCCATCTGAAGTGCCATTGTACTTTTTCATAAAGGGTAGAAATTTTAGTTCTTTAATTTGAAATGATGACAGGAGATTCTCTTTCTTGATTCTCTCAATGCCTTGGCCTTGAGTTTTGTCAAATCTTTCATAGAAAATGAGAAGGGTCTAGCATCTCCTGTTTGGCATTTCTTCCTAGTACAGAGGTGGGAATCTGTCAGTGAGGGACCCCATCTTTATTTATGGTGAGAACAGCCAACTACTCCCAAATTTCCATTAGGATTATTAGTGTTTGGGGACAAGGGTTTTGGGGCAGTCAACGAACATTCATTATCTTTGATGACTTTGTCATAACAAATTTAGTTCAAATCTCACACTCCTTCTAAGATATGAACTACTTCTTTGATGCATACAAGTGAAATTAAGTCACAAAACAATTGCCAAACACATATTCTGTGCCAGACACTGTTCTAAGTGCTTGGAATACCAAGAAAGCCAAAAATAGTCTCTTCCTTCAAGGCTTTCATAATCACCTTTACGTTGTCTTACTTTAATCTTACCCCATAGGACCTTGAACTTTGCTGGAGTTGACAAGGCTGAAATCTTATTTTGAATCTAAGTCAGTTTTGGCAATGGGCTTCTCCCATATTATATTGTTTGGCTTTGTCTAGTAATATCAATTCTTTGCTCTTAATCCTGACTTTCAAAACATTTGATTTATACTGAAATGAAAATGGAATGGAATGACTGACTGGTCAAAGCTTCTCTGGATGCACCTTTCTTACAGAGCAAGTTGATTCTTTGTCAAAGCACAGATGGGCCAGTACTATGAAATTAAGATAGGACTCTTCTTAGTTATTCCCCAGAATGATTCATTAAAATATGGTAGTTTTAGAGCATAGAGCTGGTTTATAAAATTTGAAGTATCCCTGTAGGTAGGAAGGAATTCTGAAATAATATTATGGGTGCGATATTTGCACAATTATAGATTAAAATCATTGTTTTATGGCACGACAAAATAACTCCTCCTGTTTGCCTTCAGGCTAACAAGACGTTTTTTCTGGGAGGTGCTGCACTGATAAAGGGCAAATCGAAGTCATGAGGACAAGTAGGGTTGAGTAATTGCACGGTGGCCATTGGCCGTATGTTATTGTGAGATAGCATCAGGCAGCTTGAAGTTATTCAGGGTATACCTTGATAGGTAAAAGACAAATTAGAGCACAGGACAATATAAGAAAAGCCTCAAGTGAGGATTCTAGACAAGAAGTACCACAGGAAGTCAGAAGGGGACTGAGATTACTTTTGGTAGGAAATAGGGGAAGTGCCCATTGGGAGATCTGGAAAACTGGGTTGTGATCACTTCCTGCCCCTGATGTTCTCTCACGTAAACAGCAACACAGACTGGATTTAAAATACATTCCCTCATCACTGGCTCCTTGATGAATCCCTGGCTTCATTTGGAACATAGTTCTGCTCCTTCCTCCACTGGAAGCCCTTTCCTGATGCCACTTAATTTTGCTCTCTTCTCCTGAAAATTACTTTGTATTGATTTCTCTATGTGCATGCTCCTACCCCACTGGGAAACATTAAACTCCTTGAGGGCAGGGGCTATTTCATTATTGTCTTTACACTTTCAGTGCCTAGCATCGGGTCTGGCACAGAGGAGCCATTGAATAAATCCTCATCAAATTAAATATTTTGTACTTAATCTCTACTAATTGAATAATTAATCATTATAGTAATATGACAGTAATTCAAATAATAAATCCCTCTCTACCCCCCCAGATATTATTTGCCCTTGTCCCTGCACCCCTCATCCATCTCCATTCCAAGTTTTCTTTTTTCTCCTTTCCATTTTATTAATTTTAGCAATATAGCTTGTAACATATATCCTAGAGATAGTAGTCAGGATCAGAGTCAGAGGAGGTGGGTTCAAATTTTGATTCAGGTACTTACTCCCTGTGGAACCCCAAACAAGTCACCACTTCCCTCTGTGTCTCAGAATCCTCTACAAAGTGGGGATGAAGGATGTGGACTCAGTGGCCTCTAAGATCCCTTCCAACTCTAATACTTTATCCCATGATGTTAGAATTAGGTTTTGTCTCTTAATACTTGAAGGAGATTGTAAAATGGGAAACAGAATGACATCAATTAATGAATCAGAGTTCAACAATTCATCAAACACTGTACCTGGTCATACAATGATGAAAATGAAGGTAGTTCTTGCCTTCAGGAAGTTTGTAGTCAATCTTAAAGAAAGAGCATAAAAATAGGGGAGTAAATACAAAGACAAAGTAAAAACACATTTTCTTTTTTTGAAGAGGAAGCAAAACCAAAAAACATCATGAAGGAGTTGGAACCCAAGCTCCTTCTTTAAGGAAGTTGGGGATGCTAAGGGACCATTGTGAGTATGGAGTGAAATGTAGGTACGGAGGAAAGTCTGTCCACAAGCAAGGAATAGATGACTGTCATATACAGAAAACAATGCTCATTCTAGAACATATGATTAAAGAGAATTTATGGAATTTCCCTCATCAGTGACAATGATGACCAAAAGGGAAAAACACCACTGGCTTCCATTAAGCCTTAAAGTATACCTTGGTTTTGGACTGGCTACTCCAGATCATTGTTCTCAATCAGGACAAGAAGTCTTCTATTGTTTCTCTTGTCCAATTGTCTGATTTCTCCCATTTTCCACACCTCAAGTGAAGCTGCTTTAATGTGTAGTAAAAAAAGATAGAAAGATTACCTTCTTAGCCAAAGGAAAATGTCATTTTTATCTTGCTTTCCATTTTCATCGTGCATTTTATCCTCCACTCTTTTTATTCCATTTTGAATGATTTCCTGTCCTTTCATTGAGGCTGGAGTGGACTGAGCAGTCTAAGGAAGAAAGGCTAATGGCCAATGGAGGCTACCTTATAAAATTACTGAGCAGTTTCCTGCCCTTAACCCAAATAGCAATTATATCCCGTCATTACACTACAGTCCGTTTGCTGTCACCAAGAGGGCATGGCTGTGCTTTCCAGCTTTGCCCTCTGTAATTAGACTAGCTATGTATGTGTACGCAAGCAAAACAAGCCCATGGCACCTCACCTGAATTGAGTGGCAGGGGGCAAGCCAGCATGGGCATGTTCCCTGAAGGTATATAGCTCAGAATTCTGATTTGCGAGATTTTTAAACAGGCAGTGGTGTTGTTTAAACACCTGACTAGGTGGAAAAATAATGCCACCTAATTTTTCCTACTGCTGGAGGGAAAGAAATTTTAAAAGGTTTGTGGGTGGAAGGAAATTATGGTGAATCAACCAAGTGTCACCATAAATAGCTGCAAATGGCAGAATAAAGCCATAATAATAATAAAAAAATCTCCAACTATCCTTGTGCAAATTGCTGGCAACAAATGAAAGGTTTTCAGCAATATTATGTATGCATATTTAGTATTTTTAACCAGGATTAGGGATTTTAGGTTTGTTGGGGGCTTAATTTCTTTCTTTCTTTTCTTCTTTTCCTTCTTTCCTTTTTCTTTTTTTCCTTGCTAGCTACTTTGATCAATTTCCCATATGGATGCAATGAACAGCTGGTCCCTAAATGGAATGAGATTATTTATGTTCCCTAAATTAGGTTATATGGTGAAAATGAAAAGGTAGTGAGTAATTCATAGGCATTCCATCTCCATTGTATTCAGTAGAGGGATGCACAGCCCTTGAGAGCAATCACTGTCTTTGTTAAAAATTAGCCAGTGTGTCAGTGATTGCAGTCCCAGGGAGGGCTGCCTATTGAAACAGACAATGTATCATGCTGTCTAATAACAAGGATAAGGATTTAAAAAAAGTTTCCTTTTAATTGATGTTTTTGTTAGATGTAAAAAAAATAAGGTTGTCCATAGGATCAGGTAGATAATGATGGTAGTGATAGTGACGATGATGATACTATCATCCACAGATTTGGAAAGCATCCTAATACAAATCTATATGATACAAATGAACCACAGGGCCCATTGCCCCAAGGGAATTATGAAAAGGTTAATACTTTCTTATCAAAAAGAAGAGAAAAGATGCAGAGAAATTATCAGTTTATGAAAAACAGGTTAAAACCCTGCAAAAGTATTTTGGAATAAGTAGGCATCACTTTGCTGAGTAGTAAAGGTGAACACAATTTACATGACAAATACAAATTATAAATACAAAGCACAAAATTATTTTTCAAATGTAAGTGAGAGTTGTTCTGTATGGAGCCTGCAGAACAGGGAAGATCGGAGAGTAGAATCAAAGGGCCCTGTATGAGTGATGTCCACAGGAACTTGGTTTATTATTATTATTATTATTATTTTAATTAAGAAGAATGTTTTAAATAGATGATTATGCCAAATACTTGTGATTTCCCATTTAAATGGAAAATGAAGTTTTTGATATATAAAGACCTATAAGAGGTGACTGAAGCCATAGGCGAATAAGATGAGGTACTTGTTATCCCTTCCATTTTTTCTTCTACTAGAAGTGTCCCAGGATGCTTTCAGTGAGCCTAGAGAGGAAGAGCTTATGCTTTGATTTGACTCCTCAAAGTCGTTATTTTAGCTTCCTCTTCAGTGGTCTGTAGAACTTTAAATATAAAGGAATAAAAAAAGAGCTCATCCCAGGATCATTCCTTTTTGAACTCCAATCAATGGAAAAATTAGAATGAGGTAAATGTTGATGATTCTGCTGGGAGGAAGCATGAGGAGAAGGATGAAGATGATGAAAATGGTGATGGCCATTATGGGCTTGAGCTCCAAGACCTGGATTTGGTTCTGACCTCTTCCACTTACTATCACTGCCACCTTAGGCAAGTCATCTCATTTTTCTACCCTTTAGATTGTTGCTTTCCAAAATGGAAGGAAATATAGTGTTGGGCTGGCTGATCTCTATGATTCCTTCTCCTTCTCCATGTCTGAGTCTAAGATGCTGAGAATTCACATTTGTACATTCCTTTTTAAAGTTTGTCAAAACCCTTCCCACATAATTGTGTGTAGTGGGGAGAGCTTAGCCAAGGAATTAGGAAGACCTAGATCTCATTCCTACTGGTTGAATGTCTCTGGGCAAGTCTTTAGCCAAACAGCATCTTTCAGTGCAATGTATTAAGACTCTAAGTTACAGAGAAGAAACTGATCCTTATTGGTCCTGGGGAATTTCCTCACCGGGTGTTCTCCAGACAGTTGAAATCACAGGTTCCATAAGACATTCCACCCCCCCCCCCAACACATAACTCTGTGAGATAATTACTATCAATGTTATTCACCCCATTTTACAAGTGAGTTAATGGAGGCTGAGAGATCTTAAGTGATTTGCTCAGTGTCACACAGTGTTTAAAGTGGTATTTGAACCAACACTATAAGTCTAATTCTGGAACTACCGCCAATTCCTCTGTTAGACCCACTGAAGTTTCCTTTTATCATCTTGCCATTTTCTATCAGTATGGTGTGCCATATATCCCCATCACCAGAAAGGCACACCCTTCCAGGGACAGCCTGGTTAGTGCTTTATAGGTTCTTGCAAATCCCAGAAATGTATCATTGAGAAAACATTCTTCCAGCCTCAGAACAATGCTGTTCAAACTTCAGGACCAGTGTCTAGATTTCCTGTGTGTTTCCTGAAGCATCTTTCCTTGGAGGAAAGGAAGCTTATAAAGAATCCAGCTGCTCCAAGGAGATAAGAGCATGGGTGCTATGGAGTACCTCCCGACAGGCTGGACTGCCTGGGAATTCTGGCAGCTGTAATGTGGTCTGCCATTCTCCAGTCATCCAAGTGGTCAGCTGCCTTGCACACTTGCGTTTTGATGCTCCAGTGGCTGGCTCTGGCAGCTGTCCAAGTGGTCCATTATTGTGCCCATTAGGACAAGCTGAAATTGTGGGGGTTTTTTCCCTTCTACAATCAGGCCATTTTGGAATCCGTCCAGGGATGGGCTGTTTTCTGAATAGCTTAACTGCAACCACATATGGAAATTTTAGCTTAGTAGCCTATGGATAAAACTCACCATTTATGGGGAATTTGAACAAGGATTGACCTGGAGGAAATTTACTTCATAGACATTCTTGGTTGAAGGCATGGAAAACTGGAGATAGCGCCATCTTACTCTAATCAAAATGGCACTTCTCAAGGAGGGAGCCATGCACTCCCATAAATACAAAAGAAAGAAAGAGAAAATAAGCAATTGTCATACACCTTGTGTCAAACATTGGGCTAAATACTTTACATATATGATCTCATTGGATCCCCAGAGTATGTGGACATTATTATTTTTCCCCATTAAAAGATGAAGTAACTGAGGCAGATGGAAGTTAAATGATTTGCCCATTGTCACAGATCTGGTAAGTGTCTAAAGAAAAGGAAAGGAAGAGAATAAATGCCTATTTTGTGTCAGGCACTATGGTAAACCCTTTACAGATATTATTTTATTTGATCCTTATATCAACTCTGTAAGCCAGGTGCTATTAGTGTTTCCATTTTATATTAGGGAAAACTAAGGCAAAGAATGGTTAAGCAATTTGTCCAAGGTCCTATTGTGGGCTGAAATTTCTGAGAGCAGATTTGAAATTGGGTCTTCCCAACTCCAGACCCAGTGCTTTATCCATGATGGTACCTAGAAGGTCCTGTCTGTTTCATGGTACAATGGAAAGAAGGTTGAATTTGGAGTCAAGAGGCATGGGTTCCAAAACCAGCTCCCCTACTTATCATTTATATGACTTGCTACCACTTTTAACCTCTTTGGGCCTCAGTTTTCCTCCTTGTAAAAGGGAATGGATGGTTCTGAAGGTCTCTCTCAAGTCTAGACCTGATATCCTAATGTAATGGGAACCATGTAAGAGAAGAATCCAAATTGCTTTTGGTTCTAGTTGATCCTGCAAACAGGCTTAGTGCTTGGACAAGTTGGGGTTAACCCAGCTATATAGGTGGCTGGGCACTGAAGGAAGTTGGACTTTGAACGGATGACACATCTCCTCATTGGGTGTTGAGCGAGAAGAGCTCATGATTACAAGAACTTTTGAAAAAGAAGAGAAAGATTTTGACTGGCTTTCTTGTCTTGCCCATGTCTTCTGTCGCTGATCTTCCTGGGTAGGTGAGGGGATGGATGCTGCTCTTCTCCTCTCTCTTCACCCTAGGTCACACCACTAGCTGAGATTGCACCTAGAGCCTGTTTTGTCTCCCAGCATTTCTAGAGGGTCACATATCCAGACCCGTGGATGACCTCTTCCTTGGTCTGAGAGGTCTGGAGGTCCTGTTGACTGCGTGGGGCTCTCTGGTGGCAAAGGAAGCTTTCAGATCGGGGAAGATCTCTAATGACAAGAGGAAGAACCCAAGAAGCTTGTGGGCTTTGAGGGAGACGGTGCACAGTAGAGGGGACAAGTCCTATTCCTAATGAGGAGTCATACAGAGTGACTTCCTTTATGGATGGGAATGAAGGGTCAGCCTCCCAGTGGAGGGAGGAGTTAAGTTACAGAAGTCTCTCCCAAGTCATCATGGCAAGGTGAGGCTCAAAGCTTTCTCTTCTGTGTAGCCATTCGATACCGTCCCCAGAGCAGCTTCACTTTGTGCACTAAATACCTCCCTAAAAGGAGGCAAAATCTAGACTTTTAGTCCTGTGTTCCTAGTCCTCTGGGTGTGGGTTTAGCAGCGAGAGGAGGGGGAGGAAAGGTGAGCCCACCGCCCCTTGCCTTGGAGTTTAGACTTCCCTGGGAGTGGATCCAGGCCACACTTTGTGTGTAGCTTCAGAGTGGATGAGACCCTTAGAGCAAGGGAGAAGGAGCAGCCTTCCAGCCCTTTGGACCTGGCAGAAAGTGCCTCCTTGTCGGACTCTTTCTTCCCAAAGTCAATGAGAACTTAGCGTGTGAAGAGTTGTCTTTTCACGCCCCGACATTCAAATCGAGTTCACAGACAGAGAGAAGAAAGCTCAAGAGCCGCCCCCTCCCCTGTAATCCCCCAGTACACCAGCTTTCCAGGAAGAATGATGGCTGTGACTTCATCTCCACTGTGGGAAGGGGATGAAAAATGCTCCCGGTGGCCACATTTGAATATGGAACACTTATCTCCCTGCACAGGCAGGCCAACATCAGACAAACCACGCTAGGAGAAAAGCACCGTTTATCAAACTTCTCTCCAGAAAAAAAAGGAAGAAAGAACGTCTCGTGGAGCCTTCATCAGCAGCAGCGTAGGAGAGTTCGCCCCAGCAGGAAGGAGCCCGTAAAGGGGTTATTTCAGAGGAATTAGCGGGGAGAAATTAGCCTGTGCCTCCTCCTTTTGATCACAGTGTGGGATATTAGCATATTTTAAAATTTCCCATTTGCATAGGCAATGATGCTAAATTGGAGCCTCAAGTTGTCTCTGTGATGTTCGTCGTGTGGATACCTGGTGCAGGAACACGCACGGGGCCATTTCAGAGCCATCATCTCATCGTGGGATGGGCCTCAGGAGACACGGCACCGGCTCTCCGAAAGCTTACAGGGTAAAGTCATTCCCCCCTTTACACGCCTGATTGACCTGATTCTCGTTTGAGAGGAAGATCATTTTCAAACCTGGCTCCTTTGGCCCTCTTCCCCCAGCCAGGATCCTCTCTCAGTCCACACTCGTGACTCAAGAGAGATCCCGAGTCTTTAGGAGGAGTCAGCCATGATGGTTCAAGAAGAGGCTGGATGGTTCCTCCTGAGTCATGGCTGTTGAGGGGAACTCAGTGGCTCAGGGGATGGAGTGCTGGGCTCACAGTCAGGAAGACACATTGTCCTGAGTTCAAATCCAGCCTCAGGCAGTTACTAGCTGTGAGACCCTGTGCACATCATTGAAATCTGTTTGTCAAATTCCATTGCTGATTCCCTCATCTCAGATGCCTTGAAATATGGCCACTGTTTTTGCTATTCTTTGCATTCTCATTATTTAGCGTGGAGTCTCCTATAAACACCCCTTGTGCCTCTGTTTCCTCATCTGTAAAATGGGCTGGAGAAAGGAATGGCAAACCAGTCCAGTATCCTTGCCAAGAAAACCCCAATGGGTCAGACATGAATGAACAACAATAGCAATAACTGGCATAGAGCAATCAGGCTGTTGGCAAGCACTATGTGTCAGGCACTGTGCTAGGCATGGAGGGGGGAGTGATACAAAGAACAGCCAAACCACAGGCCCTGCTCATGAGGAGTTCTTGTTCCAATGGGGAAACCCCAAGGAAATGACTAAGAGCTTCGAAGTTCTATAGAGAGTAGAGGGGAAGGCATCGCCAGCTGGGGAGACTGGGCAGACCCCCTCCTGCAGAAAGTGGATTTGGAGCCGCTTCCCAGCACCTGGCACAATGGCGGGCACAGAATGGGCCTGTGCTGATGGCAGTGAACTGGAGTAAATCAGGTTGGCTGGGTTGTAATGGCCATTTTTCGGAGGGATAAAGGAAGGCAAAGAGGCAAAGGAATACAGCAAAATGGAACTTGGAACTCTTCTCAGCAGCCTATTCTTAGAAGCGCTGGTTTCCTTCAGAACTCAGCTCCAGATCTCCCTCCTACATGAGGCCTTGACTGGCTTCCCCCAGTTTTTAGTGCCTCCCTCCCCAGTACTTGTCTTCTTTTTAAGAATCCTGTGCGTGTCCACATTCTATTTCCTCTCTTCTCAATCGCCCCTTCTTGGGGGATCCAGAATGCAAGCGTGCATGTGTGTAAGCACACGTAAGCATCTACGTGCAGAGGTCCATATGCTACCCATGGAAATAGATTATGGGCTGCCTCTGGCCAGAGAACCTCTTCCCAAAGCCTTTATTTTACAGAGAAGCCACTCGAGGCTCTCCCTAGAGAGCGGGGCAGTTCAGGCAAGGACTGTCCCCTCAGCACCCTGTGCGGTGCCAGCCATAGAGTCAGCCTTAAGAAATGCCCCGAGTAATTGTGATGGCTCTTGTGCTCAGGGTGAGTGGGTGGCTCCATAGAAGGAGATGAAGATTTTTATAAGGAACAACCTCCTAAGCAGTAGAGCTAATCTGCAATGGTGTGGGTAGCCTTCAGAGATAGTGAACTTCCCGTCTTTGGAGGACTTCCAGGGAAAGGGAGATGCCGGGTGTAGACAGGGCTTGGGCATGATGCCTTGTAGGGTCTCTTCTACTCAGAGCTTGTGTGCGTGTGTGTGTATGTGTGTCTCCTGCTTTGAAATGGCTAGTTTCCTATTTGTAGAAAAAAAATCCCCTTCCTTTCCCACATGCTCTGATGCTCTGTCGGATGCACTGGGCTGAGGAGTTTCTCTCACGGTGCCGAGAAGCCCACGACAAGGGATTGATGGCAGCTTAATGTCAGTGGGAGGCGGTGAGGACATGGAGGGCTCTTTTCTCCAAGGATTCCTGTCCATCCAGGGAGGAGAAAATAAAAGTATGAGCCTCAGGGACCATTTGTATCACCATCATGCCTGCCTTTGAGTGTGGGTTCTTCACTCATTCATGATTGTATAAATGAAAGCTGGATCAGGTGTCATTGTAAGGATCTTCCAATGGCTTCATCAAAAACCCATCATGCCAGTCCAATCTGGTCCCCTTTTTGGAGCCAGTCATTAGTGGGGGAGATTAGGGAAAAGATGGACCTTCCGGGGCCAAAGTTTTCAGGGCAGCTTTTGGACGAGTCACTCCAGTTCTCCTCTTGGCCAGCCGGGGTCTAGACGATGGTAAAGGCAGATGGAATTGATGCTGGCTCAATAAGCAGACTCAAGAGGGCAGCTACTAATGAGTGCGATCGGCTTGGGGGGGGGGGAGTCTAGAGCGGAGGACCTCCAGATCTCCATTGCGTCCTGGGCTTCTTCACATCTTCATAAACCAAGCCTGGGACTCTGTCCTGGCCGTGGCTTCATCTAGAGTTCTGTATTCTTTTGGGGGTGAAATATTTGAAAAAGAATGCTGCCTTGTCCTATTGTCATAGCTGTCAAACTAGAAGAAATGTTGGGGGCCATTTAGCCTAATTCCCTCATTTTACAAATGAGGAAAATGAGGCTGATGGGGCTTAAGGACCTGCTCAAAGGCTCCCAGGTGAGCTTTTAACTGAAGACTTCCTGGCTCTGAGGCTGGCACTCTAGTCACTACCTGTTTCTCATTGTGAGAAACAAATGAAATTCTCTATGGAAATGGATATGGCAAACTTGAAGGCTGTACCAATTAGGTCATTAGGATCATGGGATCACTGGAAGGGTCCTTTAGAGACCATCCAGCCCAACGTGCTATTATTCTAGATGAAGACCTGGTGCCCAAGGAGGTCCAGAGACTTGCCCAAAGACACACGGGGCCAGTAAGTAGTCAAGGCAGGATTCCAACAAAAACCCTGCACAGAGTTGCCTCCCACTGGATCAGAATGCAGCTGAGTGGGGGTCAGAATGGGTGGGGGAAATTTAGATCCTCTACCCAGCCCGGGAGGCACCCAAGAACCAGAGAAGATGCTGAAGGGAAGGGGCTGACTAGCCTTTCCTAGATTACAGGACTCTTTAATGAATGTCTTCTCAGCTCATAAGGAGCAATACTATATTTTTATTTTAAGGTACATTTAGCAGATGGATCCGTCTGATGGTGCCCATGTACAGATGTACTTCTCCACCACTCTAGTGGCTAATTTCCATGGGTTGTACTCTTCTGGGGATGGCACACAAGGATGGAAGAATGCATTAATTCTCCTCGCTCTCATTCCTGTTCAGCCTTATCTCTCCGAATGCTAATTATCACAGAAGGCCTGTAATCTAGGCTACTCTTAACAATGCTTGCATTAAGCATGGTTCTCTGGGCTGTCATGGTGACCCCCGAAGAATGGAAGATGTGTTTTAAGAACATTCTGGCTCTCTGAATTGCCACCGAAGCAGAGAGGCTGTGAGGGGAAAGGGGACCTCACAGGCTGTTTCTCTAAACCACTTATGGACAGGCATCTTCCCCATAAGCAAGGGATCATTCCACCCTCACTTGAAAATCTTCCTCAGGGAAGAATCTTCTGTCTCCATCGCAGGGGATAACTGCTGTCTTTTGGACAGCTCCAGTTGTTATCAGTGAAAATGCCTCTCCAGTTTCTTTCCATTCCTCCTACTCCAGCCTCTGAAACCAAGCAGATGCCATCACTGGGGAGCCTGATCCTCGCTTTTCCCTGCCTTTCTGGGAAGATGAGCCCCTGGCCCCTGGATGTACCCCCCCCCAATCATTTTCCAGGGAATCCAAATGAGTTCCAAGTTCAAGCTTTAGAGTTCTGCTCAGTTTATAAAACTAAACCTTTTCACCAAATCAAAATGACTTTTGTGAATCCAGGGGTAGGACTGGATGAACTTCATGTGTCTCAGATTCACAGTGGACACAATCAATCTGCGTACATGTTAAGAAATATTTTCTACATTTGGTTTGTGGCCTCTACCTAGAATGTCTTGTGTGCTGCTACAATTTTCCCTGTAAGCACACAATTCACCATTTTTTTTGGAAGAACAATATTTATGTATGTAGCATATTCTCTGGATTTTCTCTCCTAATCCCATTTGCACTGACAGGATCGGTCCCCAGAAGGCAGCTACTATATCTCCCCTCAGACTTCTCAAAATAGTCCCGAGGGGCTGAGGATGACTTTATTTCTATAGCTTATGAGCCCCCACCAATACGCTTTATTTCATGATTACCAGTTCAGATCACTGGTTTAGCCAAATTAATTAGCTTCTAGAGAGGATTATTTTCTAAAAAGTTACAGGAAAAAAGAGTTTTTTAGTCTCTCTAAAAGGCTACGACATATTTTCCCACCAGTACAGAAAGTGCCAGTGACTCAAATGGGACCCAGCTTAGAGAGCAAATGTGATAAAGGGTGTAAATCAGAGCTCCTGTAAGATTCCCCCCGGAAATCATCATGATGTCCCCCCTGAGGTCTGGAATGACTTTTATGCTGTATTCCTTGTAGAATCTTGAAGCTCATATTGCTCAGTGTGTCTCATTTGTCCCAGGGCTCCCAAGGCAGGCACCCAATGAGCCACCCTTCCCTAGAGTCCTGAATGATCTTCAGTAACTGGAATTTCATGCATTAGATACATGCCCCAGCTTTTACGCTAGCTTTCTACAGATGAGAGTATCCACTGCCACTCCAGTGCTCTTCTCCCACAGTATGGTTCTTCTGCCTTGTTCTGGTCTTAATTCTAGGCAGCTCCCAGAAGAGATTTATTTGGGGTTTGTTTTGGGTTTCCAACCCCACAACTCCAACTGTCACCAACTGTCTTCACTTGGATGTATCTATGGAACCTTAGCTGTAGAGTTGAAGATATTCCTAATGCCATCTGGTCCAACTCCCCCTTATGGATTATTGTAGTATTATAGATTTAGAATTGGATGGGACCTTAGAGACTATCTAGTCCAATCCTTGCATATGATGTATAAGAAAAAGTGGGTCCCAGGGAAGAAAATGACTTGCCCAAGGTCTCCCATCAGAGATATTGAAAATAGTCCTCTGACTCCAAAGCAATGATCTTTCTACTGTCTCATGATATAGCTTCAACCTATCCGAAAAAGCTCCTTTCTCTTAAACACAACTATTTTTTTAAATTTCACTTTTTTATTTTGGGAAGGGGGCCATCAGTGTTCTAGTCATTTAAGTTTACAACCTCAGTCATCTGTTTTCAACTCTAGCCCATATCTTTCCATCTTGATCAAAAGGAGACTTTATTGGCTCTTTTAAGAATCATTCCATCAACAAACATTTACCTCTCCAGGACCTACTATGCACCAAGCATTATGTTATGTGCTGCAGATATTAAGAACAGACTGAAAGGGAATTGAACAATATTTTTGGAATATCTAGTTTGTAAACTATGCTCAAGCTAATGCTAACTCTCTACTATTTTTGTCCAATTAGAGTCAGATATAAAATGTGGATGAAAGAGAAGAATTAATGGTAACCACTGTGTGACTTTTTAAAGTCATTTGCTTTCTCCATGCCTCAGTTTCCTCATTTGTAAAATGATAGGCTTCAACGACAAGCTCTCTAAAGTTTCTTTCTATTCTAAATCACTATGATCTTGTGATTCTACTTTCCAGCTGAGTCATGACAGGAGACAAATTTGAATGACTTTTCCTTTCTCAAAAAAGTTACATAAAATCTATTTGGAAGGTGCTTGCCAGATGGGCTCTGAAAATAGGCTCTCCCAGGCCCCATCTCCCTAATCTCTCTCCGTGGTGGAAGCAACTCTTTGCAGTGACCTTGGTAGATTTCCTTGTGACTAGATCAGAGAAGGTCAGATGAACAAATCTGACTTCAGGTCAGAGGAAGGACCCTTTGGGAAAAGGAGAAATCGGGATGGGGGGCTGAGCACAGAAGTATCCACCCCAGGCCAAAGGCGACTTGCCATTCTTTGTCCTTATACCGTCCTCTCTTCTTGTCACTGATCTTCTCTGGAATGGGCAGAAAACAAGGTAATGAAAGAAATCAGCAGCACTGTCTTTGCCTCGGTGTCTGCTGGGCTCCTCTTCCCTGGAGATTCTCAAGTGAAAACTGGATGGCTCTTCTTCTAGGATGAGTAGAGCACATTCACTCACTCCATGCACATTTCCATTGGATGATTGCTCTTGACCCTTCCGACATCCCAGCAAGGATTATCTAGATCTTGGGACTCCCAGTCCAGAACGCCATCTGGTTTTGGACTAAATGGCTTCCTGACGTCCCTTCTAACTGGGATTGTGTGATTCTTCTTCAGGGACTCTTGGGCTGACTTCAGGGAGCGTTGTGCTTTCTTTGTGGTATTAGTTCATCAATAAACATCGAGGAAGTGCCTCCTCCATGCCAGGCACTCTGCAAGCTCTCTTGGGAGCTTCCTTTGTGTCGCCATAGCTGCATCCTCAGCTCCGCTGCATTTCAGCCCTCCGTCCCACATCTGACGGGATGGGGGCAGAGCTGGAGGGTCTGCAGCTCCCTCCTCCATGAGGAGCTCCACATCCCCTCCCACCAGGAACTCATGGCCGCAGCACTACATGGAGCCACGTTCTCCCTGAATGTTTCCTCTGGAGGCCCGTGATGGCTACAATTCACCTCTGTCAGCTCCATGACGACTCATGGCACTGTTAGGGACGTCTTGACTCTTTCCATTGAGCTGAGCTTCTCTCCCAGGATCGATGGAGGCCGAGTGCCCTCCGGGAAGCCCTGGGCAAGGCTGCGGGCACCTTCCCCTCCGCGTAGGCACTCGGCCTTCTGCTTCCAAAAGAACGCACTGACATGCCCAGAAAGAGAGGACGCCTCCCTTCATCCACTCAAATAGGCAGCCAAATGGGCTCAAGGCCAGTCTTCCCAGGGACTGAACTCTGTGGGCTGGAGGAGCTCTTCCCAGGGCAGAGAGTCTTCCTTAATCTGCCCTCGAGCTCATATCACACAATCCCACATTTCTGTGCCGCTCCCTTCGAGGAGGCTGTGCCAGCTGCGGGCAGCCCTTTGGCCAAAGAAAAGACAAACACAAAAGGGAAAGGAGGGGGCACAGCCTCAAGTCCAGAATGGAGAAAGTCTGTCTCAGGAGAAGGCGATGGTAAGCTTGTAAATGCCCTCATTTCACAGATGAAGAAACTGAGGCCAGAGAAATGGGATGATTTGTCCCAGGCGATACATACAGGCAATAAATAAGGGGCAGACTGGCTCCAGGGTCTGGCCTCAGAGACGGTCTATTTTCCCTGAATTGTGATAGAAGAAAAGAGAATATGGTGAGAGGAGACAGATACCCCTCCATCCCCGGATTTCATTCAAGACGTCTCCAGGCTCCCTGGACCATGGACCATTGGTAAGGCAAAAGCTCCATAGAGAGAGAGAGCAGGACCTCAATTCAGAAAAGCCCGAGTTCAGACTGAACCTCAAACATGTGTATCTGTTGGCCCTAGCCAAGTCAGAACCTCTGTTTGCCTTAGTTTCCTCACCTGTAAAATGGGGATGTTCATAGCATTACCTCACAAAGTTGCCTCTTGAACCTTTCACACAGCTGGTGAAGGACATTCACTAAATGCTGCTGAACCCCCAGTCTAGTGAACTCACTGCTTTGTACAAGCTCACTGGATTACAGATTTCGATCTGGAGAGAACCTTGAAGGGCTTCTTGTTCAAACCTTTCCATTTCCAAACCATTTTCCATTTTACAAAGGAAGGAAACTGAGGTCCAGAGAAGTAGAATGACTTCAAGCTATAGGCCATACATTTAGAAATAGAAGAGATCTTTGAGATGATCCAGTCCAAATCCTTTATTTTTCAGAGAGAAAAACGGACTTGGAGAGACGAGTTAATTTTGGCCATGTTCCCATAGGCAGCTGGAGGTAGCACTGATATTTGAACCCCAGTCTTCCAGGTAGAGGAGAAAATCTTTTTCCCATACTCACACGACCTCCAGTGTGAGAGGAAGGGCAGGGCTTTTCTTTGCCAAAGTCTAAGGAGGCTATTTTCTTGCTCTCTCTGCTGGAGAAAAATGCCCAAGTTGAATTTCTGGGGCTGAGGTGGTTAATTTGCTGGGAACGTTTAAATGTTTCTGGACTTTCTTTTTGACCTGTGGCACCAGAGCTTGCCCATAATATTGTTTATATTCATCTCAGGCTAGAGGCTATTCAGAGAGGGAATGCTGACAGCCTTTGATTGATGACAGTAATATCAATTTGATATCTCTCATCTGAAGTTTTCTAACATCTAACAAAAGGCACTTGAAGGCCATTTATTTTATTGTTCCCTAGGTGAGATCGTGATGCTTTGTCCATTTGGGTTTACCTTCTCCTTTCGGTGTTGAGAGGATTTGACAGTATACAGCACCGTCTTGGGGTGACAAGGATTCTTCAGAACATAACGTACACCAATGATACTTTATGGTGGCCCCAAAGAGACCCTGGGCTTTCAGAATGGAATGCCAGTAGAGGACAAGCTTGAGTAGATCCTCTTTATCATCCATGGTAGATTGTGAGCCCCACTTTGATAATTAGCCCAATTGAATTCATTGGCCACCATCATTGACTTTGTGAGTATGGATTAGGTGTTCTTCCAACTCTCAAAGTCCATTTGTTAAGTAACTCTAGGAAACTTCAATCATAGCTGGTCAGGACCTTAGAGGTCATCAAGCCGAACCTCCCTCCTTTTATAGATGAGGAAACTAAGGCCTGTGGAGGACAAATGACTTTCTCAAGTTCAAACAGATAATGTTGCAGACCCAAATTCCCTCCCAGGTCCTCTAGTCACCAATTCATTGTTTTGGACATCACATCCCACCAGTGGAATACTCTGACTCACATTGATCTGCCCCTTTGTGTAACTGATCTCATACTTATCATCTAGTGACAGTCACAGCTTGTTTATTTAATTATTCTCTTAATTGGTTCATGGGTGTTGGAGTTACTTCTTTAACTCTTCTGTAAGCTCTTTGAAAGTAGGAGTCATATTACTACACTGTTTAGTCATTCTCCCCCTGGTTCTTAAAATTTGGTCCAGAAGTCCCAAGACCTTTTGAGGGGGTCTGTGAGGTCAAAAGTATTTTCAAGTTATTTCTCAGGTTTTAAATTTCCATTATAGTAACTATTGATAGCTCTAATCCACAGAAACAAAATCTCATTGGAGTATCCTTGATACTTTTAAAATCCATAATGGTGGGTTGAGTCCAAAAAGTTTGAGAACCAAAAATCAGTGCGACTGACAGGTTGGTAAGTGCTCACTTTAGATAGCCTGGTTTGGGAAGCAATGGAGAGCAGATCAATGATGGTGCAGGATAATGGAGATAAGTTGAAAGTATATTTGAATTTTCTCAACAGAATCCCTGTTTTATAAGCCAGTTCAGGAAACATTAAGTGCTTACTATGTACATAGGACCCTGCTAGACACTGGGGACTAAAAAGGGTGGGCAACCCAAGTAGCATCAAGAAATCCTTCTCTGACCCTTAATTAGTCACATTTTTATGCATTAAGAGAATTATTGAAGTTAAGTAGCATTTCTCACCACTGTTCCGCACTGAGAGTAAAGCCAGTTGCCAAGGAACGTTACAGAAGGGCAGTAAATTGTAAATGGCCCTGTGGCTTGTCAGTTGTTATTGTGTTAGAGAGGAACATGGGATTTAAAGGCAAACCCTTGTCTTTTAGTGAGCCTAAAGATGCTAAGGCAAAGTTTGGAAATTCTGTAAGGAAATAATTTCAGATGCAGCTGGCCAGCATCAATTTGATTGAATTTAGAAATATATACACATATATTTCTAAATATCTAAATTCTAAATTTCTAAATAAATTTCCAAATTATATATAAGGTTCCTTCAAAGGTGCAAATTTCTGCTGATTGTTATTTCTGTGGGCTTCTTTTTTGATTCTCTTTTATTCTTGTGTGCTTTTTATAAGTTTTCCTTTAGACATTTGGGAAATGTGGCTTTTGAAGCTTCTCTCACTGTAGTTTTCTGCTTGTAATGTTCTTAATATCCTTAAAATGCGACTGCATAGGCCAGCTTTTCCAAAAGCTTAGGTTGATATTAAACTATGTTATGGAAATGTTTAAAAAGGGAATGATCAAATTAGCCGTATAGATGGAGCCTTAATTCAATTCAGTAAGCATTTATTAAATGTGCTAGGTGCAAGGAATGACAAAGGCAGAAACCAGTCTCCAGTCTCAGGAAGCTCATAATTTATTGGGGGAAACATAATATATATCCAGTTAAGTAGACAAAGAAATTGAAGAGGGAAGAGATCAATTATTGGAGGAGATCAGCAAAAGTTTCCCAGAAGAGGTGATCCCCGAAGTGCACCTTGAAAAGGTAGAGATTTGGACAAACCTGTGTGCAAGGAAGGAAGGAGGAAGGGAGGGAGGGAAGTGATAAAGGGAGGATGGAAAGAAGGAAGGAAGGAGGTAGGGAAGGAAGGGAGGATGAAAGGAAGAAAGGATGGAGGGAAGGAGGGAAGAAAAGTAGGAAGGAGGGAAGAAAGGGAGGATGGAAGGAAAGTAGGATGGAAGGAGAGAAGGAAGGAAGGAAAGAAGGAAGGAGGGAAGGAAGAAAGGAATGAGGGAAGGAAGTAAGGGAGGATAGAAGGAAGAATGAGAGGTAGTCTGGGAGGAAGGCAAGTTTCTTTGAGGACATGGAGGCTGAAGATCAAATGTTAAGTTTGGAAAAGTCAGTAGTCAAGTTGGGGGAGAATGTACAGTAAGAGCAGAGAGATAAGTTGGGTACAGATTGTAGAGGACCTTATTTTGAACTACAAAATACTTCTAGTTGATGATAATTGGGAGCATCTAGGAAGCTCCACCATATACAGAAAACTGGGTCTAGAGTCATGAAGACCTGAGATTAAATCTAGTCTCAGATACTTTCTAGCTGTGTGACCCCCAAAAAGTCATTTAATCTATGTTTGTCTCAGTTTCTTCAACTGTAAATGGGGATAATGAAATCACTCATATTTCAGGGGTCTTTTGAGGATCAAATGAGACAATATAGAATAGTGTCTGACATATAGGAGGTGATTAATAAGCCCTTCCTCCCTCCCTCCCTCCCTCCCTCCCTCCCTCCCTCCCTCCCTTCCTTCCTTCCTTCCTTCCTTCCTTCCTTCCTTCCTTCCTTCCTTCCTTCCTTCCTTCGTTCCTTCCTTCCTTCCTTCCTTCCTTCCTTCCTTCCTTCCTTCCTTCCTTCCTTCCTTCCTTCCTTCCTTCCTTCCTTCCTTCCTTCCTTCCTTCCTTCCTTCCTTCCCTCCCTCCTTCCTTCCTTCCTTCCTTCCTTCCTTCCTTCCTTCCTTCCTTCCTTCCTTCCTTCCCTCCTTCCTTCCTTCCTTCCCTCCTTCCTTCCTTCCTCCCTCCTTCCCTCCCTCCCTTCCTTCCTTCCTTCCTTCCTTCCTTCCTTCCTTCCTTCCTTCCTTCCTTCCTTCCTTCCTTCCTTCCTTCCAGATAGAGCAAGTTTTTAAAATATGGAATTAGAATTTCTATATTTAAAGTGTTAAAAATATTGAACCTTCATAGCTTTCTGTGGGTAGTTTGTAAGATAAAAAAAAAACATTTTGTAGCTGCTACCATGCTCTTTCTCTAGTTCTGAGTCAGAACATTTTGCCATACATGTGGAAGAAAGGAAGTCTGACCTAGTTAGATTTTGGGAGAAGAGATTGCAAAGGATTCCTGTAAAGGATGCAGATTCTACAAGGAAAGCCAGCCCAAGCATGGGAAGCTCAATAAGGAAATTCTGAAGGCATTAAGAATAACAGTTTGAGAAGAGAGAGTTGTCTAAAGAGAAGGATGTTGATGCACAGGGAACTCACCAGTGTTTTAAAAAAAGATGTTTAGAAAATGTCACTAATGACATTTATGACACTTGATGATTTGGGTCACACCTTACATATTTTATATAACCCTTCAAACAACCCTGTTTGCTGGATATCATTACAGATTTTACAGAGGCCAAGAAAGAGAATCAAAATAACTTTCCCAGGGTAACATGGGTAGTAACTGTCTGAGGTAGATTTGAATTTGGTTCCTTCTGACTCTAAATCCAATAAGATTTTTCCATTATGCCACCTTGCTGTCTAGGAAAATGATGATGAAGATAGATAAGAGGAGATAAACAAAAGGGTGACAATATCTCTTAAGGGCTAAGAACTTAATGAACTGAGCCTTCCAAAAAACACTAAGAATAACAGAAAAATTTTAAGTGATATTTGGAGAAAAGAGTAATATTCTAAAAGGAATAAGACCCGGACAGCTGCTCAGGGTCGATGGGATGGCAATGGCAGATGTTCAAGAGAAGGCCCAGCTGCATCCCTGCCAATAGGGAGTGGATACCCAAGATGAATACAAAAACATAAGAAAGCCCTCAGCTGTCTGAAGAACTCAGGTCACGTGGCCCCCAGAAACATGATCCTCAGGTGTGGGAAAAAGTGGTGGCTCTTTTTGCTGAGTAAAATCAGTGATCTTCAAAAGCCTGTGGGGAATAGAAGAGGGGCTGCTGGATTGGAGAAGGTTAAGTTTTTCTTAATTTTCCATAATGTGAGAGAACAAAGTCTACAAACCATGGACCAATGAGCACGACTTAATTTTCCAACAGAGTGCTAAAGCATGTTATTAAAGCAATGTTTACTGAACATCTATAAATGGAAGGGTTGACCTCAGAGAGTTTGCACAGAATAATCCCAAACCTTATTTTCTTTCCTTTTTTTGACAGTGTTATGAGGCAGGCATATCAGGGGGAGCAGAGTTCAGAATGGAGAAAACTCTGCTCCTTTTCTTATCGAAATGATGATGTTATGTTGGTTAGACAAGAGTGTAATTAGATGATTCAGACTTAGTTAAATGGTCAGACCCTAAAAGATGTCACTGATGGTTTGAGTCACTGATGCAGGCGTGCAAGTCTTGTAGACAGCTGGAAATGGAAGCCTAGAGGTCAAGGAAGAGAGAGAAGTCGGGACTGGCTAAGTAGATTAGAGAATCATCAGGGTGAGATGATTATTGAATGGATGAGATGACCAAAGTAAATAGAAGAGGGAAAGAAAAGCAGAGGAGCCATTATGGAGCCCGTGGGATAGCTCAGATTACAGGGCATGGCTCAGATGAGGATTTGGCAAAGGTGCCTGAGAAAGTGTGATCAGGTAGGAGGGTGATTCAGGAAAGCATGCTATTTTACCAATCTAGAGAGAAGAGAGTATTCAGGAAAAGAAGGCCATCTCTGATATGGCCCATACCCTGGTACAGACCCTCTTCCCCTCACGACTGAGCTTTTGCAGTAGCCTACTCTTGGAGCTCTCTGCCTTAAAGCTCTTCCCACTCCATTCACCATCAAAGTGATTTTTCTAAAGTTCCAAAATGATTATGTCACCACCCTCCACACTCAGTAAACTCCAGTGTCTCCCTCATCAGCTCCAAGATGAAAACAAGACCCTCCATTCGGCATTCAAGGCCCTTCATAACCTAGCCCCCTCCTCACTTTCCAGAGCAGGGGATTGCAGAGCTTGCATATGGCGTAGAGTGAGAGATACTCTGAGGTTGGGATTGAACCCGGGGGGCTTGAGAGCCTGGTGTTGCTTTCTATAATAGTCATAGGGAAGGTAGGAGATGGGGAGAGGTTTAGGGGAAAAGATCATGAATTCAGTTTTGTACATATAGAGTTTAAGATGCCAACTGCACATCCAGTTCAAGACTTCTAAGAGACAGTTGGAAATTCAAGATGGGAAATCAATAGAGTGGTTAGAACCGAATGCCCTGTTTCTGCCTTATTTATCCAAATCTTCAGCATTCATCACAATGCCTGGAACATAGTAGATGCTTAGTAAATGTTGTTTATTAATTTCTTTCGCATATTCTTTTCCCCAAACTTTACCTATCTCCTTTGCCTCTATTCCTTAGAAAGGATTGGAGGAACCATCCCAGAGAACAATATGGAAACAGGTCCGAAGGACCAAAAATTATGTATACCCTTTGACCCAGCAGTGCCACTCCTGGGTCTGTATCCCAAAGAGATCAGAAATAAGGGGAAAGGACCTACCTGTACAAAAATATTTTAGCTGCTCTCTTTGTAATGGCAAAGAACGGGGCTGTCCATAACTTGGGGAATGGATGAACAAGTTGTGGTATATGGTTGTAATGAAGTATGAATTCAGAAACTCCTGGAAAGACTTATATGAACTTAAGCAAAGTGAAATAAGCAGAACCAGGAGAACAACATATATAATAACAGAATTATATGATGGTCAACTTCAGGACTAAACCATTCTTAGCAAAGCAAGATTCCAGGATAACCAGATAACTGCAAGGGACTGAAGATGAAAATACTATCTACCATTGGAATGTGAGTGCAAATCAAAGCATGCCATCTTCCATTTTATTTCCTTCATGAGACTTTTATTGAACATGTGATATATGTCTTCTCTCATGATATGAGCAATATGGAAATATGTATTATGTGGAAGTATTGGTATAACCTATATTGGACTATTAACTGTCTTAGGAAGGGAGAAGGAAAAGAAATTCTGATTCCTAAATGCCAGAAAACAATTGTCTAAAGTTATTTCTACATGTAACTGAAACAGTAAAGACTAAAAAAAATAATTAAAAGTAAGGAATTTTGGAAGAGGGAGATAAACAGAGAAGGGAAAAGTGAAGAGGGGATTGAAGCACCAAACTTGGGGGAGGAAAGCAAGGAATTCGGTTTAGTTCACTTATAATTCCCTGTAGACTCTGCAGCACAGATGCAATTAAAAGTCACACCTACCTTGAGAAATAAAAAAGATATAATTGCAGGAGACTAGAATTTGAAAGGAATCAAAAATGATTTTTAGACCCCATCACCTCTAAGAGTTTGAGTCCAAAGAAAAATTAGAGGAGATAGCTTAAACGATGGACTTACATTGCCTTAGGGTAAGCCAAAAGCAAGACTGCTTTTCAGCCTAAGAGATCTAGAATTATCAGACCCTGCCCCTAGAAGAGAAGCAGCCCATCTGCCAATAGGCATTTATTAAGCACTTACTATGTGCCAGGTATTGTGCTTGCCTTGGGGATGTAAGTATGGAGAATGAAAAACTCACACACAGGCATACATATTTGTCTTCCTCACGAGAATATAAATTCCTTGAGGGATTATTCATTCCTCATGACCTGGATAAAGATATAGCAAAGGAGACTGAGAAGAGAGTTGGGGAGGTTTGTACAGATAGAAATCCAATTAGGAGAAAGGGCAAAAACTAAAACAAAGATCAGATTTGGTCATTAATAAATAGTTGATAATTTTGTGGCTGATAGTTACAATTAAGTGATGAGGTCAGAAGTCAGATTACAAGGAAATCATATCGAACAACCATAAGATAATAGAAGGGAGCAGTATAGCTCTGGAGATAACCTACTTTTTGCTGCTGGTGTCACCAAAGATTAGTATGGACCCTGCAGCATTAGAGATGTGTCTTGGTCCTGGGAAAATCCTCCCTCCATGTATTAGATCACAAGATCAAAAATTTAGAACTAAAGGGACCTTCGGGGTTATCTAGTCTGAATCCCTCAGTTTATAGATGAAGAAACTGAGGCAGCCCAGTGGAATGTCAATGGTTAAGCCAAGATTTGAACTCAGGGTCTCAGATTATAAAACTAGAATCCATTGTTTTGGGGAGAAGCTCTATGGGGGACTGTAGACAATAATCCCATAAGATAAAGTATGCCTTGCTTGTATTCGTGACCCTTCCATATGGATCAGATCTTCTTCATATGTGTTGATTGGCTATAGACATCCTTCTGCTGATTATGAGATAATCCATGAAAGTATGTGATTCTATGGGAATGGAGGAAGAGGAACGTTATTACTTCATTTGATGTCTTTTTATATTAATAGTATTTTCTTTGAATGAACGTGCCATTTTGATCGACAGTACGAGTAAACCTATTGCTAAGGACTCATGAATGAAGTCTTGGAGTGAGTGTTGATTCACAGGCAACCTCAACATCTAGAGTAGCTTTCTGGGGCCTCCATAGGAGGAGGAGGAAGACTTAGGTAATAAAGATATATGGTCACTTGGAAAATATAGTTAGAAAAATGGGTTTTAGTGTCAGCAATTTGCTGTAATTGAAAACACTGCTCTGTTGCTGAGATGCGTTTGCCATGTTTCTTCCAAATTATTGCCCATTGTCCATCTGTAGTGCCTGTACTAAGAGACTCACTCAGTTGGTTCTCCATTTAACTGCCTATCATGGTCTGGACAGTGTAAATTCTTCATCCATTTGTTTTTCCTGTGCGGATTGTTAAGCTGATCTCTTTTAAGTAGCCATTGAGCTCATCTAAGGGGCTCAGCTTATAGTCAGCTATAAACCCAGCCATGCAGGGAGAATTGATTTGACTCCTTGGATAGTCCTGTGACCTCAGTGAAATGGAACCTACTTCCTCAAATGCAGGTTGTAACCCATGTGTACCTCATGTTATGGGATCATCTTATGCCATCTTCCGTAGGTCTTCCACCCAATGGGATGGATGCTCATTTCCAATCTGAGGACCTGGTTTCAAATCTTAGTTCTGCCCTTGATATCTGTGTGACTTAGGACAAATCATTTCTCTTCTCTGGGTTGTTTTAGTGACCTTGTTGATACACTAAGGGACTGGGACTAGATGAATCCCAAGGTCCCTTCCCATTCTAAATGGCTATCTCATGATTTGACCTTTTTGGCATGTTGTGGGCATCAGCGCATCTCTTGTCCTTTAAGTAACTTGACCTTCCTCCACTTGAACCCCTTGTGCCCCATCACTCATTTTCTCAAGGTTGTTGTTTATTTCACTTCTTAGGATGTCCCCAGTCAGAATAATTGCAGAAATAGTGACTAGAACGTGGTGCTCAGGGCTTTTCTTGACTGCCATGTTGTGTGCTCTATTTTTAGATAGACTTGGTTGCCAAATGGATGACCTTTGGCTGAGTGAGATGTTGCCATAGTAACAAAGTTGGCAAATTATTGATGGGACAGTTTGCTTTCCCCTGTGTAGAGAACTGTCAATCTACCTTTAGACCAGGGATTCTTGGCCTTTCTAGTGTCACAGACCCCGGGGCTGTCAACCTGGTGAAACCTACGAACTCCTTCTCAAGATCACATTTTTGAATGCAAAAAGAAAACACTCAGTATTCTAAAGGAAAACCACATCTGCTAAAAGACAGCTATCAAGAGCTTTTCCAACCAGGCCAATGACAATTTCCAAGTCTCCAGATTAAGAACTCTAGCTTTAGAATGATCGTTGAGAAAAAAAGAAGTAGGAGAAAGAGTTGGACCTTTGATGCAGCAAGGCAGCGTGGCCATAGTGGTCTGGGACCCCTAAGTGTCTTTGGTGCTTTACTTGTACCCATTCATCAGGGAAGGAGCCCAGAAGCCATTTCTAAGTGTATTTAAATGCTTATTTCCTCCACCAACCCCAATATTGTGCCTACTAGATGGAGAAGGGAAATGGGGGTCTTTCAATGAGAAGGAGTAAAGGATGCCAGTTTGGTCTGACCCAGAATACAGGAGGGTATTGATGTGTTCTGAGCCTGGAGTGGTAGCTTGGGCACAACTTGGAAAGACTTTAAAGTTCAGATATATAAAGAGGAGTTGATATTTCATCCTAGAGCTAACAGGAAGCCAGTATAGTATAGGAGTGCCATAATTTGACATGAGCTTTAGGAATCAGCCCAGCTGCTGCTGGATCGACTTTATTCAGGGTATTCCTACTTGGATGTTCCCAGCTCTTCCAAACCTCCAAAACAGAGGTGCAGGGCAGAAAGTGTGGCATCACTGGGTCTTGGCCATCATGTGATAAAAGATGTTTTCTCATGATAGTAACTCACAAAACAGCAAAAACATAAACTAGCCCTTAGTCTGCTAGATGCCCTTCTAGTTCTGCAGTTGGATGGGAGAGTAGTAAAGGGTGCTCAAATCAAGTTTTCAGGTATTTAAATTCCTGGATGGAAGGAGGTGTTGGGTTTTCGTCATTGGATCTTCAGCACACAAACAGTTTCTGGTCCAGAGAAGACACCTAGCACAGAGTTATTAAGTGAATAAATTAATTTTATGTGAATTATTTATTTATTATTATTTATCTGATTTTGATGGGTCTCCTAAAAGATGTTCTGAAAAACAAGCAGTTAATAGATGTACCCCTGGGGGAAATGATTTCTATCCTATCTCTAATTTCATGGGTCATAGGTTTGGAGCTGTGGAGGGGCAGTGGGACTTCAGAGGTAATCTTATTATATAAATGAGAAAACTCAGCCTGAATTAGGTGAAGGAACTTGCCCAGGAGTTCAGAGATGATGAATGGAAGACCTGGGATTTGAGTTCAAATCTTATGATTTGAAATCCATAAGCCTCCCTTGTTAATCTTAAATGATTTGTTATGGTAGCAGACTATTCATCATAAATGCTTAGTCCCACAAAGTAAAGAACTTCTTTAAAAATGCAGTAAGACTCCACCTTTGTTCTAGAAAGCTCATAAGGGCATATACTTCTCCCTTCTGGGAGTGAGGCTAATGGTGTACCGTATTACATAGGTGTAAGGTGCTCACTTTGTCAGTTGTCTTTTTCTTTCTTCTTTCTTTGTTTTAAGGGAGAATCCCATTAGAAGGCTTTTTGAGACTGTAATATCCAAAAAGGCATTCAGTTCTCTTTAAGAATAGAAAAAGCAAATAATTCAAATTGGTAATAAGAAGCAGAATTCCAGATGATACGGGACAACTTCAGAAAGAGAATAAAATGAGATGGAAATGTTTCAATTTGAACAACAGCCTTGGAATGGGGAGATCTGAGAGCTTACTAAGCCACAGCCTAAGGGCTATCACTGCTGAGAGTCTGAGAATGGATGCTAGACATGAGAGAAGAACGAAGTGGGCCAAGTGGGGTGGGAGAGGGAAGCTCCATTGCCAAGAATGACTTCTATAGAATTAAGGAGAAAAGAACAGTTTAAGGATGTAAGATCAGGAAGGAGGATCAGGAAGAGTTAAACAGACAAAAAATGAAGGAGAAATCAAGATTGGAGAGAAATCAGGAGAAATGCTCTGGAAAGCTAAGTAAATATCCAGGGAAGCATCAGGGTATCCCTTAATGGATTGGGAATGAACAAGTGACAGCTGGGTCTGGTGGAAAGAATGACTTGCTTCAGAATCTCTGGGAGGAAGGATCTTGGAGGAATGTCTCCTAATGAGAAATTTCTAATGAGAAAGTGAAATAGTCAGAACTAATTACCTCGTGAAAGCAGGATTGAGTAGATTTTAATTAGCACATTCTGTGGGCTTTGGGATCTCAGATTTCTGGTGCTCCCTTCTTCATTGGTTTACCTAGAACTAGTGTGTTGGGAGATTACCGGCATTATTGTGGGGTGAGGATGAGAATCCCGAGTACCCTGCAGGAACACAGTATCCACTTCATGTAATGGTCTTAGGCACCAAGATTTAAATGTGGAAAGAATCCTAGAGATGCTGCAAATGCCTCATTTTATAGAGGAGATGCTTGATGTCCAGCGACTTGTTTGAGGTCACACAATTTTGGTGGCCCTCATCATATTTGTCTTTCTTTAGATGCTAATAACAGCCCCTCCCTGACTCCTTCTAGTTCCCCTCTTCAGCAACATGATTGGAGAAAAAGGATCCTTGCAGGAAATGTTCTTCTTTCACATCTTTTCCATATACAAACAGAATGATGAGCAAGTTTCTGGTATTGCCTAGTATCGAGATGAAGCCTACAGAGCAGTATTGGGTTTAGCGAGTTTGGACAGCACATGCTCTGGGAGTTTTGGGGGGCTGATGTCTTTTCTGACATGATTTGTAGTTCATGAGCCCCCACTAGTGTGCTTCACTTGATTATTAGTTGCTATCACGATTGGCTTGTATAAATTGGTATTTACTCTGGTAATATAGTTGGGACGATGTATCCCCACAAATGTCCCCACCAAAGTAGGAACAGTGCCCAAGGGAATGTGACTCAGGCTTATAGGTCACTTGGGAGAATTGGGGTCACTCAGAACTCTTCATTGCTGGCTCTTTCCCTCCCCTGGTGGAGTACTCAGAATGTTCCATCGGGCACGACATTGCTTTTGGAGAGGATCACTGGGGAGACTTGAACTTGCCTTTCTCCAAGTCTGTTCTCTGGTCCTCATGCAGACCAATACACGTCAGACAATTAGCATTTATTCCCGGTAATATGATCAGCACAGTGACGAGTGCTAGAGATACAACAAAAGTCAAAAAACAATCCACACGCTCCAGGAGTTCCTAGCCTCATGGGGGAGACAACCTGGAGATCATTAGGTACGAACAAGACACAGAGAGATGCATTGGGGAGTCTTGGAAGGTAGATGAAGGAGGCCTGGGAAAGGCTTCTTGCAGACAGGAGAGCTTTAACCAAGGTTCCAAGAAGCCAGGGAAAGCTGAAGGTCACTGCTGTCCCAAGGAGGCTGCCAATAGAGTGAGGAAAAGTCCAATCCTCGGGACCATTTGGAGTTTCCACTGTCCTTCTCTAGTGAAAGAGGCGAACAGGAGGCTCAAGGGTTCTCTGTCCTTCTCAATGGATGTGATGATTTCCCTCATCTTCCATCCACCTTGCTGTTTGTTTGAATCTCTGGTTCTGAACCACTTCCTATCAACTTCACGCCAATTCATTTCTAATGGTTGTCAAGGGCTTCCAGTCCTGCTGAATCTAAATCTCGATGGCCTGAGACCTGTTCCCGTGTGGTTGCCAGGTCAGAGACTCGCTATTTCCTCTGGGGAGGCTGGGGAGTGGGTGACCCCCACACTTCCTTCCCTTTACAATAGCCTCAGACACAGAGGCGTCCAAGGACTTGGTTTCTAACCCCTGCTGGACCACTCACTGCCTCTGTCACAACACCCAAGTCAGTCTCTTTCGGTTTCAGTCTTCTCCTCTTCACAGCGATAGGACTGTAACAGAGGATGTCGATGATCCCTTTCAGCTCTAGAATAGATGCTGCTGGTGCTACATGGGATAAGATAGCACAGGAAATCTCATCTGAAAACCTCCGAAAATGGCTGATTTAACTTGAAAGCCTGTAGGTACACGGTCCCTTTTTAAAGCTTCGTGTGACCCACCATGAACAGATTTGATTCTCAGGGCGGAGAAGTCTCCTGACTACTTTGCCAGCCAATGAAATTGAGTCTCATTGGCTGGAATAATGAATAGTGTGACCATTTGTCGTGTTTTCACACACTAAGAAAACCAAGGGAGGAAGAGTGAAAGGAAAAATGCTGGGCCAGAGTAAAACAAGAGGAAAGGAAAGGAAAGGAGAGAGCATTGCTGGCCAGGACTCAAGATGTCTGTGTTCTGTGCCAGGCAGAGCCACCATGGGCATGTTGGGTCCTTGAACCACTCGCTCTCTGTCTCCCTGGTTTAACTGAAGAGAGAGCAGGACATCCTTCTCCAGAGGGACGTGAAGGACGCAGAATGTTTGATCGTGGGCTGCCCTCCGAACGCCAGAGCTCCGTGTCACAGAAATGCACAATGATCTTATTTGGTGGCTAGGAAAATGCTTGGAAAAAGCTCAAACCCTATCCAAAGAGGACTGATGCCTGGCAGCCATCAGGAACAGGCTGGGAGATCTCTCTTTAAATCCTGGGTCTTTGCTCTCTTACACAAGCATTAGACATTAAAATTAAAACCTACCCTTCACTCCTGCCGTCTTCAGACATCCACCTATGCTCTGCCAGACGGACCATTTTATGGGTAGTTAATTTTTTTTCAATTAGTGTAAATTCCTAATTGCAACAGTCAGATTAGATCATAGGCTTAGAGTTTTAGGAGACCTTAGATATCATCTATTTAAATGTCCTCATTTTACAGATGAGGAAATTCATGCTCAGGAAGGGGAGCGGGAGGGAGTTGTCCAAGGTCAAGCAGGCAGTAGTAACCAGGAGATTCAGGATTGGAACTCAGGTCTTTCAATTCCATATCTGACTTTTCTCAGGGTACCAAAGGGACTCTCGGTGGCAATTCGCATTGGATATGTTTCTTTGAGAGTGAGGACAATTTTTGTCTTTGTTCTCTCAGGCCCTAGTTGGGACATAATCTGATTTGGAGGATTCTAAGAAGGGTTTTTTTGTTTTTGTCTTCCATCAGCTAAATGGGCATCCATAGGGCTACCTTGCTTGGGTTCTATTATGCTCTCTCTGGGTTGCCTCCCTTGGTAGTGGGGTGGGGGGAGGCTGACTCACTGGTCCTTCCCCAGTTCTTCCTCTTGCAAGTGGATTGTCTCTGTTCAGCTAGTCAAAGTGGTCTGGAGTTAAGAAGTCTTGAGTTCAAATACAGCTTCTAGCTATATAGTAGCAGTCTCTTGGTAACCGAGGATGACGACCGTCTTTGTGCGTTTTCATCTATGATAGATGAGTGTGCACAAAGACACTTGTGCGTGAAGGAGATTTAAGTGGAAAAGTCGGTGCACGGAGACAGTCTCACTCTCTTGGCGTTGGAAGCCTGGGTCCAGTGGCACAAAAGTCGTTACACCTGGAGACTTCCTCAGCTGCATTGGGTGGCCGTGTTGTCTTTTGTGCTCCAACACGCCCTGAGCACTCCACAGTGCTTTGCTGCGTCGCCCTCTCAGCCGTTGAACCTTCTTGTTGGTTTCTTCCACCTGTTCCGCCAAAGCAGAGCAAAGCCCTGGTTCACCAGGGGTCGACGACCCGATGGCTCCCCTCACACGGTTTAGCCGGCCTGTCGAAGCCGTTGCCCGGGGTGTGGCCGCTGCCACATGCTAGCAGCTACTGGGAGCCACCAGTGAGAGCTGGGTGTCAGGTGGGGGTCAGAGGCTGGAGAGCTGCCCTAAGAGGGCACGACAAGCCCTCCATACCAGAGATACTACTCCTCCCTGAGCACCCCATACACCCCAATCATGGTCAAGTCACTTGACTTATGTCTCAGTTTCCTCCTCTGTAAAACGGAGATAATCATGGCACCTACTTCCCAGGATTGGTGTGAAGATCACATTAGATAATATTTGTCAAGCACTCAGCACAGTACATGGCACACAGGAAGCTCTATATAAATGTTTATTATTATTATTACATTTGTCAACTCCTTCTGCATAGAAACTGGATTTAACCCCAGATTATGAATTCTTGGTCACAACTCTGGAATAAATTAGTCTCGTATATGGTTTTTTGAATTGAATGGCATTAAATCAATAAAATATAGTAACTTGAAATATCCCAAACCAAGATGATCATTTTTCAATCCTAGCTCTTTTCTTCAGGTTAAAAATGAACCCTTTGACAAGCAGATGTGATTTGACTAAGTCTGAAGGGACTATGTGTTTTTTTTTTTTCTGTCCCATGCTTGAGTTTAAGAACTGTTTTTGTTAGGGGGTAGTTAGGTGGGTCAGTGGATGGAGAGCCAGGCCTAGAGATGAAAGGTCCTGGATTCAAATATGACCTCAGACACTTCCTAGCTGTGTGAACCTGGGTAAGTCACTTCACCTCCATTGCCTAGCCCTTGCTGCTCTTTTGACTTGGATCAAATATACAATATTGATTCTAAGAGAAGGTTGGTTTTCTTTTTAATAAAAAGGAAA
Source organism: Monodelphis domestica (assembly GCF_027887165.1). Classification (NCBI taxonomy): domain Eukaryota; kingdom Metazoa; phylum Chordata; class Mammalia; order Didelphimorphia; family Didelphidae; genus Monodelphis; species Monodelphis domestica. Next base: position 9,590,921 of record NC_077233.1, read on the forward strand.
ACAAAACTGTTTTTGTTCTAAGAGCTCATTTATTATTATTTTTTGGAACTTGGGAAAGGACAATAAGACATATTCCCAAAGATGCAAAGGTACCGGTGGTAGTTAGCATTCCAGGCTAGCTCATATCAGCATATCTCTCATTCATATATAATATAGGGAGAAGGGGAACATGGCAGGAAGGTTATCATGGTATAATGGATGCAGAGAGGAGAGTTTCTGGTTTCCACTCATTCACTAATAGCCACTTATTAGGCACCACTGTGTACTAAGAACCAGGGACTTGGAGCACTTAAATGACCTAATGAAATTTTGTTATCTGATAGCAAGGAGGAGAGAAAGGGTACACACACAGATGCATAATACTAAATAATGAGTGTGCTATTCCCATATAAACAAGACCGTTAGTATGGAATAAGAGCTTCTATTTATATGGCACTGCAAATGTCTTGGGGGGGGGGAGGGAAATATGCCAAGATTTGGATCAAAAGGTCTAGAATGGAATCTTACGTCTGCTAGTTTGTCTGGAAAGAAGAATGAATTTGAAGAAATAGTATGAAATCATGTTCCAGGGGTAGACTAGAGCCATATGATGGAGGGCTATAAATGAAATGCCAAGTGGAGTGATCCATGTTTTATCTTGGAGGCAATGAGGAGCTCCAATGATTCTTCAGCAAGGGGATAACCTGATGAAGGAGGAGCTAGAAACAGGAAATACTAGGAATAGAGATGCTAATTTTGGAGATCTTGTGTTAGTCCAGGTAAGAAGTGATGAGATCTGACTTCTCTCTTTTTATCATGTTTTCTCTAGTTCCCTCTTGCTCTTTCTCTTCTCACATGGCCAGTCAACCTCCTTTTCCAGTTTCTCATTTCCCAGATTTTCTCTTTGTGTGTGTGTTATCAGTGGTAATGAGCCATTTCCTAATCATGCCCCTCGATGTATCTTCTTATTTGATCGTCTACACTTTTTGATTCTTAGGAGGTTTGGGTATGCCATGTTTCTCAACTGTACAGTGCTATTAAAAGAATCATCCAAATTAAAAAGATAGATCTTGTTCAAGGCAACATCCTGGCTTCTTTCGTCTAATTTTCCTGCCTTCAATGTCCATCTTAGAATATTGATTTCCTGATGGACTGGCTCAGAGAAGTGCCTACCCAACTGGAGGTTACTGGCATTCTTTATGATGCAGACGATAACCCATCATCATGTAGGACATGAGTCCTTCAGAGTAGGCACAGACCGCCATTTTCATCCTTATATTCATTGTGCCTTTGAGGGAATAGGCAAGTGTATGTGATTAGTTGAAGTTTCCTTATATAATAATAATAATAATAATAATAATAATAACAATATGTAATATTATTTCCTAATAGTCCCATTCTATGTAGTTAATGCTTTAAGATTGTAAAAGTTTTTCATATGGATTATCTCATTTCGCGAATAATTGAGTTGGACTGAGTTTTTTTTCCATTTCTCATTGTCTCCAGCCTTGAGTGGACACCAACTGGTAATCAGTCCAAGGTCAGTTGTATGATAAGTAGTTGTGCATTGTACGTGGGAAGCTTGCTTCAGCTTCGCACTGTAACCATCATCATTAGGTTAATCACTGTGAACTATGAAATTATCCATGTTTTCAGATCTTCCTTTGCTCCTCTTCTAATTTATTTCAAAATTACAGTTTTAAAGGTTTTAAAAAATGAAGTGGATGCTTTTAAAATGTAAAATCAAGGCCTGATTAAGACCATAGATCTTAGGAGCTCAGATCTAGACCAGGAAAGGACTTAGTCCAATTTATCTCATTTGATATCTGAGTCAACCGAGGTGCAAAAAGCATAAAGACCATTAAGGTGGAATTTGTTCTGTCCTCTGGATCTGGATTAAGGCACATAATCAGGGAAGCGGAAGTGAGATCAGCTAGAATCGTTATGAGACCATAAATTCAGAGTTCCTAGGAACCTTCGGAGTCGAATAGTTGGATGTCCTTGTTTTGCAGATGAAGAGGAAACTGAGGCCGAGAAGGGAATTGTCTCACCCAAGATCATCAAGAAAGAGACAGACAGAGACAGAGAGTTACTGAAGGAGACAGAAAGATAGTGAGAACGAAGGAACAGAAAAAAGCATAAACAAACTTAAATGCAATCTTTCCAAAATAAAAGATTGTAGCAAAAAAATAAAAAAGGTAGCCAGAGTGAAAAGCAGACCCCCAGTAGATCCATCAGTTCTTCATTATTTGAGTATATGGATTATTTGGGGGAAGGTTAGGGGAGGTGTTAGACCTACAATTTAGTAAGTGGAATTCCTGTTGAGGAAACTTCCTTTACCACTGCAAGCTGGTGCCAGTCCCACAGACATCTCCTGGAGGGCCCTGAAAGTTGGGATGACTCGTCCAAGATTAAGCGACCATCCGGTGACACAGGCAGGACCTGAGCCGGGGCATTCAGACTCTGAGGCTTGTCCTTTCTCCCACGCCATGCCCTCTCCATTCTCAGGTTCCTTTCCCTTTCTGTCCTTCCCTCTTCCTTCGTCTGTGGTCTTCGTGAGTTCCTGTGGATGAAAATAGTTCATCCCCTGGTGGATAACCTTCTGGTGAAGAGCATCTCTCTCCATTGAGCTGGGCTGCTCCCTCAGACTGTCAGATCATTTGTCACCAGGACCATGTTTGAAGTCTTTCCAGCTGGTACAAACTGCCAGCACTCGCGTGTCCCTGGCGCCGGCTCCTGGAGCTCAAGGTCACCTCTGCCTCCTGGTGAGGTCTTGGGGCAGAACTCCAGGATGGAAAGCGAAGAGGGGGGGCTCAACCAGCTCCAGAGACCAAGCTAGCCTCAGAAGAAACGGTGTCGAACTTCTGGATGGTATTTAGGAAGTAATTTTAGCTTTGCCTCGCTCTGTGGGTAGCATGCCAGGTCTCACACTTTCATTTTATCATGTTGAATTGGAGTTAGACACTGCCAATCGGCTCTCCTTGCTACTTTTAATTTTGCTGGGAACTTCAAGAAGTCTGAGCCAGAATTAGCGCTCAGGTCATTACAAAGACACTGCTGATATTGTATTTCATACTTAATGAATCTTTATTGGCATCCAGGTCTAACCTTGACACTGTTTAGTGAATTATGCCTTGGCAGCCGCTCAGAGCATCCGCACTCACCATTCCAGCACATCAGTACAGCTGGCTGGGCAGAGATGCTCTGCCCCAGAGCACGATGCTTTGGCTTTGGTGAAATAGACAACTGGGGGCCCTGAGTTGTCAGGAAGTGACATCACCAATGAAATATCCCGCAATGGACAAGTGATCCGGCTGGTCCAGGCGCTCCCTCGGTGGGTCTAGAGTGTGGGCCATAGATGGCTTCTCGTCCAGCTGTACAGACTGTCCCTCCTCCTGAACATCTGGGGACCACGCCGGAGGCCTGCCAGGAGCTGTTTTTATGCTGCAGCTCCAGGTTTCCTCTACGCCTGCTCCATGACCACATGCTCTTTTTTCTGATAATATTTCTTGAATGAGAATCTTTCATATCAGAGCCAGGCATGCTAGAGTGGATAGAGTGCTGGTCTGGGTGAAGAAGGCTTGGGTTCCAGTCCTGCTTCGGATACTTACGGTCTGGGTGACCTTGGGTAACGATGCTAGCTGGGAATCACAGAGCACTTTAGGGGTAGCTAAACAGTCTTTCCACTTTCTCCTGCTCCCCCCCACCCCCATAGCCATCCAGGATTCATGGAGTCATTCATTGTGATTTGGAGGAGGAGGGGAAGAGCTTCTGAATGAATTAAATTATGGATTCTTTGGAGCTTTGATAAGGCTTTTATGATTTTGTATTTTATTTGTTTTTATATTATCTTTATTTCCTAATATATTCCTCTCTTTTTCTCTAAGAAAAGAGTCATTCCTTGAAATAGTGAGAGAGACAGAGACAGAGGAGGGGAAGAGAGACAGACAGACAGATAGAGAGAGGGAGAGAGGGAAAGACACACACAGAGACAGACAGACAGACAGACAGAGACAGACGGGGGAGAGGAGAGAAAGACAGAAAGAGAGAGACAGAGAGAGGGAGAGGGAGAAGAAGAGGAAGAGGGAGAGGGAGAGACAGAGGAGAGGGAGAAAGAGAGAGAAGGAGAGAGGGAGAGAGACAGAGAGGACTATTGGAGTCAGATGCAGACCACAGCAGACTATCGTCCACATTGGTTTATTTAGGATTTTATTTGGGAGTTTTCATTTCCTATGAGTATTCTCTTATAACAATGACCAATAGGAAAGTAGGTTTTGCGTGATAATACACCCATAACCCAGTCCAGATTGCTTACCATTTTTTAGAGGAGGGAGGGAGACAATTTGGATCTAATGATTTCAGAAAACATATGTTGGACATTGTTCTTACATATAATTGTTAAATAAAATATCTTTGAATAAAAAATCTACTTAAAAAAGAAATCTGGCCATGTATTTCTGCTTAAAACCTTCCAACTAAGGGAACCTGGTACCTCCTAGGGGACAGTTTGCTATTTACAAACATAGAATCATATAATTAGGGTTCAAGCTGGAAAAGAACCTTTAGGGCCATCTAGTCTAGCTCTCTTCATTTGGAGATGAAGAAACTGAGGCTTATGGAGATGAAGTGAATTGTCTCACAAGTGGCCGGTCTCTTTCAAGTGTTAAGGTAGGATTTGAACCCAGGGCTTCTGACTCCAGTGCTCTTCCCACTTTATTGCTCTGTCCCTCAATTAGAGGACTGTGGCATTTCATGGCATTTATCTGGGAATCTTGGGGGATCTTAGCATGAGGTGACATTTTGCTCTACTGAATCGAATGCCTTTTTTCTAACTCACAATAGACGTGGCATCTCACATTTGCTGCATCTTCCAGTTGCGTGACAAGAGATGTCGCCTATTGTGAAAAGTTGTTTGCAAAATTCTGCCAGTTCCCTTGTTATACTTTTTTCTTGATACTTTACAGGCAATTTTCCCAGCAGCACATGGGGCAATCACTGAAAATATTCTAGTTAGAATTTTTATAGAACATCAAGTTTTTATTTTTTTAACCTTCACCTTCCATTTTAGAATCAATACCATGTTTTAGTTTTAAGGCAGAAGGGTGGTAAAGACTAGGCAATGGGAGTTAAGTGACTTGCCCAGGGTCACACAGCTAGAAGTTGTCTGAGATCAGATTTGAACTCAGGACGTCCAATCTCCAGGCTTGGCTTTTTCTCCATTCAGCCACCTGATTGCCCTGGAACATTAAGTTTTGCAAAGTGCTTTCCACATGTAACTTCATTTTTTCCCTCACAATTAACTTACTATGTAATTCCTTTTTTAATACTCATTTTAGAGCTGAGAAAATGGATGCAAATGGAGGCTAAGTGACTTGCCCAGAAGGTGAATGAATGTCTAAGGCTAGATTTGAACTTAGGTCTTCCTGACTCCAGTCCCAGTGCTTTGTGCACTCTGGTGCCCCTTAGTTACCTTGATCTACTTTATCTAGTATACCACTTAGCTTCCTAAACAATCTTGAAAGAAGCATTTTATTTTGAGATCACAATAACTTCTTTACCCCCATACCCCCCTCAGTTGTCTTTTATCTCCTATTTCAAATATATCAATAGTTATTTCCTTAACGTATCTAACATTTTTAATCCAGCATGCATCTCTCCCATTTCCTTGCTCAGTTCAGCTACGATTTTTTCCTTTACTTTCCTTGGTTTCTGATGGGGATATCCTATAGTCACCTGAAATCCTACTTATCCATATGGGAATTATTAGCTTTTCTTATCAAGCCTCATCTGAAGTATTCCTATAACTTTCTGACTTCCCTTCCTCAGGTCTCTCCCCTTAGATAATCCATCCTCTACAAAGCTGTAAAAGTGATTTTCCAAAATGATTTCAAGCATAGTCTTGGCTGTATCACTCCTAACTCAAAAAACTCCAAGCGTTTCCCAGTGCTTTCAGGATCAAAGAGAAATTCTTCTGTTTGGCACTAAAATTCTCCACCACTTTCCCTCTCTTAATTTTTCTAGTCTTTTGACACTGCTCTACTTCGACTCTATGGCGTATCTCTATTGCGTCTTCTCTTCTTTGGCCGTGTTTCATTTATTTTGTAGGACTGTGGCTATTAATTTGGTTCATGGTGTCTTGAGTAGCAGAAGCTCCTGTAGGGTACGCTTGGACTTTCTCCTTATATCCCCCTAAGATTTAACTTAGTGCCTGACACACAGAAGGTGCACAATGATTGGTTCTTTAGAAACTTTTCTACTTCTTCACACCGAACATTAGAGATCAAGGCATTGGGAGTACCAATGTGTTATTTCCATTGAAATCAAGTCAATGGAAGTCAAAATTAAAAGGAATTTGTGGTAGAAATGTGGAGAAGCCTGCTTTGCCATTTGTCCATTTTATATCCTTCTGGTTTCATCTATAAATCCTTTCAGGATATTCTGGCTTAGTTGAGTTTCATGCAAAACTTTTTGCACACTCATGTGTCCTTTCATCACTCTTTTCTGTGTTATGACATGATGTGACTCAGAATCTTCTACCATCCTTCCTTGTAACATTTTGAAAATGAGTTTATATTTTATCACACTGTTGCCTCTAAATTTGGCAAGGAAGTCAAACCAAATCATTACCAGCAAAATAGGTTCTGAGCTTTTGTCAATGTCAAGGTAATGATCGCTTTATAGCCCCAATTGATGAGTCTGTGTCAATGTCCTTTCATTTATCTATTTTCTATTTTTCATTCTCAGTAGAGATCTCCCATGCATGAAATGTATTCCCTTTTTACTTCTTCCTTCTGGAATTCCTCATTTCCTTTAGGGTCCAGCTCAAGTGTTTTATTCTACATGAAGCTTTTCCTCTTTCTCCTAGTTATTAGTACTGCATCAACATGAAATGACTGCTTATTTTCTATCTGCCTCTATTTATTTATTTGTTTGCCTGGTGTATCTCCCAGTAGAATGGGAGATTTAAGGCAACAACTTCTCCATTTTTACGTCTGTATCACCTATGCCTAGCATGATTCCTAGCATGTAATAATTTAATAAAGGTATAATAAATGCTCGTTGTACTGAATTGAACTGAAAGGCAGTGTCATCCTCCATCTCCTTTTGGAGAGATGGAAAGTTTGGAAATCCAGTGATTTGGCAGCTGCTAAACACCTCAGTATCTTTGAGAATGCTATTGTGGTCATTTCATGGTTACCCCCACATGATCAGCCTTCAAAATCATTTGATCAGCACAAATTTTCAAGTTCTGTATACATTCGGGGATGGTGTCATTTCCCACTTCCTTAGCCTTGAGTATGGGTGAGAGATCCTTCAGGGTTTCATATTCATCATCATTAGTATCCAGATGAAGCAGCAGCCATGGCAATTGAGCTTTTAGGACCAGATAATTAGGTCATTGCACTCTGAGCACACTGAGTTCTTAGAAGTATTTTGACAATCATATGAATTCACAAGGCGATCCTTGGTTCTTATAACCCCCTTTTTTTAGACAATGGCAGGGCACTGGTAAAGAAATTCATTCACTGAGCTGGCCTTGTGTGTCTTTCTACAGAAAGTCATCCCCTTATGGTCCTCAGAGTTTTCCTAAATGTGGCCGAGCTCCTGTATGCTGCTTTCATTTTCCATAATTTCCCATCAATAACCATTATTAGCATTTGCTATTGCAAGGCTCTTTCTCAGGAACTGAGGATGCAAAAGACAAAATGGAAAACAGTTCCTGCCCTAAAGGAACTTCCTTTCTTCTCTTGGCAATGCATCATGCAAACTGACATACAATTATAGGAATTTTTCAAGAAAAAAGTATAAAAAAGGAATTTCAAGAGCACAACAGTGGGAGAACAGCAAAGAGTTCGTTTAAGAGATAGCAACTAAGCTGTATTTTTTTAAGTTAAATTTATTAATTTGTGTTTGTTGCATTAAAGTTCTCAGGTACTTCCCTACTTCCCTCCCATCCCCACACTACAGAAAACGCCATCCAACAAAAAGATATGTGTGTATATAAAGTTCCCCCTTGCTTGTTTTTATTTATCACTTCTTTCTCTGGAGGTAGATGTATATGATTTGTTCTTCAAAGAATATTTCTGTTGCTGTTCATGATAGTCCCTTGGTTCTGCTCATTTTGCTCCTCGTAATTTCATGTAGGTCTTTTCATGTATTAAAAAATTAATCTGCTTGCCATTTTTCCCAGGGCAATAGTATTCCATCACAATCATATGCTACAACTTGTTTAGGCATTCTCCAATGGATGGGCGTGCCCTCAAATACCCCAGGTTTTGCTCCCACAAAGAAGAGATGCTATAAATATGTTGGGACATACAAGTTCTTTTCCTCTCTCTCTGATCACCTTGGAAAATAAACCCAATAGTGGCATTTCTAAGTCAAAGAGATCACACAGTTTTGTAACTCTTTGGGCATAATTCCAAATTGCTCTCCAAAATGGTAAGTTCACTTCACAATTCTCCCAACAGTGTATTGGTGTCCACATCCCCTCCAGCATTTGTCATTGGTCCTTTGACCATTTTAGCCAATCTCATAAGTGTAAAATGATGTCTCAGAGTTGTTTTGATTTGCAGTTCTTTCATTAATTGTGATTTAGAGAATTTTTTCATATGGTTATGTAGAGCTTTAATTTCTTCATCCAAAAATATTCCTTTCTTTCAACCACTCATCAATTGGGGAGTAAACTAAGCTATGTTATGAATAAAGCTGAGGATTCCAGTACAGAAGCAATTTGTGAATAAAAAACTCACAGGCCACTTTGACTGGAATGGAAAGTACATAAAGGGATATAATTTGAAATAAGCCTGGAAAGTTCTAGAATTATAGAATCGTAGGTTTTTTAAGAAGAAAGGCTTCTCTAATCTAAACCATATCCCAAATGGAATTGAAACCCTAACATAGCTGGTAAGTGGTCAGAAAGCCTCTTAAAGGATCCCAACGAGAGGGAAGCAACTATTTCTCATTCTCCTTTTGTAGAGAACATGGTAGGTGGGAGCCTCAGTTATGTTATGAATTCTCTTGAACCCACAAACCCTCCAACTTTTATTTGGGATTCTCCCTCTGAGCCAGTTGCATTTAGAAGCCCTGGCCTTTGGGAAAGGATAGCTAGAGCAACCCTCTCTATCTCCTTAAAGAGCGATGATCTCTTGGAGACCTCATTCTCCTTCCATTTCTTGACTCCAAAACTGTCTTCAGAGTTAGCAACTGAGCCTTTTAATGGTCCTGAGAGGTGAGGCCAGTCTTCTGATCCATTCAGGAGACTTGTTTATAACTCTTAAAAGCATGAGCAGGTTTTTTGCTTTCTTTCATGCATAGTTAGCACACTAAAAACTCTCTCAACTATGCCTAAATTTCACAAAATTCATCTTCACAAAACTACATAAACCGATTCAGGTGGGATCGGTGCTTGTAGAGATCACATTCTCCCTTCTTTAGAGAGGGAGAGCTGAGGAGGCAGGACACTTACTAATTCAAGGTACTCCATCACTGCGTAGGACAACTCGTCTTGAGACTTCCAGAAGACGAAGATATTTTTCATGAGAGACATCTGTAGAGTGGTGGGCAGGGTGATAAAGTCGGAGTACCGCTTTATTTTTTACATCAGCAAACACACTTTTGATACTTGATGGACTCCAGATTGTCTGTTATACACTGTGTGTTTTATTATGACCCACAAGGCCATTTTTAGTTCTTTAGTTTCATGTTTCAGGAAAACCTCTGCTTTCAGAATAGAGTGATGCCCAACGACACCCATTTATTCCCTTGAATCTTGACTTGATGTGTTGAAAAAAAATGTTTTACAGTCCTTAAGAACAGCCTCAAAAAGGGCTGTTGCTGTTGAATGCAGTGGTTCTGATTGTTTAAATGCTGGGGCATCATTTTCATTCGGAAAAGGATAATGGTCCTTAATTTGATGTCACTTCAGTGATTTCTTTTCCCCTTAACACATGCAGGTCAAATTCCTTCTCCTGCCTAAAAATATAATGAATAAAAAATGATGGAGTTGTGGAAAAATCCAATTGTAAAACAATTTCAGATTTTTGCAGCAAGCCCACATCATTTCCAAGTATTGATTATTTTTAAGATGATTGCAATGGCGCTCCTTTGCTGTTTATTGCTATATAGATCACAACACATCGGTTGTCCTGTTGTTCTTGCAAGAGTCAGAAACATGTGCAATCAGGATTTGGAAAAGAAAGTGAAAGAAAAGCAATTGACTTACTTGGTGGATTATCGTTGAGAAAATAATTGCACTTTGCTTTTTCAAATTCCTGAGTTTGTATTGAACCGCACTCTCTTCTTCATACCCTTAGCGTTCTAGCCAGACTTTCCTAATGCCCTTGCAGAGGCTCTTCCCTTTTTCTGAAATTCCTTCCCTCATCACTTGGGTCTCAGTGAATCCCTCTGTCCTTCCAAGCTCATAACCTCTAAAAAAACCATTCCTGATTCCCTCAGGTTTTAGAAATGATTCTCTCTCCAGAAATGGTGGTGATGTTCAGTGGACTTAAATCTAGCCCAAACAGAAGATGATTGAGGGAAAGGACTGCTCTTGCTTTTTTTCCCCTCTTATATTCCCCACACCAAGCAGAGTATTCTGCATATAGTACTAAGAAATAGGTTGTATTGAAATGAATCTGAGAATGTGAGTTCTCTGCCAATCTGCCCTATCATTTATTATCACTATCTGTTGTTCAGTGCTGGAGGCTGGGGTTCCATTAGTAACTTTTTGACACATGGGAGAGAATTGGGAACAAATATACTTTATTTCTCTGTCTCTCTCCCTCCTCTTTCCTCTTTTCCTTTGTCTCTCTGACTCCCTCCTTCCTTTTCTCTCATTTTCTTTCCCTGACTATGTTTCTCTGCTTTTTTTTCCATCCTCTTCTCCCTTGCCTCTCTCCCCGCTCTCTCTCTTCCACTCAAATAAGCTGCTGAACAAGCTCTATAGATTGTCTATCCAACTGTGCATCAGTCTGAACAAGAACATTGTGGCAAGCAAACATTTTCCCTGGCTCCAAAATGTTCAAATCCATTCTACTGCAGTTATTGATTTTTGCCAACTCCCAGATAAAAATCTGATTAATTTTTTAATGGTGTAGGTACTTTGTCCAGAAAGGAGATTATCTCATTGGTGCTACCAAAATAAGAAAGAAAGAAATCTTTGGAAAAAGTCAGGATAGTCACCTTGAGCGTCCATTATTTATCCAAGCTCACCAGCCCCATTCCTTCCATTTTGGACTCGGATGATGAATTTTTCTTTTGAGAGCAACATATGTGCCTCTTGACATGACGACAACAGTTTGTGGAACAGACATTTTTGTTGGGTTGAGTCATCTTCAGCAATTTTGAGCTCTTTCCATGAGGGGTATTGTGTGGATGATTATTGTTTTAGAAGACTTTTCTTGAAGAAAAGGGGGAAATGGGAGGCCTACCGAAACTCCCAACCGAAGCCAGGAATGGGGAGAGGAAGCCTCACTTGCAAACACCTGTTTGGACCCTAATCTACAAGGGGCACCACCTGCCAGGTGGAAGCTGTTAGGGATGATGAAATGATTGTCAACAGGAACTCATCCATCTTTGCCCATTCACATTTGTTCTCCTGCCAACCTGAATTCTCTCAGTACCAGAAATTTCTAATGATCTCCACCAGCACAGCCCCTCTGCCATTACCTGCTATCTGCAGCTCTTTGAGAAAATTTAACTAGTAGTTCTTGGGACTCTGAACCTTATTCAGGATAGCTGTGAATCTTTGCAGCTTCTTTCTAATGTAATCTGTTAAAATTCATCATGTATGTTCATTTGCATTCATCAATTGGTTCAAAAACCTTTCATCGGTACCCTTTTTGCTTCAAGAAGGTGAGCTGAAATCTAAATCATTGCTGAAACGGAGACGTCACATCCACGATGCAGCTCTGACATGGTTTGGGGACCACCAGAAAGTCTCTTAACAGCTGAGTCTCAGTTTCCCTCATTTGTAAAGTAGGGATGGTGATACCTACCTACCACATATGAATCAAGGTTGTGGTGAGACCCAGAAGGCATGGTGTTTGTCAAGAACTTTGCAAGATTAATGTGCTCTCTGTGGGTCATGACATCATCGTCATCATTATCTTTCAAACAGTGATGCTCATCTTTGCATCTGTTACTTCATTGAACTGCTCATGCTCTACAATAGAACATCAGTGACCAATATCTGAAGAGGATCATGGGAATATAGGCTCAGAGCTGAATTGAAGCCAAGCCAGGTTAAGATGTAATCGAATGTTTAACAAAATAAATAAAAATATAATAATAATACTAATAATATTAATTTTGATTTCCAAAATCAATATGTAACCCACGGGTATGAGTTTCTATTTGAGTTTGACACTTTTGATCTATTCTAGCCCCTCCATTTTATAGATGAGGAAACTGAGGCACAGAGAATATAAGTGACTAAACAGATAGGTTATATATATACAGTAGATAGGTCAAAGATGAAATTTAGTCTCAGACACTTACTAGCTATGTAACTCTGGGCCAGTTCTTTTAACCTTACTGTCTGCCTCAATTTCTTCATCTGTAAATCAGAGACAGTAATAGCACCTACTTCCTTGGATTGTAATGAGAATAAAATGAGATAAAATTTAGAACTTTGTTAAATCAAAATACCATACAAATAATAGTTACTATTATTGTTATTAATATTATACACTTACACAATTGGTGAATGGCAGAAAGCCAGGTTTCAAATTAAGGTCTTTTTACTCTAAATCAATGCCCACCTTATTGTTAGGTCAAAATCAATGGAAAAATTTCACTTGGAGATGATGGGGGGGGATCCCCTAATTCCAGGCTATCACTTTGAATAGAGAAAGATGCAGAATTCGGATTTAGGGTTTTGACTTTCTAGTTAATATCTTGGGGTGTCTTTAAGTGAGAAAGAGTAGTCCACTCATTGGATCCATTGTGGGAGGGATTCTCATAAATTCCTTGTGGGTAGGGATCATTTGGTTCTTTGTGTCCTCAGGGCCTGCAATGATGATTGGTGAATAGGAAGTACTTGAGGAATGCTTAATTGATTGATGGTTGATAAATGGCCCTTGAAATTCTTCCCATTCTGAAATTCTTCAATCCCACTTCATGTTCTAAATATGAAAATCTCAGACAAATATTCTAAATAAGTTCACGATTGGGGAGATGAAACAGTTCAGAAGTGTCAGAGGTCAGATTTGAACCCAAGACTCCCAATTCTAGGCTTGGCCTTCTATCCGCTGAGCCACCTAATTGTCCCCATAGAAAGTATTTTTGAAATAGAATGTCCGTTTTTGCCACAAAGGAAGTTTTTATTGCTAGTTTAATAGTATTTCCTTTGTCTTGGCTTCCATGGAACACCTTTAGGGTTATTTTTTATAGACATATTAATTAATGTAACAATAGCTACTATGAAACTAAAGCATTGGTCCAAAAAATCCTATTCCATAGCATTCTTCTTGCCTTATATAATTTTATTGGATGAGGCTGGGAGATGCCCGATCCCTTCAGAGGGGGTTCCCTTTGAAGCAAACAGTGCCTGACATCATGAAATGAAACTCATGTTCATCACTGTTTTCTGGTATCAGGTATTTAGACTCAGAGAAATACATTTGTTATTTATTTCCATTGGAATGAAATAAAATAATAAGCAAGAAAACAGACATGCATATGTTTTCTATCCTTATCATGTTAATGAATACCTTCTTTTTCTTTTTTTTCCCCCCTTGCTGATGGAATAATGACAGTGAAGGTAGAATAACTCCTAGGGGAAAGGCTAAAGTAGAGTGAGCCAGGTGTATTTCCTGCTTTTCATTGAGTCCATCTCCCAAAACACTGATGTATATACTCTAGAGAAGCATTGGTGAAGTATTAGCACACATGCCTGCCCTGGCATAAAGGGAGGGGCTGGGTCCCCCTCTTCTCAGCCCCTAGGACATTTTTGCATGCTCTGCCCCTTTGTCCAGTTGACTAAAGCAAGCATTTCCTCCCTCAGCTCTCTCCCATAATGGGGAGAAGGGGCTCACAGAAGGCTTGAAGTTACCCTATGGGCATGCAAACCTTTGCCAGTGCTGCTCTAGAGGCACTGACTGTGAGGGAATCATCTTCCTGAATTCAAATCTGGTCTCATGTTCTTACTAGCTATGTGACCCTGAGCAACTCACTTAACCTTGTTTGGCTCAATTTCCTCATCTGTAAAATGAGCTGGAGAAGGAAATGATCAACCACTCCAGTATATTTGTCAAGAAAACCCCAGGTGGAGTCATGAAGAGTTGTACAATACTGAAATGAATGAACAATAAAGCTTGAACCTTGAAGGAAATGAGACCTTCTGAGAGACAGAGAGGAGGAAGAAACACATTCCAGTATAGGGGACAAGCTATGCAAAGTCCTGAAGGCAGGGATTCAAGTGTCATGTACTGGGAACAGCAAGTAAGATGATGTTTGGACAAGGGGAAAGAATGAGCCATCCATGAGTCTGGTCAGGTTGGCCAGGTCTGGGCTGGGCTGGATGACCTTTTGATACTCTCTTGGGGAATGTTGATATTTAATATTAGTAACATGAAGACCCACTGCTGCTTCTTTAGTAAGGCTAGCGATGTAGTATACTTCTTGCAGCATTTGAAATATGAATTTGGTTGTTGTAAGAAAGAAACCTTCACTGGCTTTCCACCATCAAATCTAAATTTCTGAATCTGGCAGATCAAAGCCTCCCCTTGAGTTTGGCCTGAGCATCCTGTCTTCATCTCCCATGACAGATTCCCAGGAATTCTTTCCCCTCAGGCAATTCTTTTACTCATTGTCCTCCAAATATTTCCCTACCTTTGTGCTTTTCCTCAAGCTCTTTCTCTAGTCTGGAACGTCTTTTTTTTTTTCCCCTACCTCTCCTTTCTTTCCAATCTTTCAAAACTTAAGCTCCTGACCACTCCTGTTGCAAGCCAAGATCTCTCTTTTCATCTTGGCTTCCTCTGATCCCTCTGTCTCCCCTGTCTTTCTGTCTCTGGTTCTTTCCTTCTAGAGCACTTAATGTCCAAATCACTCATCCTCTATTGCCTGGCAAATTCCTCCAGTTGGCATTCAAAGCTCTTCATAATCTGGCTCTATTCTCTCTCTCTCTCTCTCTCTCTCTCTCTCTCTCTCTCTCTCTCTCTCTCTCTCTCTCTCTCTCGCTCTCTCGCTCTCTCTCTCTCTCTCTCTCTCTCTCTCTCTCTCTCTCTCTCTCTCTCTCTCTCTCTCTCTCTCTCTCTCTCTCTTGCTCTCTCTCTTGCTCTCTCTCTCGCTCTCTCTGTCTCATTGTCTCCAGTCAGAGTTTATGTTTCTATACATCATGCCAACCATGGTCTGGCCAAGTTGGTCTTCTTGCTCCTTCTCTTTCTTCCTGTTCCACTTCTTTCCACAGGACACATCTCATGCTTGGATTGGATGAATGAACAACAATGTAGTTATTCAAACATTCATTGGGTTCCAGCAATGGATACCCAAATCCAAATCCAAAGAAACAACAACAAGACACTATTGGTGGGTCCCCCTGACTCAAATCTATTCCCATTCCAATCCATCCTCCACTTAGCCACCAAAGTGGTTTTCCTTAAACACAGGTCAGACCATGTCACTTCCCCACTCACTCAATAGACTCCATTGGTTTTCTATTCACTAGGACTAATGTTGTTATGGGTGTGGAAAGGATACCCTTGGGGTTCGGGAAGGATACCTTTTGCAAGCATGCAATGACTCCAAAACTTAGCTTAAAAACAAAAAGAGATTTATTAATTTAGAAAGTAATGTTGAGAGTGGCCAGGAGGCTAGCAAGGTGGAACAGCAAGATGGGGAGCAGTTCCCTGGGAGGACAGCATGAAAGGAAAGGCTGTTCCTCCATGGGGACAGCATGGATGGAGAGGCTGTCCCCCAGGCGACATCAGTTCTGGGGTTTATATACTCTTTAGATGCTATGTCCTGGTGTGGACATCCATG
This sequence comes from Monodelphis domestica, assembly GCF_027887165.1. Classification (NCBI taxonomy): domain Eukaryota; kingdom Metazoa; phylum Chordata; class Mammalia; order Didelphimorphia; family Didelphidae; genus Monodelphis; species Monodelphis domestica. The sequence goes on from NC_077233.1 coordinate 9,606,884, forward strand.
TTACTATGGATTTACTGTGTATTTTATTCTGAAACATGTTATTGCTCCACAATAGACTACAAGCTTCTTGAGGAATTGTTTTGATTAGGTCTTTGTATATCAATGCCCAGCAAAGTTTCTGGCCATGTACTGCCAGGTTAAAAAAAAAAAAATTCATGTCAGGGTGGAGGGCAGCTAGGTGGCTCAATTTTGAGGATTGAGAGCCAGGCCTAGAGATAGGAGGTCCTGGGTTCAGATCTGACCTCTTAAACTTCCTAACTATGTAACTCTGGGCAAGTCATTTAACCCCACATCGCCTATCCCTTACTGCTCTTCTGCCTTGGAAACAATGTACAGTATTGATTTTCAAACAAAAGAAAAGGGTTTTAAAAAATGCCTGTTGATGTGCTTCTTCAGGGCAGGTCCTGACTCTCAGAAGTTGATACCTGCCTTCAGTGCTCAATTAGCCTTTCTCCCAGGAGACATTTTCATTTTCCTCTTTTTGTTGAGGTAATAGACTATAGTATTTTATGTCACTTACCATCAGATTATCTTTTTTCTTTAATTTTTAATTTTTTTCTGTTGCATGTAGAAGCACTCTTTGACAACTGTCTTTAACATTTGAAAATTCAGATTTTTCTCCTTCTTTCCTCTCCTTGCTCCCCAGATGGTGAAGAGTCTGGTACAGGCTATACCCATACTTACATGTAATACACATTTCCGTATTGCTCATATCTTGATGGCAGACACAAATCACATGTACAATAGAAATCTCATTAAGGAAATGTAGTGGAAGATGATGTGCTTTGATCTGCCTCAGACCCCAACAGTCCCCTCTTTGGCTGTGGAGAGCATTTTCATCATGAGTCCCTTGAGGTTATCTTGGAGACTTGCTTATGATGATCAGTCATTTAGTTCTTCAGAGTTGGTCATTCTACAGTCTTTCTGCTGTTGTATACACTGTTTTCCAGGTTCTGCTCACTTGCTTTGCATCAGTTCATATACGTCTTCCCAGGTTTTTCTGAACCCTTTCTGTTCATTGTTCCTTATACCATCAGATCATCTTAATAAAACTAGTTTTCAATGTAAAGATTAATGAATGATTTGGTTCTTTCCCGAAATTCTAGAAGTCATTTTGAATAGTCTATCAAGAGCTGACTTTGGAGTGTGGAAGAGGTGGGTTCAAACCCCACCTCTACTCTGCACTGGCTGTGTGTCTGTGGGCAGTCTTAACCTCTTTGTGCCCTAGAAATCTTTTAGAATGGTCATAAGTGATTGCTGATCCCCATTGGTAGAAGGAATCTCTATACCGGGACTTTCTCACAATAGAGAGTCAGGACGGCATCAGCAAAAATCTCCCCAGATTCTCTAGAATCACTTCTCTTTTCTATTATTTAGTGATTATTTTCCCAAGCGGGGTGGTGTCTGCTTAGTGTTAAATGTATTTGAGCTTTGAGTTGCCTTAGGAGGTAGATGCCATTAAAATAATTATAGCCTTTGTGTGGGAAAAGTTTTATATCTGAATCCAAATGCATAGAACAGTGGGATGCTTTAATCTGATTTTTATTCCAACGGTGTTTATTTCATGTTTCCCCGGGCAGTCATTGGAAATGCCAGTCATTCTACTCATCTACCTGCACTGGGATGGTCCTGTCAGAAAAAGGAGGAAAGATCCCAATGACAAAATAAGAAAAGAGATACGGTCTTAAGGGATGTGGAAGCCCCTGACTAGATTTATGCTGGTATTATATAATCAGTGAATGGGCAATGTTACACACTGAAACACCAGCTCTGCTACTGGGAAGTTGAGGAAGAAGGGTAGGTCACAGCCTCAAAGCATGGACTGTGTCTATAAGCCTCCCAAGAAATGGGCTACAACCCAGGAGGCAGTTGGAGTCATAGATCACATGACCTTTGAGTCAGAAAGATTAGGAAACGGTTAAGAAATGGTTAGGTAGCCCAATGGATGGAATGCTGGACCTAGAGTTAGGAAAACCTGAATCAAATATATCCTCAGACACTTACTGGCTGTGACTCTGGGCAATTCACTTAATCTATTTTTGCCTCAGTTTCCTCAACTATAAAATAGGAGTAAATAATAACACCTACCTTCTATAGTTTGGGGAGTTGTATTATAATAACCTACTTCCAGTCTGGCTGTGATATGATTGGTATACGACTACTTTGAACTCATCTTTTTAGAACTCCTAACTCTGCCAAGTACTTTATAAACTCTGCCTCATTTCTTCTCCATAACAACTGTGAGAGATAACAGCTGCCATTATTTCCATCTTCCAGGTAATGAATTGGAGGTCAAGTGACTTGCTTGAGGTTACGCAGCTAATAAGTGTCTAGAGCAGAATTCAGAGCAATACCAAAGTGGTTTCAAGAGGGAGGGGTGCTAATAAAGAGGGCATCAGGAAAGGGCTCCCACAGGAGGCACCCTCAGAGCTAGGCTCTAAGAAATTAGGGCTTCTAGGAGGCAAAGGCCAGGGATGGAGGGAGCCCTGAACAAAGACATTGAAGTACAAGGTAGAATACATGTACAGGGAGGTGCAGCATGGCTAACATAATTCATTGTTTTGGTTTTTTGACTGCTTATCCTATAACACAGTACAGTCCCTGATTTAATTCACTAGGAATTGTTAAATTTGTTTGTGGTTGGACTCTGAATATTATTTATATAGGTGGTCACAAGGGATTTAATTTCTAAATCCCAAAATGAATTACTAAAGTAAATGGAATTTATGATAGTTTATTTACATATTTACAATAGAAGGAAGATATTAAGGAATGAGAGAGAGAGAGAGAGAGAGAGAGAGAGAGAGAGAGAGAGAGAGAGAGAGAGAGAGAGAGAGAGAGAGAGAGAGAGAGAGAGAGAGAGAGAGAGAGAGAGAGAGAGAGAGAGAGAGAGAACAAGAGAATTCTAGCTTCTTTTGATACCAGGTAGAATCTCTAAGCCCCAGCCAGGGGAAAAGAGTCCCAAGAAGATGGACCTTACCTGGAGGCGTGAAAGGCGGGGTCATTAAGTCAGCTTTTCCCAAGGGCAACAGTCTAAAAGAAGTCTGGGTGTCTGCCCTCTGGTCACTCCTCAAGGGTCTGTCTTCCTTCTCCAAGTCAGTGCCCGAATGAATGATCCGAATTTCTGAATCCAAATCACCAAATGATCCGAATGTCCAAAATCCAAATGATCCAAATGTCTGAATGAAAATCTCCTGTCTTTTGTTCCTCTTTTTAAAGATATTTTTTCTCTTGTGTCACCTCCTCTAAATTTCACATCTACAAATCACAGATGACACTTTTCTCCAGGACTTCCCATTCTTTAGTTCTCACCTTCTTTGGTTAGATTTTCTCCAGGACTGTCCACTCTTTAGTTCTCACCTTCTCTGGTTAGAGTATATCTTTTTGGGTTACTTAACACTTCTTTTGGTAAATTCACCTTTTGTAGTCACTTAACACCTTTCATAGTTAAAATCTAAAAATAGATTATAGCTTACAATTCTAGCTTCTCTATAAAGGAAGAGCTAAGTATCTTCATTGTTTCAATCAGGAGATAAGCTAAATCCAATCTTCACAGAATCTCAATAGATAAATGAATTGAGGTGATTCTGAGAGATCAAAAGCAACATCCTGTTTTTGATTTATATTTGATCAAGTCAAGGAATGGACCCAACACAACACTTAAAAAGCAATATGATGGCCGCAAAGGGCCAGCATGGCTCTATCAAGAACAGAGCCTGCCAGACCAACCTCTCATCCTATTTGCATATGTTATCAGTCTGGTAAGCATTTAAATATTTCTATAGGGCCATCTATGTGTCAGGAACTGGGCTAAACACTTTAATAAATATCATCTCATAAGATCCTCTCAACAACCCTTGGACATAGGTGCTATTATTTTTTTTAACCCTTACCTTCTTAAAATCAATACTTAAAATCAATAATAATTTCTAAGGCAGAAGAGCAGTGAGGGTTAGGCAATGGTAATTAAATGACTTATCTAGGATCACACAGCTAGGAACTGTCTGAGGTCATATTTGAACCACCAATTTCCAATCTCTAGGCTTGGTTCTCAATCCATGAAGCCATATAGATGTCCTCAGTGCTATTATTTAATATCACAGTTTTACAGATGAGGAAACTGAAGTAGACAGAAGTTAAATGACTTGCCTATAGTCACATACTAAGTGTTTGAGGCTAGATTTGAACGCAAGTCTTCCTGATCACTCACTGAATGGAAAAGACCTGGATTTGGAATCAATGATCTCTGTTCAGACCCTGATTCTGATTCCTGCATTTCATAATCAAGCCACTTAGGTCTTCTGAGAATTGGTTTTTTCCTCTGTATAATGCAGTTAGACTAAATTTAGTCCTGAGCTATGATTTTATGATCCATTGACACTGACATGGAGAAGAGAAAATGGACATGCCTGGTGTGGTGCATGAGAATTGTCTCCAAGAATCTTAAGGGTGTTGGGTAGAAGAGGGATGAGATTTGCTCTGGCCCAGCCCAGCTTTCCATCAAGCACTTGGCCGAGTTTCACATGACATCTTTGGAAAAGGATGGAGAGATTTTTACTACAGTGATGTGAATTTGGACCTCCTTAATGGCCAAGTATCAATAGCAGGCACAATGGTTATGCTTTCAAATTCAGATGGGGTGTGCCCCAACATCTCTCATTGGTTCTGTTCTCTTTGACAATCTTTCCAATGGGTTGGTTGAAGGCAGAAATGACACACTTATTGGACTGACACTTGACACAGGGCATCTAGGCTATGGAGAACTTTAAGCTTTATGAAGACTTATATACATTATCTTTTGACTTTCACTGCGACCGGAGATAGTGTCATCCTCATTTCATAAATAAAGAAATGGACAACTCACTCATTGAACATACAGTTAAGAAAACCACCAAATTCAGAATTTGAACTCAGATCTCTTCCAACTCATAGTCCATTTTTTTCATGAGACTATACTGCTTATAGAGTAAACACATTACAAACATTATGTTGACTTGATGAGTTGAGGCATGTTTCAGAGAATAATAATAATAATAATAATAAACTATTGATAGTGAGCAGAGAGAGTTCCAACAGAGGGAATAGAAGTTATTAAAATTTTTTTCATAAAAACTCAACCCCAATAGGATTTCAGTTCATTACCTGGGCTTTAAAAAGAAGACAGTTTATCCTTTCGGCTTGCTTGTCAGCTTGGGGCATTTTGACATCTGAAATGAGGTTCGGGAGGCCATTGTGTTATTCTCTGAATGTAATAGAAATGTTGAGCATGATAAGGAAAAAAATTAAAATGAACCCAAGGCTGCCCCACTTCCTCCTTAGCCTATTCCTTTATTATTACTAGGATTCTTGTGTATGTGAATGTTAATGAATATTAGATTGATTTATTGAGTTTTTTATGTTGGAAATGAACACATAATGCAGCACTCTATTGGCTTCTTCCGTGAGTTCAAAGTATCTGTTTCAAAGATTAAAAAAAAAAGAAATTCCCCTTGTCTCTCCTTTGTTTTGACTACAACTATTGGCTTGGGTGGGGTCCTCCTTAGGAGACTGTGAAGATAACAAGGGACCATTGACATGGGGCTGAAGGTTCACTAAGTATTTTAGATACATTTTTCCCTTTGAAGTTTTGTGGGCTCTGTGAGGTCTTCCAGGTTCCTCATTTTGCAGATGAGAGCCTAAAATTCAGAGAGATTAAATGACTTGCCTTGAGATGCACAGCCAATAAGGGTTAGAAGGAGCAGAATCAAGGAGCCACAGGATGGAAGAATTGGAAGGAAATCCCACAGTCCTCTAGTGAAAGGCATCTCTCCTGTAGTGTATCTGACTGAAGTCCAGCAGTGAGGGAGCGCCCATTAGTTCCAGTGGCAGCCTGTTATTCTTTGGGCCAGATCTAGTTAGAAGTTGTTCCTGACATAAAGCCTAAACTGACTTCTTTGCAACTCATACTCGTTGCTCCTGAATATGTTTTTGGGGTGAGGAAGGGGCTTTCCATCTAATTTCTCTTTCCATAGAATAACCTTTCAAAAACCGAAGATGCTAATATGTCTGCTTTGAGCCTTTTCTGAACTAAACATGCCTGGTTCCTTTGGGTGAACTTTAGATGACGTGGGTTCGAGACCCTTCACCGCCCTGGGTGAACCTTGTGGACTCAGTTCAGCTTTTCAGTGTCTTTCTTAAATGTGGGTGCCTAGAAGTGGTCACAGAACTCCACATGAGGTCTGCTAAGGACCAAACACAGTGGGACTCTCCCCTCCCTGTGCCCCTTCAAGCTAGGTCCCTTTTAAGTTGACTGAGCCTGAATTGGATTTTTTCTTTTTTTTGGCTGTCAAATCATACTATTGATTATTGAGCAGTTCACTAAATCTCTCTTTCCCCAGTTTTTTCAGAACATTTATCTAGCCATGACTTCCCTATCTTATACTTGTAAATTTGATTTTTTGTGTGTGTCAAGGTGAAATGTGATACATTTATCTCGATTGACTTTCATTTTTGTTAGATTCAACCTAATGCTGGAGACTGTCAATAATGTTTGCCTCAGTTTCCTCATTTGTAAAATGGGTAATAAAAATACCTACCTCATAGGGTTGTCTTAAAGATCAAGTGAGATAGTATTTATCAAATGGTTTGTAACCAAGTGTTATATAAATACACTCATATTCATATTAATTCTTGCTTGGATAGTGGATAAACTGTCCGCTAAAGGCTTGACTCATGGATGTAAGTCACTCTTGGTTTTAAGTGCTTGGTAAATGGCATTGCATAACAATGATTTTTAAATAACAAAAATGGTAATAATAGCTGGTGTTCATATAACATTTTAAGGTTTGCAAAGCACTTTACAAACATTACTTCATTAAGTAGACACAGCAGCCCTGTGAGCCAGGGAGTACTTCTATTATTATCCTCAATTTACAGATGAGGAAACTAAGGCACAAACAGATCAAGAAATTTGCCTGGCTCATTTGCCTTTCATATTCCATTCTACCACGTGACAGAATAGAAGCATGGAACTAGTACTGTCCTTTAAGTCATAAAGAGCTAGCCAGGGACCCTGGGCAAGTCACTTAACCCCCATTGCCTGGCCCTTACCACTCTTCTGCCTTCGAACCAATACAGAGCATTGATTATAAGACAGAAGGAAAGGGTTTAACGGGGGGAAAGCCAGCAAGATTTGGATCCTGTATCTGATCTTTTTTAGATGTATGACGTTGGGTAAACTATATAAGAGCCTCCCTCTTCCTCATCCTTAAAATGAGGATAATAAATTTGGTACCATTTATTAGAGGATCATTATTCTAATCGAGTGAGGGAAAATACCTTAAGGGCTGTATATTCTGAAAAGACTCTCTAAATGCCAATTATTCTTGGAGAAATTTCATCTTTGGTGTTGCCAAGATTCTTCTGGTTTGGGGTTCCTAGCACCACCGCCCTGAAATCATCGCCACCTTCGGGAGGCTCATTTCCCTTCTTGTTATTCCCCTCAAGCACTCTCTTGGGGTTGTTCTTATTTAATTCTTCTCACCCTCCATAGATCACTTTCTGACTGGTTAGCTTGAAGAAATAGCTTTTCCATTCTTGGTCAAATCTGCTGCAAAAGTCAATCATCACAACTGTACCCAAAAGAAAAACGAGTGGTCTGAAAATCACTCTGCACTCCTCCATTTCCCACAGAGTATTTCCAGCCTCCTTTTGGCCCTCACCCATAAATATTTACCCAGGTTGGGGAGTAGGTGGGTGGCTGTGTTGCCCATATCGTTGTACGTGTCAACCTGATGACGTCTGCTCAATGAGGCTGCTCTAACGATAGGGTTATTTTTAGTGTTTGTGCCATTGTGAGGCCATCAGCCAAAGGGCCCGAGTGGCTTTCACCCTCTTCCATTTTCTTTCAGCATCACCGGTCAAAAACGTTAATGTGAAATCTAAAAGGACTCAAAAATTCAAGCTGAGTTCTTAAGAAACAAAGCTGTGAGCTGGACACAAAGAGAGATCTGGAGACCTTTGGGAGGCAAGAAGGTCTGGTGGAGAGAGCTCTGAATTTGCCATCAGGGGCATGGCTGCCAATCCTGGCTCTAGAACTTACTATTTGGGTGATTTGGGGCTTCTGTTTGATTCATCAATTGAGGGGATTCGACTTCCTGGCTCTGTGCTCTCCAGATCTCAACCGGAATTATGCTCAGTGAGGCCACACCTACCCCTGAGGTATCAGTAGGAGGAGACACCCTGAAAGCCTTCATTAAAAGAATAACATCAGATGAGATAATGCCAAAGGAGTCTTGGTGGAAAATGCTATTCGCCTTTGAAGAGAGAACTGAGGAACTCTGTGTAGATTAAAGCAAACCTTTGCACTTTGTTTTTCTTGATTTTTTTTTTGTTTGTTTGCCTCCTCAGTGGATGGAGGGAAGGAACTGAAGGGAAAGAGAGAATTCAGAATATATAAAAAATTTTAAAATGTTAAAATAAATAGACCATCTTTTTACCATTCATTTATTCATTCATTCTTTTAAAAAATATATAGCATCTAGAACAAGGGAAAATCTTAGTGAGCCCCTGTCTGAAGGTGTGTATTTACTTCTCTGTAACGATTTTTAGGAAGAATATTTCAAAGCCATATACATACAATGGTGACTAGATGTGAGACATCTGGAGGCTTTGCCATCCAAGGAGCAAAATGGAGGAGGCTTAGTTGGCATAAGGGAAAACTGATTCTGGGGGGTGGCTGTGGGGAAAAAGAGAGAGAGAGAGAGAGAGAGAGAGAGAGAGAGAGAGAGAGAGAGAGAGACAGAGACAGAGACAGAGACAGACAGACAGAGAGACAGAGAGACAGAGAGAGACAGAGAGAGACAGAGAGAGACAGAGACAGCGAGAGAGAGACAGAGAGGGACAGAAGCAGAGACAGAGAGAGATAGAAAGAGACAGAGACAGAGAGACTGAGTGAGAGACATGGAGAAAGAGAGAGAGTTCATGAATATTTTCTTTCAAGTATGTAAAAGTCTGACATATAAAAAAGATTAGATTTCTGAACTCAAAGCAAAAAATGATGGTTAACTGATAAAATTTTCAGGAAAGAAGATTTTGACATAATAGAAGGAAAAAAATAATCTTCACAATCAGAATTGTCCAAAAGAGAAATGACCTACTATGTAAGGTAATGAGTCTCCCAACACTTGGAACCTTCACCCAAAATTGTGATAGCCACTTGTCAAAGACATTGTAGAGGGGGTTTCTAGAAAATAATAATAACAATAACAATAATAATAGCCAACATTTATATAGGACCTACTTTGTGCCAGGTGCATCTTGGTGGCATAGTAGATAGAGCCCTGATGGGCCTGGAATCAGTAAGACAATTTAAATCCAGCCCTGGGACATTTACTGTGTGCCCCATAACAAGTCACTTAACCCTGTTTGCCTCAGTTTCCTCATTGGTAAAATGATCTGGAGAAGGAAATGGCAAACTAGCTGTGTGACCCTGGGAAAGTCACTAACCCTATTTGCCTCAGTTTCCCCACATGTAAAATGAGCTGGAGAAGGAAATGGCAAACCGTTCCAGGGTCTTTGGAATCTTTAAAATCCACAAATGGGATCAAAGAATTGAGCAGGACAGAAAAACAGCTGAATAACAACTGTGCGCCAGTCACTATTCTAAATATTTTGCAATATTCTCTTTCTTTGATCCTCAGAACAACCCTGGGAAGTAGCTTTTATTATTATCCCCATTTTACAGTTGAGGAAATTGAGGCAACAGAGGTTAAATGAGCTGCCTAGGGTCACACATGTATTATCTGAGGGCAGATTTGAACTCCGATCTTCCTTACTCTAGACCCAGCTCTCTATTCACGGTGTCACCTAGCTCTTTGGGTGTGGGTGAAATTAGAGGAGGACTAGATCCTGTCTCAGGTTCTCTTCAAGCCCTAAACCCTGTAATCCTGTGATTTTTGAGGCTATTCCACCTCTGAGGATCTGGAATTGGGTGAATGGTTGTCTATCTCCTGTCTTGCAGCTGATCTGTGGCAATGAGGCAAATCAGGGTTGATAGAACATCTTTTGTTCGAAGTTTAGAACCTCTCTGGTCATCGTGTGTGTGATGATGGGCGGTCTTCCATGATCTGCCCAAGAAGCTCTAAAGAAGCCCAACCACACTCGCCAAATAGGTTTCCATTGTTTCTCGCTTCCTCTTTTCTCTGGAGCCTTGAAGGCTCTGCCGGGAAATGCTTGCCATTTGTAAAAGAGAAGCAGCCATAGGGCTGGCAGGGAGGAGGTCATTATCCACAGTCTGTTTGTTCACGGGGCATGAAGCTTCTTTCTGTCAGAGCAACAAAGGAATAGCGAGGACTCCTGCGTGGCCATTCTTCTCTAAGGAAGCTAGCAACTGGACACTGGGCAATCCACACGTGCAACTCCCTTTCTGACGGCGAAGTCAGAGCCAGCCCCCATCAGTAAGCAGCATGGGCTCAAAGCTCGAGGATGCCGATGGCGGCTCAGGTTGGGCGGAGTCTCATCTACTTTCCTTCTGTTGGTCTAGTTGGGGCCTGAGCCTCTCTTCTGATTTGCTCCCCTTAGATTCCCCTCAAAGCTTTTCCTCATTCAGCCCAGATGCAGCGTGGTGGAAAACCGAGTCTGAAGCCAGGGAGTCCAGCCTTTGCCACACACTAGTTTTATACCAAGAAGCAGTGCCCTGGGAGAGTCTCAAAGGCTAGAACTTACTAGAACTTTACAGCCCTGCTAAGAGATTCCACAATGAGAAGACCCAAAATGGGTGAAACCACTGGGCTCCACTCTCTCGAGATCCCATTAACTTTTGGTAGAGATCTACTTTGTTTCTAAGAGCTTGTTGTCAACATCCCTTGATAGCCATTTCTCCAGTGAGGCTGATTCTCTACTACTGACTAGCATTGAGACCACACTTTCAGGTTCATGAAGCATTTTATCTATCTATCCTCCCAACAATCTTGTGCGGTAGACCCTGTTGTTATTATTTTTCAGATGAGAAAATTGAGGCTGAGAGAGATTATATGTTACATAGACAGAAAGTGTCTTAGGCTAGATTCGAACTCACTAAGGTCATGCTGACTTACCCAGATTCTCCTCTAAATAATGTGTGCCTTGCCATTCTCTGCTAGTTTATTACTTATAATACAAGAATATAAAATATGATTAAATCAATATGATATTATTAAATTCTGTATTTATTGTCATTCTCTAAGAGTTATCTGTGTTAGGGTTTTAACTCCCTACTCTATGGTTAGCGCCATGAGGGGAGGGACTATGTTGCATCTAAAACTTTATCTCCCTTAAAGCTTAGTATTGCATTCTACGCAGGATAAAATTTTACTAATGGTGACGTGGGAAAAAAAAAATCTGTGAATTTTACAGAACTGCAAAGATTTATGGGAGTCAGTAGTGTGATTTGGGGGAAAAGACACTTCTAGGCTGAATTAAGAGAAACATGGCGCCCAGGGTTGGAGACAACGGGAGTGATACACTGCTGCTCTCTGCCCTGGTCTGCTCACCGTTGGGATGATGGGGTCAGTATTACCAGTACTACTTTGGAGGAGGGCATTGGATAAACTAAGGAGGTTTCAGAGAATGGCATCCAGATGAAGGACATTAATAGCATACTTTGTGAGGGCTGGTTGATGGTACTGGCAGTGTTTGAACTAGATGTAGAGAAGATGGCGGGAGTGTGTATGGTTTCTGGCTAGTGTTTCCAAATATCTGAAGGTCTTTCCTATGGATCAAAGGATAAAATTTGTTCTGCCTGGCCTTAGAGGGCAAAATTAGGAGCAGTGTGTGGCAGAGCTTTACTCCAAGGGGGCAAAAATCTCCTGACAGTTAAATCTTTCCGTGAAATAGTGGAATGGCCTCCTTTGGAGTTATCAGGTCCCTTCTTCCTGGAGATCTTCAAACTAAGGTTGACCCCTTGTAAAATATGATATTAAAAGGAGTCTTATCTAGGTTGGACTCGATGGCCCTTCAGATTTCCTTAAACTCCAAGTTCCAATCAATGAATGGCCATTTATTAAACACCTACTGTAGCCATACATGGTGCCAGATGCTGGAGATGATGAGATAAAAATGAAAGCTCTTGCCCTCTGCAGGCTTACATTATAGCAATATTTGGTGAGATGTGAGTCAACGGGAAACAAACATAGACCTTTCTAGTCTGGCATCTAGTCTTCTCCAATTGCTATAGACCTTGGGCAAGCTGGCTAGCATCTCTCTGCAAGTCATCAGTTCCACCGAAAAATCAATTATATACCTGATTTAGCAGCAATAGAACTCTGTTAGCTATTTTGAAAATGGATTGCTTTCTGACGATGGAGGCAAAAGGCTGGCTTTGGAGAAGTTGGTGAGTTGCCTTCAATTTCTCTTTCTGCAAAAGCCCAAGGGTGAGTAATAAAAGAGGTAGAGATATAGTATTTTTTTATTATGAAAAGAGATTTTTTTTAAAAAAGGAAGGATCACCATTACAGATTTATAGAACCTCTCACCAATTTTGATTAATTCAGAAAAATCTATTTTATACCTTTTATCTTTGTCTCTGCCTTGAAGTCTAGCTCTCAGCAGCAAACAGTTACCCTGGTTACTATTTCTGGGATTGGGTGCTCCTTGTGTATTTTTCAGACCCACTGAGCCATGAGGAAGAGGATGGATTTTCCTTGCTCCCCATGACCACTTCTATACCCATCCTTTGCTATCATCACTCAACATGAAGCTTCATTTCTTCCATTCCTGCTACTGCCTCTGGGATAAAATACAAACCCACTCAGACATTTGGAGACCCCTGTAGTCCAGCTCCCACCTACCTTTGGCTTCTCTTTTGTATGGTTTCCTTCTACATCTCTAAACTCAATATTCCATCTCTTTCCTCCAAACAAAGCAAGAATTCTGACTGATGGACAGCAGGGGTTCAGGGACCCAAGCACAGAGTTATTTCTGTTAAATATATCCCCTGAAGGGGAAAGAGTTTTGGCTTCCAACTCCAAAGTCCACAACTTAATCCAGTGGTTTCTTGGGCTAATCATTTCCTATCTCTGGGCTTCTCTGTTGTAAAACACAGGAATCAGATGAGATGGGTTTGCAATTCCCTTCGAATCCTAGGGGCAGCCAATTTATGTCTAGGGTGCTGGCAGCAAGAAGGACCTGGCTAAAATTTATATTTTAGAAAGTGATTAGCATTTATATGGTGCTTTAAAGTATGCAAAGTGCTTTATACTTATTGCCACACTTAATTCTCATGACAACACTGTGAGGTAGATGCTAATAATAGCTATAATAACGATAGAGAACATTTATCTAGCACTTTCCCATATTTATACATTTGCATATGCAAACTCATTTGATCTTCCTGGGAAATAGGTGCTTTTATTATCTCCCTTTTTGGGGATAGCTAGATGGTTCAGTGGATAGAGAATCAGGCCTAGAGAAAAGAGGTTCAGGTTTAAGTCTAGCCTTCCTAGCTGTGTGACCCTGGACAAGTCACTAAACTGCAGTTACCTAGCCCTTACTTCTGTTCTGCTTTGGAGCCATTCATTCTATTCATTCTAAATATATATTCATAAATATTCATTCTAAAAGAGAAGGAGTTATAAAAATTATCACTACTTTGTAAATGAGTAAACTGAGTCACAGAGATGTTAACTGACTTACTCATGGTTACTCAGCATGTTATTATAAAACTCTGGCCTTTTTGAATCTTAAGGCCCTTACTTTTCCCATTGGTTTATCTATCTACATAACATTATCCACATTTTTCAGATGAGGAAACTGAGGCTGAGATTGGTTAAGTGAGTCACTCAGGATCCTACAACTAGCAAGTGTAGGTAGAACTCAAACTTGGGCCTTTCTGACTCCACATCTGGTACTCTACCCGCTACACCATAGATTCCTCATAGAACAGGGGCCGGTGCATAACCCACTGTGTCTCCCTTGTAGTAATAAACAAGGGCATCTGATTGAAATGGGAGAAATTGCCCCACCGACACTGACATCCTTCTTCAGAATGAATTTCACTGGTCTCTATTTTCTCTCCCAACATTACATTTCCTAACTGTGCTTTGGCCTTTGTGATGGTCTTGGGGGAAAGGATGGGGGCCATGACCGGTGTCTATTAAAGCTCTCCAGATCTCTCGGCTTTCTCTTGGCATCACTGGCTGCCACAAGAGCGAGCTCTCCCATCTCTCTTGGCCAAAAGCTCTCAGCTGAGAGGAGAGAGATCCACATTCAAACAGAAGCCGAGCCATCCTCAGGCTTTTGAGGTAGAGGTTTGTCGTAAACAACATGTTCCATTTCTTCCATACTGACATGGAGGCCATGTAATTAGACAAGGTTTTCTACGTTGAGACAGGAACTGCCACCCTTCCACAATTTTGCTTCCTGTCTAATTCCACTGGAAAAGAAATGTGCACACAAGAACAAGTGAATCCCACACTTATTAACCTTCTCCTTTGTGCCAGGCCCTCTACAGGCACTGGGGAAACAGATGAAAATGGAGATTCCATCTGGGGAGGCAATAAGTACCCCTGAGTACACAGCAAATACCTACAAAATGAATCCAAAGATGGCGGCCACCCTTACCACTCTTCTGCCTTGGAACTCATCCTGAGTGTTGATTCTAAGATGGAAGCGAAGGGTCTAAAACAATAAAGAGTGGAGAGGTCATATGGAAGAGAAGTCTTCGGGCTTCAACTCGTTGTTGAGTGAAGGACCTCCTCTGCTTCTGCCAGTCTCTTGGCAGGGTTCTGGGGATCTTTGTCCTCTTTCGTAACATTGTCTGAAGCCGTGGAGGAGCTATTGTTAACACGTTTGGGAATTACTTTGCCCAAGTCTTAGTTTTCGGTTCTAGAAATGGATGAGATGTTTGGACTTGATGGCTTCGAAGACCTACAGTTCTAAGCTGCGATCCTTTGGCCTGATATCTTTTGTCCTTTCCTATCTGATGGAAAATGATACCAAGAATGGCACGTGACGCTGTCCATTTGGGTTCAAGATTTTACTATCCTTATCCTCCTCTTGGGAAGCAATCTGTGGTGTCCCTTCCTTGCTCATAAGCAGTGTATTCTATGGAAGCTAAGTGAATCTTTAGGTAGAGGACCTTTTTAGTGTGTTTATGTCTGGGGCAGAGAGTCGTCATTCAGAGATTCATCTGGAGAGGCAGGATAGCATGGCGCATGGCATGGAAGACGTGGAATCACAATGACGTGGGTTTGGACCAGTTCTGTCACTTACTGTATGCCCTTGGCTTGCCTCTGTGAGCCTCTGTGGCCTTATTTATAAAATCAGAGCAAAAATGCCTCCTGCCACCGGTCTGAATGGCCGAATTTGAGAGTTAGAAGGCATGTGGGGAAGGGATTGGTCATCAAGCCTAGCCCATGGGGGGGGAGGAATTCCCCCACTAAAACACACCTGAGAAGCAGTCATCCAGCCAGCCAGACTATTATGAGCTTTATAAAACCTGCTTTGCAAATTTTAAAGCATTCCCTAATTACCACCCATTGTGGTGATTTTTATTATTATTGCTGTTGATGTTTGAAAACATAAGAGCCATCACTGTGCATTTAAATCCAGAAATGACAGCTCTTTTGCTCGCTTATGTACCACTCAAAGCAGGCATGAATATCTCTATCTATTGGAACCATTTCTACTGATTAAGGAAATGCTCTGACATTAATGAGAAGAAAACAATCTATGGGCATCAAGCATCCTTTTCTCCCACCTCACGGCTCGTTTGTCGATGAGGTCCACTTCCATTGACTTTTCTGTTCCAGTGCTTGGTTTTTAATTAAAAGCTCTTTTCACAGTCCCTGGAATCCCAACTCCAGGTTCCAGGAGAGGTCTCCATCAACTTCTTTGCTCCCTCATTAAAAGAGCAGGACATGACTAATAGGAACAACAGAGAAGCGTCGTTTGCCTGCACTTGCTTTTTACAATGCGGCCTCACATTATAATTACACAGTTAAGGAATTTAAATTGATTTTTAGTGCCTTGTCTGATAGATGGCATAGCTGATCCTCAGGGAGCAATAACCAAGTTTTCTTTAAAAACATTCTCCATTTGGACTCTGATCAGGCTGTTTGTCCATGAAATAAGCATTTTTAGGCTTTGCCATTTTTTTCTGGCCATAAATCTCAGAGTTTCAAAGTTGAATATTATTTGCTCTCCCAAATAATGACCCCCTAGAGTGAAAACTTCAATTCTTGGAATTATTCAATGGTAGGAGCTAGTCTTTTATGTCTAATTTTAGCTCAATAAAAGAATCTTGTTTCATTCTTCAAATCAACCTTTTATTAAATATTTCAAAATGTTGGGAATATGGGAACATATTATATTGGAAATAATTATAGGAACACTTATGTAGAGCTAGAAGGCACTTTAGAGGTGATCTATTATTTAAAATGAGGAAACTGAGATTTATGGGGGAGAAATGACTTAACCAGAGTCACATAGCTAGTAAGTACTTGTGACAGAATTTGAACCCAGGACACCAAGTCCATGACTCTGTACCATGTTGAGTCTCTTTGATGGCTTCTGAGTAGAAAGCTTCCAGTATGAGAAGCCCCTTCCTGGAGGCAGATTGTGTCCTGATTATTGCTTAGAAGAGTCAAGGAAATGCTTGATGAACAATAAATATCTTTTCTGATGAATGACTGGCAAAAGTAAACACATTGATGGGGGCTCATAGACTGTGGTTTTTAGTGGATTTTAACCCAAAAAATACCTTAAAGAGGTTGCTTTTTTCTGGGGGCCCATATGTAAGGTAGGAGGTGCAGGGAGCTATATTTTAAAGTAAGATTTGCTCCAGTTCAGGCTAGAAAGCTTTGGAGGCAGGATTTGAACCCACATGTTGATGTCTTTAAACCCAGTCAGTATTCTATCTACTATGTCACACTATTTTTTTTTTTTTGCATTTTACATTTGTTAGGGAAAGAAAGATACAAGAACAAATCCTAAGCATTCGTGCTCTGAAACAACATCTAAGAATCCCCAGCCTAACGCTGGATTTAGAAACCTTTAACATTGGTAGTACCAAGAAAGGACGATCATTTCTCACTTAACCTTTCAGTGGGATGCGCAGATCTATGGACTGTCATTTCTCTTCTGCTCTGGGCTAGGGCCAGGGTTGGGGGGTAGGTTTTCCCTAGATTTTATTCTAGTGAGACACAATGTGACTCCTGTCAGCATCAGTGAGTACAATCTGATTGAAAGCAGGCCTGCTTCTCTGATGAGTGTCTTCTTTGAAATAGCCACTTGCCTAAGAATTTGCTGCCTACAGGCAAGAAAACTCTCATCTGGAGTGTCAGGATCGGTATCTATTATGCGATTTATTTCCTATACATTTTTAGTATGCTTGGCGAAAAGAGACCTTTGTGGAAATGGGAAGCATCGCAGAGGTGATACAGTTTAAAAAAACAAAAACATCAAGTCATGCATTCAAATTTCAGAAGGGAAACATGGATATAAAAGTTGGCCACTGGTAGTGAGAAATAGTAGAGAACATTGATATGAGACTCCTCAGCTCCTAGGCTTGGAACTGGAGAGCACCTTAGAGATCATCTAGCCTGATCACTTCATTTTAGAGCTGAGGGAACAGATGAGGTCTAGAAAGTTCAAAGAACTGGCCCAAGACCAAGGAGTAATGCATGTAGAAGTCAAGATTTGAATATAGGTCCTCTGACTCCAAATTGAGCATCCTTTCCATATGGCTTCCCAGCCACAAACTCTTAGATTTACAACTAGAAAGGATCTTGGAGGTCACCTCATTGAGGTTATTATCATTATATAGACTGTGTTTGCTGGGACACACAGGGTTGAAGGAAATGGCCCAAGGTCATACCAGTAGTAGGTTACAGAGTCAGGATTTGAAATGCTGTCTGCTGACTCCACCCTCCATGCTTTTTCCATGCCCTAAATGCATTCAGTTTAATCCTAGCTCTACTGTTTATTCATTGGTTGACTAAGCAGGTCATGTTACATTTATGAGCCTCACTTTCCTCATCTGTAAAAAGGTTGTGTCCGACTAGTTGATGTATAAAGTCATTACTGGATCTAAAAGCACTTATTGGGCACTAGCAACTAACTTCTCCCTGGGCCCACTTATAGAATTAAAGGTCTTGGGTTGGATGTGATCTCAGAGGCATCCAGTTCAATGCTTTTGTTTTATAGCTGAGGAGAGACGAAGTAATTTACCCAACATCAGTCAGATCAGAGTCATCAGAAGCAGCATTTGGGCTCCTCCCCTCTGACTCTATGGTCACCATTTTTCTTTTCTACTCCATCCTCTTGTTTCCTTTACCACTCTGGAAATTGTAGGAGCTACAAGTTAGCCCTGGATTATTGTGCCTTAAGAGTGGAAAGAGTAAATATTATGCTGGGAATGAGAATGTAACAATAACCTCTTTGCTCCCTTGAGCACTTGATTCCCATCATTTTTGGAGAGCTGAAAGCTGCCTCTTTGATTGACCTATCTAGATGGCTCTCCTTTGTTTCCCTATTGGCTGTGTATGATCATATGACTTTATTCTTCAACTCATTATTATCTCTGGAATAATCAATGCAGTATCAGGAAGGAAAAGATAAGTCTTCTTCCCGGAAATCACAGCTGGCAAACCTGCTGGGAAATCTCACGTTATCTGCTTTAAAAAAAGGCTGAGAGGTAAGATGGCATATTGCAAAAAGTCCAGAGAACTTGGGTTTGAACCCTGCCTCAAGAATTTTCACATTAAAAAAATGAATAAGATTCTAATGGGGACCTTGTTAGAAATCCATTCCCCAGTCTTCAGGACCTGAAAACGAAGTGATTTATGTCCTGGCTCTTGGCATTGAATTTACCCATGAAAGAAAGGACTACAAATTGAGGAGGAAAAGGGCAGAGGCATGCTGGCCATTCTTTGCTATTCTTTCAACTCACTGGTTTTGTTCCTGGCACATATTTGTGTGTGTTGTCTGTCTTATGGAATCAATTGGGCAGATTGGTGGTGTCTGGAGATAGTTTGAGAGGAAGGACTAAGCCATGAACACTCTCCCCTTAGATGCCTTTTCATTCCCATGAATTTCTCAGAAGCCTGCCTACCTCTCCTTTCTTGACATTTTTAGGTTGTGGTGATCTGATCTTCCTCTAGACTTGGCATTGAGGAGAAGGTCATGCTGACTTTCTTAGGGAATTTAGAAAATTCTCATATGAAAGAGAGAACACAATTGTCTTCTTTGGACCAAGACTACGAAGCCAGGAGCAATGAAGGGAAGCTTCAGAAGCAGCAGATTTAGCTTTGAGCTCAAGAAAAAATGGAGGGGGACTCTTTGTTAGCAATTAGCCCTCCTCTAACATGCCATGGGGTGGGAGGTGCCTCCTCATTGGGGGACATTAAGAAAAGGATGCATGACCACTGACCGTGTGCCTCGGTGGGGATTCCTTTTGGGAGTGGGTTGACTGACATGGATCCCTTCCACCTCGGCCATTCTGTGACTTCCCCACCTGTCTTACCTACTATTCTTTTGTCCCTTGCCATATAGCATTAAAAATGTACTTTTAAATTTGTGTGTCCTATATCCCCATTGATTCCCATCTGTCCTGCTTGATTTAGTGCCAGTCCTGTGGGAGGCACTATGCTGGGCACTGGGGATGTAAAGGCAAATGTCTAGGAGTCCCTGCCTCCAAGGAACTTCCATTATCCTGAGGGGAAATACTAGGCCAGATAAGAATAAACAAGATAATTTCAGAGGGAGAGTGAAAGCACTAATAACAGCAGTGGACAGCACTTTCAAATTTGTAAAGCACTCTACTTTGACCTCCCTTGATCCTTACAACAACCTTTTAGGGTAGGTGCCTGTTACCCTCATTTTATAAAGAGGGAAACTGGGGTGAAGTTAAGAGAAATTAAGTGACCTATCCATGGTCATACGACATATTTCAATCTTAGGTCTTCCTGACTCCAAGACTGATCTTCCATGCCTGGCTGTTACCCATGATCAAGGGGTCAGGAAAGGCTCTCCAGAATACCTGATACAAAAGCAGAGTCTAGAAAAAAGCCAGAAAAAAAGCTGTACAGGTGAAGAGAGAATGCATTGTGGGCACGGGGGACAGTCAGGGCAAAAATCAAGAGAGAACGCCATGTTCAATGGACAGCAAGCCAGAACAAAGATCCAGAGCAGGAAGAGTCTCAAAGAGTCTTTGTAGTCATTGGATAGATGAGAACTCTGAGGCCCAGGGAAATTGTGACTTGCCCAAGATGATACAGAAAGGAGGTGGCAAATGCAGGATTTCAGCTCTGGCCTTCAGACTCCAAAGTGAGTTCTCTTTCCACTGTAACTGCTGGCCTTTCAAGTTGGTTACATTGGCTGGAATAGAGGTTGTGGAAGGGCACTAAAGTGGAATAATTGGTACCATAACTAGGGCAGATCAACTGGATCTTTGCCTCAGGGTGCCCAATTGAACACTTACAGCCCTACTGGAGTATAGAAAAAACAGAGCATGGACAGACCTCCTGTTAGCAAGAAAATAACATACCAGGTGAATGTCCTAAGGTATCCCCTTACCTCCTTCAACTGAGTGGATGTTGCTTAGCCCAGAGAGGCAGGCTCCAGTCAGGTCATGAGAAATGAGGAGGAGGAGAGATAAGTTACTTCAATCATAGAGTACTAATAGGTTAGAGCTAGATGGTTCTTGAACCAGTCCATTGACTGGTCTTCGTAAATAGCTCAGAGTTAGGAGTGGAGAGGTCCAATGAAGTGGCTCCCCAGTGCCTGATCTGGGGTGTCCCAGCATTCAGCACAGGAAGCTTCGGTGATTTCCTCAAAGATCCAGAGCTACATAGCAGAGACACAATTGAAACGTCGATCTTCTATTTTGCAGTCCAGCAGAGTCATGAGAAATATCTGTTGATGGTGATAATGGCAGGGCAAAGGGTAATTGCTACCTGATGCTAGAAGAAAATCTCTGCTTCCTCCAGTGCAAAGAATTCTCTGACAGCTCCTTTCATTGTATGGTCATGGAAAGAGACTGGAGGTTGTTTATTTTGCTCCCTTTAATGTTCTGAAATAAATTTGTTGGCTTGAAAGAAGATGAATTTTACCTCTCTATAATGAACAATCTGAAGAGTTAGAGCCCTTCTTCTCCTTGAAAGGAAACCACACATCTGGGGCCTCAGGTTACATGGGGGACTTTCAGCAGGATTGTGCCTCTCATCAAAGCATTCCAAGCATAGTCTCTGTCTGGCTAAAAGTGTGTGTGTGTGTGTGTGTGTGTGTGTGTGTGTGTGTGTGTGTGTGTGTGTAAAAACCTTTCTTCCTTTTTCATGAAAGGAACAAAGGAAAAATAAGTTATTCGGACCATCTCCATCATTGCCTGCACTTAGAGGCACCTTTCTGGTCCAAGGTCCCATGAAGGTAGCTGTGACCTTGGGGGTGTTTGATCTTTTCCATCTCTGCCTATTTCTTGGTGCTCCCAAAGTACCTGGGAATGACTGACTCAGAGCTAGAAGGCATTTTAGAGGTCATGTGTATGACCTAAGAAAATCACTTAACCTTTCTGAACCTCAGTTAGCTCATCTATAAAAGTGGGTAGATATAAACAAGATGGCCTCTCATGACCCATTCGGCTCATAACCTATGACTTTATCATCTCCTCTGACTCTTTTACTGTACAGATAAGGAAACTGAGGTCTGGAGGGGATAGATGACTTGCTGAAGAATCTCTAGGTAATAAATGGCAGAACTAGGACATGAGCTGAGGTTTTTGACTGCATTTGAGTGAACACCAGTACAATCTCTAAGAGGTAATGGCAATATCTCATTTACCTTTTCTTGAAAATTTATTTTTTACATACTGTATTGAACCTTGTAGCAGGGCCCTGGAGTAAAAAGGTCCCAATTCCTGTATATGAGGGGCAATTACTGTGTTTTGCAGTGCCTGGGATCAGGCTCAGAGATTCCATCCACTCTACTGCATTTTGCCTTTTCTTTATCCTTAGAAATGCCAAAGAATGCTTTCCCTTTTCACTGAATTTGGTTAATAAATGAAGGGGACAAAGGTTCCTTTTCTGTGGACCTGTCCTCCATATTATCAGGCTGTGAAGGGGTGCATAGTCTGATTGGTTGTTTCTTAATTAGATATTCACCAATTAGAGATGCTTGGGATGTTCAAGAAAGGGATTGAAGAATGAGCTCCTAAAAGTCTATTTATCGAGCTGCCTGACCTAGGTTGAAAGTCTAGAGGACCACTGGCCTGTCTGTTACTTCATCGATTTTGATGCTGGCCTATCCAATAAATGAACATAATCTATAAATTAATATTCTTACTCCCAAATAAGTCTCTTGAGATAATTTTAATCATAACATTTGTATCTCCAACTGTTCCTAACACATATTTGATGCTGAATAATTACTAGTTGAAAGAAAGAATGATTGGAGCAAATGAATGAGTGAATAAATTATTTTGAAAATTAAATTTATTTTTCAGGGAACAAGCATTTATTTTCTCTCTCTCCAGCCTCCTCTTTGCAATTGAAAAAAAGAAATCCTCATAACAAATATGCGTTGTCAAGGAAAGCATGTTCCCACATTGGCCATGTCCAAAAATGTAGTCGATTCTGTTTCTTGAGTTCATCACCTCTCTGGTAGGAGGAAGGTAGCAAGCGTCACATCATTGCTTTTTTTCATATTATGAGTGAAAAAGTGAATGAATGAATAAATGAATGAATAAGATAGTAAAGAGAGAATAAATGAATATAGTAGAAAAATGAATGAGGGAATGAATGAATGAGTAAACCAGTAAGTTATAGAATAAATGAATGTAACCAATGAATAAATGAGTGAATGAATGAATAAGCTAGTAAATGACACTGAATGAATGTAGTGAATGAATAAGCTAGTGATAGAATAAATGAATGTAGTGAATGAACGAATATGGAATGAATAGGCTAGCAAATGAGGGAATGAATGAAAGAAGTGAATGAATGAATGAGTGAGTGAGTGAATGAATGAATGAATGAATGGGAACCCTTGGAAGCTGCTTCTACCCCATCAGAATTCATTCTTTCATGATCCTGAATGATAGATTGTTGTCTACTATGGGCATTGCAGTAACTTGACTGACTCATGTTTCTTAACCCCCATGTGGCAATTTTCTTAATTCTGGCCTGTCAGATTGAGCTTTGTTTAATGTTAAGGAAACAAAGTTAAAGATTGCCAAGACTCCAAAGTAAATATGTGCAAAATAGAATGACTTCTCTTTGGCTGAGAGCAACCTGAGGACCAAGGATAGTTACTGAAACAGATTCCAATCCTTAGAATTTCATTGAAACATTCTTTGATCCAGAAAGGATCCTTCCTGAGTAATTCGATCATGTATCTCTTTGTGGTCAGAGCTAGTTTAAATCAGGTGAATTTTGAGGGGACATGACTCTAGTGGCTGCCCTTTGCTTCCTGCCATGTTCTTGGGGGTTGGTTTACTCCAGAGGAGTAAAGGATGCAAAGGATCATGGGATGTAAAGCTGGAACAGTCTTTGGAGACAATCTGGTACAATTGGAATTGTTTAATTCTTCAGATAGGAAAACTGAGTCCTGTGGAGGTAAAAGGGCCCATCCAAGATATGTAGTAGGACACCTTAAGTTCCTGACCCAAGTCCTTTGACTTAAAATTACAATAGTTATTTTAACAAGTAAAATAATACTAATAACTCAGATCCATCGAGGACTATGGGATTGTCAAGAACTTTACATTTAGGAGCTGTGAAAGTCAGTACTATAGTTGTTTCTTCCAGCCAGCATTTATTAAACACCTGCTGGGTAACTGCATTCAATGTGGGGGATACAAAGAAAGACCAAAGCCAGTTCCTGAGCTCCCAGAGCTCATGGTCTAATAGGAGAGAACATTCAAACAGCTATTTACAGACAAGATATGGACCAGACAGATTGGAGAGAACATGCAGAGGGAAGGCAGCAGCATAAAGGGGAATTGGGAAGGCTTCTTGCAGGGGCTTGGATTTTAGCTGAGTCTTGAGGAAAGCCAGGGAAGCCAGGAGACTGAGATAAGAAGGGAGGGCATTGAAGGCAACAGAGGCAGCCAGTGAAAATTCTGGGAGTCTGCAGAGTGGATATTCTGTGAAGAATAACAAGAAAGTGAGCAACACTGGAGGATTCTCTTCTAGTAGAACGCAAGCCCCTGGAAGGCAGGGATTGGTTCCTTTTTGAATTTGTATCTCCAGCATAGGGCCCAGTGAAGTATATCCTTGGAGAAGAAGCACTGATGGGTGGGATAGAAGTTTCTGAGGCAGAAGGCAAACCCAGGGCTTTTTGATTGAAGTCTAGGGCTCTCTCCCCTCTGCCAAACTCTGAGGCTTCCCAGTGACTCGTATATGCTTGGAGATAGAGGTGGGAGTGGACATCATTTGATTTCTATATAAAGATTTTTTTGGCTCTTGAAAACAAATTAGACTTTATCAATGCATGGCACTCTGAGAGAGACAGACAGAAAAAGACACAGAGATAAGCACAGATACAGAGAGACAGACAGAGACAGAGACAGATACATTTTGATCCAGCCATAACACTTCTGGGTTTGTACCCCAAAGAGATCATAAGGAAAAAGACTTGTACAAGAATATTCATAGCTGTGGTCTTTGTGGTGGCAAAAAATTGGAAAATGAGGGGATGCCCTTCAATTGGAGAATGGCTGAACAAATTGTGGTATCTGATGGTCATGGAACACTTTGTGCTCAAAGGAATGATGAACTGGAGGGATTCCATGTGAACTGGAACAACCTCCAGGAAGTGATGCAGAATAAAAGGAGCAGAACCAAGAGAACATTGTACACAGAGACTAATACACTGTGGTACAATCGAATGTAATGGAAAATGATTCAGGACAGTTTTGGGGATTTATGAGAAAGAAGCTATCCACATCCAGAGGAAGAGCTGTGGGAATAGAAACACAGAAGAAAAACAACTGACTGATCACATGGATGGGAATATGATTGGGGACTTAGACTCTAAACAATCACCCTAGTGCAGATACTAATAATATGGAAATAGGTCTTGATCAATGTCACATATAAAACCCAGTGGAATTGCTCATTGCCGACAAGTGGAGGGAGGAGGGCAGGGAAAGAACATGAATTATAACCCTGGGAAAAATATTCTAAATTAATTAAATAAAAATTTCAAAACAAAAAACAAACAAAAAAACAAAGACAGACAGAGGCAGAGATAGAGACAGAAAGAGAGTGATCACGAAGGATCACTGTAGCTCTTGAGAGGCAGTGTGATATAGTAAATGGAAGAAAGAAGCTCTGGGTTCAAACTCTACCTTGAATAATTCCTAGCTTTGTTACCCTGGGCCTCATTTACACATCTATAAAATGATAGATTGAACCCAATAACCTCTAAAGTCCCTTCTTGCTGAAGATAACTGATTTTTTAAACCCTTACTTTCCATCTTAGAGTCAATACAGTACTTTGGTTCTAAGGCAGAAGAGCAGCAAGGGCTGAGAAATGGAGGTTAAGTGACCTATTCAGAGTCACACAGCTGGGAAGTGTCTGAGGTCAAATGTGAACCCAGGACTTCCCATCTCCAGGCCTGGCTCTCTATCCACTGAGTCACCTAACTGCCTCCTACATATCCAGTCTTAAATTACTTTCCCTCTTGGGGCATTATTTCTTCCCTAGTAAGTTAAGGGAATTGGATAAAATGACTTCCGCTCCTACATCCCAAAGAATGAAATTTAAACAAAAACAAACATTATCTACTTCTAGCTCAGCAGGAAGTTACTCAGACTTATTTTATAACCTGTTTCAAGCTAAAACTGAATAAATTCTCTAGTGGGCCCTAAAGGCCAGCAATATACAGCCTTTGAGCAATACAAATTATTAAAGGTTTCATCAAATTCCATTAAAAAAATCTTGATGATTGTTTTCTGATCCTATTTTTTTAAACCAAGGGTCAGAGTATTTTAAAAAGCAGTCATCCCTTTCAGAGTTCTTAGTTTTAGAGCTAGGGGAACCCTTAGAAATAATCTTGCTAAGCCAACAACATAGGCTGAAGGGTTATTTGATTGTCTAAAGCAACCAAGTACAATATGGTAGTCATAGAATTCAAACCCAGGTCTCGGGGCTCTACATTTGCAGGCCATGCTCTGGTAGTTATTAAAACAAACCAAAGACAAGGTTGCTTTTACCATGGGCAAATGAAAGACACACACATACATCTAGATGCTTCTAGATCACCTGGAATGAGCTCTCCAGCACGCTACTTTGCAGGCATTGCCAGTGATGCCCACATTTGTAGACTGCTAATGTTCTTGCCATCTCTCTGACCCCAATATTATTTTTATTATTCCAGCGTCTCGTGGAAGCTGCAGAGGAGGCTCACCTGAAACACGAATTTGATGCTGACTTACAGGTAATTAATTGTCTGTATTTGAGTTGTTGTTGTTCTCTGGTCTTTGTTCTCCAGAGATGATTGTAAGAAGGTCTTCACTTTCAAGGGAGCCACCAACAGATATTGATTAGACTCCTACTGTGTGCTAGAAAAGTTGATCAATGCTGTGGACGCAGATAGAAGTGTTTGCGTTCGCCTGAGTTTGACTTTAGGAAGCGTTGCCTGACTTCCTTTCTCTCCACTTTGTGAGATTCTTGAAAGGGCTGATATTGGAGGCCATGGTCCCATGTCCCAGGAAGGATTGAAAGATGGGAAGAGGATGCTTCCTCTGGAACAGGCCAGCTCCAGTCCTAGACAGAGCTAAGAAGATAAAAGGATTCTGTTCCTTGCTTCATCCTTTTCTTTAAGAGAAAAAATGTTCTGGAAAGTGCACGGAGTGAGAGATGATGCACCCATTGTTTCTTGGCAAGCTATTTTTGTTTTCTTGAGAATCTATCTTCCTTCTGCCTCTCATTATTGAAGCATTAAAATAAAACTTAGATGCAACTATAAAGAAACATTGCTGGGGGATGGGGGGCAGCACATACCCAATTGAACCCTTGTCCACTCCCCTGCTCACCAACAAGTCTGAGCCATCTGCCCATTAGAAGCTGGTCCCAGGAGCTGTTGTTGCTGTTCAGTCATTTTCAGTCTCCTTTGACTCATTGTGATGCCATTTGGGTTTTTTTTTTTTTTGTAAAAACCACTGGAGTGGTTCGCCATGTCCTTCTCCGGCTCGTTTTACATAGGAGGAAATTGAGGCAAACAGGATTAAGTTTCTTCTCCAAGGTCACCCAACTAGTAAGTGTCTGAAGCCAGATTTGAACTCAGGAAGAAAAATCTTCCTGACTCGAGGGCTGGCACTCCATCTAGTGGTCCCTGCAGATTTGACCTTAATTCCATGGCTGAACTTCATTTGTTCCCTGTGCCCTTCCTGGCCTGAAGGTCCCCCTCTACTCACTCTTCTGTCCCCTCACTCCATCCCCACCTGTCTAGTTTCCTGATTTAGGTGAAGACTCACTCATTTTTTTCCTTTAAAGCAAGCCCTGACATTACCACATTTACATGGTCATAACCTTTGGGTTGTAGGTCTAGTGCTATAATGGGCCCTAGAGGCCACTGAGCCAAATACATTCATTTGTAAGTTGAGGAAACTAAAGCCTAAGGAGTTGAAGTGACTTTTCTAAGGTCACCAAGTACTGAGTGACAGAGCTGGGATTTGAACCCAATGACTGAATCCAGAGCAAGTACTCTTTCCAGTATGTGACACTGACTTCCTTGAGTCTTTGGTCTCCTGAAGCATTCTGCTATGCCCACCCAATAGGATTATAGGCCTGAGGTAATATGTAGGCATTCTGCCTCTACTTGAATTACAATAAGTGAAGGGCCTATACAATTGGCCTCTTTTCTGGCGTTTTTCATGTCAAGGGATAGGCTAAGACCCCCTAACTGGTTGCCAGCATAAAGCTTCTTGGTGACACTCAAGCTGCCCATGTAAGTGAGGGACCCTCCCCCTTGAACACAGCCTCAATAAAGAGTGAGTTCTGGAAGGAGTTGATTGTGTAGGGTTGGATTTCCATGGCTTGGGTCAACCAAGGATGAAGGGGATAGGTTGGGCCCTCTAGTTGGTCTCAAGTCCCAGCAGCTCTTCATCAGGCGCCACTTGGTACCCAACTGCCTTTACATGCTGGATATTAGCTCAGTCCCTAGAAACACTGAAAATAGTGTTGCTGTTGGCATGTGGGATTTTAAGGAGATTTTGAAAACTAAGCCAGAAGCCATAGGAACTCGATGTATCTACTGCTATCTCCAAACCATCTTCACTTCTCATCCAGCACACAGCTCCATGCCACCATTGGTTTCTGGATCTGAGCCACTGGTCCTCTATGGTCAGCATCTAGACAGGGCTGCCTGGCTCTGGGAAGGGTCCTATGACAGGTAGGATGCAGTAGAACTGCCCCAGGAAGGAGTCCTTGGCCTCACACACCAACCAGAATCCCGACAATGGCTCCATTGTAGTCACCCTGGCAAGGTTGGAACTGAACATGGATGAATGACTTGTCCAAAGTAACACAGCCAATAACCATCAGAAGCAGAATTCAAACCCAGATTTTCCTCATCTCCTGCCCTAACACTATCCACAATACTACTCATACTTCCATGCCGTTTTTATAACCTCTTCATCATAGCCCAAGAAGTTTCCATTCAATGGATCAACAGACATTCACTAAGGGACTCTAGTGGATCAAGCATCAGGCATTAAAAGATGAAACATTCCCTGCCTTCAAGATGTTGACATTCAATTGGGGAGACGATATGGATGCCATATGTAGGTGTGTATAGAATAATTAAAGGTGCCATTTTGGGGAAAGATGTCAGCAACTGGATTTGCCATAGAAAGTATCAGCGCCATCCTCCCCAGTGAATCTTTCTCCTTAAAATATTCTAGAAAGGGTGGATCATTGTGTTTAGGGACACTTCTTGCTTCTGGAGAATAAAGTTTTTCAACCTCTCACTTGCTCTCCAGAACTATGTTCACTCAGAACTTATTTTGAGAGAAAGAAGAGGGGATGAGAGCACTGAGCAGAGATGTGGCATTAAAAAAGGAGAGAACCCGAATCTGTTTCCAAGAGCATCGCGGTGCAGTTCATGTTCTAGACCTTAAAGAAGAGCAGATTCCTTTGGCAGGGAGTGGATTTTAACCAGATTCAATGAAATGATGGCGTCACTGTGAGCGGCAGCTCCCCTGTTTGGGAGGTAAACTCAGAGGCACTGGAGTCTGAGGCAAGGGAGGGATGCCTTGAGTAGTCAGGACAAAGCCTGGGTGTTAGGAGAGTGAAATCTTGGGCCCAGCCAGGCCTGGTTGTTTATTACCAACATGGTCCATTAGAGCCAATCAATTGTTCATCTCGGTTCCAGTGACCCCTTGGTAACCCTGGGCGACCGATCATTGTTCTTTATCAAAAAATCTCATCATCTCGTCTGTTCAACATGAAGTAATGGCCAGGAGGATTCGGGGCTGATGCTTAAGTGAGAGGCAGAGCGAAGAAGGATTGGTGCTGAGAGCCCATTTGCTAAAAGGAAAACAAGCACACAAACACGCCCACATTGGTGAGATCACCTTGGCTTTCCTGAAGGCGTCAGTGGCTCTCGAGGACTGGACAGCGACGTCTGCTAAGGAAAAGTAAAGTTAGAAACGCCAGAGTTGTGGCTAACATGTGTGACTTTTGTTCCTAATGTTGGGGTGCTTTGCATGAAGCATCTTTAAATTGGCTTTTTAAGCTAGAGATACGGGGACATGGTGGGCTCTCGAAGCCTTAGAGAGGTCCCTGAAGCTGCTCTTAAAGACTGCTGGGGGAGGCTGCATTATTGGGACATTTTTGGGCTGGAGAAGTGTTTCCTGGGAATCCTACCATGGGATTGGGGGGGGAGAGGGCAGGGGGCTCCTCTCTTAAGCAGTCTCTCTAAGGAAGTGATAGACTCTCTGTTTTTGGCAGCCATTGCAGGACTGGGGCTTTGCCCACCTTCTAAAATGGATCTCTTTGTACAAAGTCCCGATTGCCCTGCCCTGGTTATGGAGTGCTTTATAGAACGTGGGGATTGGGTCCGTAATTTCATTGCTATAGGAAGGACTTCTCAGATGAAGGAACTCCATTTACTGATGCAGCGTGGCGCGGTGGGCTAGATGGCACAATGGAGGGAGCTCTGGGACAGAAGTCAGAAATGACCATCTTCCCGAGTTCAAATCTGGCCTCCGATATTTACTAGCTGTGTGACTGGGCAAGTGTCTTAGCCATGTCGGTCTCCGTTTTCTCGTCTATAAAATGAGCTGGAGAAGAAAATGGCAGCTCACTCCAGGATCTTTGCCAAGAAAAACCCCAAACAGGGTCATGAGGAATTGGAAAAGACTGGAAATGGCTGGACACCAACCACAACGACAACAACAAATGCTTTATATTAGAAGGTCGTTGTGGCCTAAAGCATAGACAGCTAGCCTCAGGACCAGGGCAGCCTAGGTGCAAGTCCCAATTCAGGAACATTCCGGCTCAGGGATCCTGGACAAGCCACCTTAGGCTGCCTCCCATATGCCCCCTCTTCCTCCTTATGCTGACATGGAAACCTCATGCAAGCAGAGATGAACAGAATTAGAATATTCTCCGCCTTTGAAGGGAACCCTGGAAACTGCAGATTTTGTATATTGATTCTCTGTTTTTGTGCCCCCTTTGTTTTATTTAAAATTCTCATTGTTTTTTTTTTTTTTGTTCTAGTTTATAGCAGAGATGCTGTCGAATTCGCAGCATCCTTTATAGCTGAGAGGCTATCTAGTCTGCCCTCCTTATTTTTACAGATTCAGAAATCAAGGAATTGGGGTTTTCAGTGACTTGCCCAAGGTCACACAACCATTATGTGGCGAAGGAGGGACTGGAACTCGGTATTTCTTAGCTCCAAGTCCAATACTTCTATCTCTAAACATAAACACACACATACACATAGACATTAAAAAAAATCTACCTCAAAGTACCCAATGCCAGCATTTACAGGTGTAGACAGGGAAAACAGCAACCCAATGCTGGAGGAGGATTTGCTGTGCTGAAGCATTTCAGTTCCTGCCCTGTAAACTGACAGATATGGCACACAGTAGAGGGCAGGGAGGGGGATGTTTCTATCCAGAGATGCTGCCCTTGTTATCACCAAACTGCAAACACCTATCTTAGAAAACCAGCCTTCAGGACTGAGAAATTCCACCCCTTCCCAGGGAGCTTTGGGGGTGGAAGACCTAGAGAGAAGCTGAGGGGAGTCCAGCATGCTGGGAGGGGCTGCTTCTGCTTAGTTCTGGGTCCTCCTGACTCCCACTGAGCCCCCCTTCGTACTGCACTTGCTACAAGCTCTGTGACACGGGGGGGGGGGGGGGGGGGCATCGGGGCTGGGAATGAGTCCCTGGGAAGCTTGGCCAAACCAGGCAGGGGATGTTCTTGCTTCCTGATTCAAAGGCCATCTGGTAGGAGAGGAGACCATGTCTGTCGAAGAGAAGAAATCAAAGCGAAATAGTCAGGTTGGTGCTGGGAACAGGAAGGTGGATCTGGAGAAGCTGGCTTGGACTGTTCCATACTGAGAAGTGTTGCCAAAACAGGTTTCTCCCTAAATGGATCCCTGGGAAATTGGGGGACAGAGAAGCAGTCAGGATTTTTGAAGGCATCGGCTTTTCACATCTCCAACACCTGCCTGACATTTCATTGTTTCCTGACTTAACTGAGAGACTAGGGTGTGTAGGGCACTTGCCTTAAGAGTGGGGAAGACCTGGGTTCAAATTTTGCCTCTAACACTTACCACATGTATAGAGAGGTAAATGGACTTTCTTTTTTTAAATTTTTCTCACATATTTTTTCAGTTATGTGTAGAAAACTTTTTTGTGAATTTTGTTTGACACTTTACAATTGAGATTCTCTCCCTCCTTGTCCCCCTCCCCCTCAGGCAGGTTTTACCAATCCAAAGGATATATTTTCTAGAGCTCCAGATGTAGTTAGTAATCCTGCCTCTCCCACCTACTAGCTCTGTGACCCTGAGCCCCCTGGGAAAGCAATGTTGTCTAGTAGGTCGAGTGTTGGATTTGGAAACACTAAGACTTGGTTTCAAATATCCATCTGCCACTTGGTGGTTGTGAATGTAGAAAGTTCCTCAACTTCTCTCCACCTCAGCCACCTTCCCCACAGGGTCAATGTGAGGTTCAAATGAGATAAGGTGTGGAAAATGAATGGTGGTAGTGGGCTGAGGCCGAGGGAATCCACAAGAGAAACAAGGAATTATGGACCAACAGCTTAGCTCAGAACCTTCCTTCCAACTTCCCCAAAGCCTCTGCCTTAGAACAGAGGCCATACTTTAAAATATATTATTAAGTATATTATATTCTTTAAAAGAATATATTTTCCCCAAATCCATACCTACATAAACAAGTGATGAGCCATTTTTTTTCTGCATTTCCGCTCCCACAGTTCTTTCTCTGGATGTGGACAGCTTTCTTTCTCCTAAGTCCCTCAGAATTGTCTTGGGTCATTGCATTGCTACTAATAGTAAAGTCTATTACATTGGATTGTCCCACAGTGTTTCACTGTGTACAATATTCTCTTGGTTCTGCTCATTTCATTCTGCATCAGTTCATGGAGGTCCTTCCAGATCATGTAGAAATGGAGGCCATGCTTCCAAAGAGAAAGAAGTGATGGATAGTTTATATCCACTGGTGCACACCAAAGGACATATCAACAATAACCTTCAGGATGTTGGGTGGACTCTCTATGGAAATTTTATGGGAAAATGTGGGCATGAGTCCAACAAGATGGGAAAGTTTATCTGTGTTATGGTAGCAGGGTCAGAATTTATGATCTGTGCTAAATGAAGTGACTCCTGCATTGTTGTGATCATAGATTCAACTCTCTATGTCTCTGTCTCTGTCTATCTCCTCACAGCCTATATAGTCTGACTCATACCCATTCTAAAACAAGAATCTCTTCTCCCATATACCTAACAGTATATCATACAATATTCAGAGGCCACTAGTGAAACCAGAGTGCACAAGTGTTGGGCTTAGAGTCAGAAAGATGAGTTCAAATCTAGCCTAGCTGTGTGACCCTAGACAAGTCACTTAACTTCTGTTTACCCCAGTTTCCTCAAGTTTAAAATGCACTCACCTCACAGGGTTGTTGTGAGGATCAAATGAAATAATATTTGGAAATATTTAGCACAGTTCTAGCAATAAGAAGTCCTCCCCACCCTTTCACTGGAGAATACTACTACCTCTAAGGGAGCCCATTGTTCTTTTAGAGCACTCTCATTCAAAAATGTTCCTACATTGCTCTTAGATTATTTTAGCCCCCCAGGGTTGAACAGAACACATCTAATTCTCCATCCCTGGGACAACCAAGAAATACTCAAAGCTAGCTCTCACCTCTTCCCTTAAATTCTCTTTAGCCTAAACATCTCAAGTTTTTCCAAACAGTCTTCAAAGAATTTGATCCTGAAGTTCCTCACTTCACTGATTTCTCTTGAGAATGTCTTTTAATGTCTGTGTGATCCTTCAAACTAAATAAAACCCTCCAGATGTGATTGAGCCATAGTAGAGAAGAATGGGACAGTCATCCCCAATTCCTGGGTACATTTGTTCTCTTCATAAGATTCAAAATCTCTCTGTTTTTTGTTTTTCATTTGCTTGTAGTTCATTAAACTCCTCAGAGCTTTTTCAGAACTGCCACTTTTCCAAGTCATGTCTCCATACATTCAGTGGTTTCTTCTGCAGACTCATAATGCTACCACTCCAAAAGCTCATATTGTAGGTTGAATCCTTTGGAGGTCACTTACCCTTGTGTTGCTCTTCATGTTGTGCTTATTGTGAATTGTTCTGCCTATGAAAATGATCTGGCATTACTCCTGCCCAGGAATGGCTATAAGGAACAAAGAAAAAGGAAGGTGTAGAGATCTCCACTACTAGAAGAAAAAAAATTACCTTAAGCAGGTCATTCACTTCACTTTTATTTTCAAAGGACAATACACTTGAAATTCTATTTTTCTTCTTTATCCTTAAATACAAATATGTGCTGCTTTTCATGGACACACACACACAAATGCTGTGCTGTGAAAACAACTCAGGACAAAACAAAACAAAATAATAAAATTTATTGACATATAACAGACCTTACAGCTATTTTTCTACATCCATAGAACTTCTAAAATTCATTATGTGTAGGGATGTCCTGGTAAATAAATAACAACTGGTTCTCTTTCAAAAAATTTGTACAAGACAGTTTTAGTTTAAACTGCATTATTCCATTTTGTCCATCACTTTTATTTGTCTGGTAATCAACAAAGCAATGAATAAATTTGTTGTATAGCATTTGCTGGTTTCTTAGGCTTAAATGCTTACACTGAAAATATAATAATTGGCTTCTAAGATCCAGTATGAACTGGCTCCAGCATATCCCTTATTATGCACTCTTTTTATTGCAATAATTTGTTTTATGAGATTTTGCATTGATCTTGCCACACTTTGATACACTTTAATTCTTCATGATGGAATAAGTTTGATCATGTTCAGATATTAAATATACCATTGACGAAAACTCCAATTTTCCAAGTCCATACTTGATTATAACCCATAAGTTTTCAATGATGTTTTAATCAAGTGAATTTCCAAGCCATTAAAACACGTTGATCACTCTCTCTTGGAAAACTTAACTTTTTTGGACATGTGGTGTAGTGAAAGTCTATGTTGCAGAATTCCATCTCCATTTGGAAAATTCTGTAATAATTCTGTTTCTCTGCATAGGTTCATATTTCAGAGTTTATAATTTCCTTTTTAGAGACAAGGCTTCTGGGCTCCTTGGCAATATATATATTTGAGTTAATATTTTACATTTCAATGAAGATCTTCATTTCTTACTGAGGCTTTTTTTTTACAATTCTCTTGATGTAATCCTGAATGAAAAAGTTTCATTAATCAAAATGACCCCTTTTCCAAATGTTATTGTTTTAGTCTTTTTATCTTTTTGCCCTGGGCAAGGGCTTTTTTCCCCATCATATAATTAGTTTTTCTCCTGGATCATCTCAATGTTCTCCTCACTAAAAGAAGTCCATGCTGTGTTATACAGAAACCAATAACAATTTCCCAGGCAACCAGTTTCTACTAAAAAAATTCTTAAACTTTATTTGTTTTCTGAGAAGTAGCTAGACATTTTTATGCTAATAGTTGTCAGCTCTTTATATTGTTTTATTTTTTTACCCCACTTGTATGTGCTTTAGTATGTGATTCTTTTGTATTATGAGACTGATCTTTGAAATATTTGATTCCCACATACCAACAATTGCTATAATATCTCTAATAGTCATTGAAGTGTGCTCTTTTGTGAATTACAAAGTTTGTTTCAGTTTCCTTGGAATAATAACTTTTCTTAAAAGTATTAGAATTAAAAACACATTAAAAAGAAGCAATATAGGATGAAGCTAGGTTACTCAAAGGGTTGAAAGTCAAGTTTAGGAATAGGGAGTCTTGGGTTTAAATATGACCTCCAGCACTTCTTAGCTATGTGACCCTGGGCAAGTCATTTAATTCTCATTACCTAGCCTTTACCATTCTTCTACTTTGAAACTAATATATCTTATTTACTCTAAGACAGAAAGTAAGAGGTTATTTTTTTAAAAGAAGAAATAAATTTGGGTCATGGCACACAAATATAGTACTTTGCTAACTTAGAATTAACTCAGGCTGGTTTTTTTTTTTTTTAATGATCCAGTTCAGATATTCTACCTCATTCTAATGTCCATAGAAACAAGCATTCATTTCTATTGCTGTTATAAAACAAAAGACAAGAGTGTCTTTTTTTTTTGTCCCAAGTAATTCATACACTGCATGTATTGTTTGGCATATGCAATAATTCACAGAAGCAATCGGATTATTTACAATAATGCAAACCTAGCAAATATAGTAAAATTAATGCTCATTGTTGCCAAAGACCCAGGTAGCAGTATCTCAGTTCTAAGAGAAATCATCTGCCATGTGGATTTGATTTTTATTTGTCTACAGATTATTCCATTGACATTTTGATTGGTACACTGTTAAAACTGCAGATTAATTTGCATAATATTTTTATCATTAATATATATCACATATGTCAGTACTATATGCCACCATGAATATGGAAATACCTGTTCAATTATTCATATATTGATTTGTATATTTAAATTATGCTTTAAAATTATATTTATGTAGGCCATCTATTTTATCATATTAACTTACAGATATTAAATTCATTTGACTGTAATTTAAAATTTTATTTTTCCTTGACTCATTTTTTCACATTTTCTATTTTTATAGAAATTCTCATG
The DNA here is from genome assembly GCF_027887165.1 of Monodelphis domestica. NCBI lineage: Eukaryota > Metazoa > Chordata > Mammalia > Didelphimorphia > Didelphidae > Monodelphis > Monodelphis domestica. Next base: position 9,643,164 of record NC_077233.1, read on the forward strand.
ACCTATGGGTTTAATTTGTATTAGATAACTTACTGGTCATTTCTATTTTTTCTTTTCTTATGTGTTCTAAGTAGAGCATTGTATTATCCACACCTAGAGATATAAAACCTTCTTTTTGCCAATACCTATGCTCTTTTGTTTCTTCTTTTTGAGTTATTGTTCTAGAAAGCATTCCAAAATCACGTCACATAGCCATAATGATAGAAGAGATTCTTGGACCATACCTGATGATACTGGGAAAGTTCCTTATATTTCTTTTTAATGAGAAATACTAGCTTTGACTTTTAAAAAATAGATAATTTTTACATTTTGTTAAGGAAAGAGCTTTTTATCTTATGATTTCTAGTACTTTTTAGAACAATAAATGAATACTGTATCCTTTCAGATACTTTTTCATCAATTAATAAAATATGATTTCTACTTTTACTAAGAATTATTATCAAGAATATAAGGATGGTAACATTTTAGGAAACAACTAATACATTCTATCATCCTTGTATTCTTAATATCAATTAATCCAACTTGCACTTTTTGGAAAATTTTAATAAATTTTTCACACTTAAAAAGAATTCCAACTTGTTTTTTTTTATATTTTTCTATAATATATTTTATAGGATAATTTTAATTAGTGGGTAATGACTGGAAAATAATTTGAATTATTTTTATTTCTGAGAATTTAAAATAAATATCCTTAGAACTATCAAAGTCAATTCAAAGATTATGGTGATGATGATATAGCAATTATAATTTTATATGTGCTATGTGCAAAAAATAGAGATGTATAATATCCACAGATGGGAAAATATTTAATGAGTAGTAACATAAAGGGTAGAAAGCTAGAAATTAGCCAAATAATAAACATCTTTTAACATTACTGCTATGGGTCAGACATTGTACTGAAACCCAATGTAGCCTCTTTTCAACTTGGTTTTGACCTTGGGCAAATCATTTCAACTGTGTGAGTCTCCTTCCTCTTTAAAATAAGGATGGTGCTCTTTAATTTATGTATATCATTTAATGTTGTTATACCCTCTAAGTGATAATTTTATGTTTGAAATGATTTAATTAAATATGTTTTCATTTAAATTATGACAGCTGATTATTTGTTAAAGTAAGTCCTAACCTATGGTAATGTGATGTTCAAAACTGTGATATGACTACTCACAGGTTTATTTTCCATAAATAATAATGGTTGAGCTAAAAATACTGTACCATAGACTTCCAGCAAAATATCAAAGAAAAGCCATGAGAGCCTCTAACCATAATAAGCTTTCAAAAACAAAAAATAGTAACAACAAATCTTCAGGAAAATAATCTTACAGAAAAAGAAAAAATGAAACATGTGACAAAACCAAAATTGTATAAAGTTCTTCAAAATTGTATATGTAGAGATGGATTTTAAAACTACAGGAAAGAGAAGAAGATGGGAAAATTAAATGGTATGAACAAAAATTAAAAAAAAAAACCCTAAACCTAAGGATTATTGATGCAATAAAGTAACTTAAATGTTGAGGTGGGTGGGTGGGGCTCAGAAAAGATACTGAGGTAATACTAGGAGATACCACTTAAGTAGAACATCTGTGGGAATAAGATATTCCAAGAAATAAAATTAGAGAAGAAAAAATATTCTAGACTTGGGAGACTGCCTCTGAAAAGGCATTGAACTGGGAGATAGAATATCATGGATGGGAAACAACACAGTGATTAGTATTATTGGAATGTAAACTGCTTTAAGGGGTATTAATAACATCATTCTAGAAAGTTGTGCTGAAACCAACTTGTGAAAATATTTGAATGCCAAATACAGAAAATCGTATTTTATCTTAGAGTAGGGGGTTCTTAATCATAAATGTATTGGTTTTAAAAATTCAGATAACTAGATTTTAATAAAATTGTTTTGGGTTTTTAATTTGATATATTTTATATTGGGATTTAAAAATATTATTCTGAAAAAGGGTCTCTACACCTAAAAGATTTTCATAGCATAGAAAAGATGAAGAATTCCTGTCCTTTGATAGGAAGCCACTGAAATTTCTTGAGCTTCAAGGATATGTGTGGTGGCATTGTGGACAAGTTGGTTGGATTGAGGAAGATGGATGAAAAGTCTATTGTACAGGTCTAGGATAGAGGTAATGAGGACCCAAAATAGTGTAAATGGTTACATGAAAAAAAGGAATAAACAAATAGAGATAATGTGGAGGTACAACCAAAAGCTAATTAGATGTGGGCTGAAAGAGTAGGAAAGAATCAGATGTTGAGGATGATGAGTTGCAGCATGGGGTTGACAGGAATGAAATGGCTAAGAAAAATCTTTATTTTTTCCATCAATGATTGAAAAGATTCCATTCAAATTAGCAGTATGTAGACCCTAAGAAATTATTTTCTAGGATCAAAGGTCAAATAATTATATATGTACATATACATAAATATGATCATGACAACAATTCTGTTCAACAAATCTAATATTTATTAAGAGGTTACTATGTGTTGGGCACTGTCCAAGGTGCTGGTGAAAGAAAGATACAAATTATATATTTATATCTATATCTATAAATGTGTGTGTGTGTGTGTGTGTGTCCTTAAAGGAGCTTATATTCTCTTAGGGATGGAGTGGGGTAGAGGGACTACAAAGTATGGGTAAACAAATACAAAGTTATAAAAAGTGAACAGAATACTACTCTATAACAAATTATCTTTTGCTTTGTTTTATTATGTTTTTATCAGATTGGATTAAACTGTTGTGTAATTATGCATGTGGATTTATGTATAAGATACTTTAATAATAACAAAGTCTGGAGAGGGCTGTGTCTTCATTAGGAGGCCAAGTCAGGGACCTAGTGACTTGAATGACCTCGTAGAAAAAAAGGACCCTAGAGTCTAACAATTTGTGAGTCCAGTAAACAATCTGGAACTTGGGGGCCCAAGACTATTAATCACAGAGCACTCTACTACCCCTGTCATACGACTCCACCCTCAGTCCTATTACACTGTGATCATCATCTATGCATCTGTAGTCCAAATTGTGTCTATCTTCCAATAGAAGTATCTTCCTGGCAGTGAGATGGATATAAATAGACCTGCATCTGCTCAGAATTCCACCACACAGATCATCAATTGTTAGGAAAATCTGGCCATCACAATTGTGAGGTCAGCGGGGATCAAAGGTGCAGGTGTGTGGCAGGTTGAGAACAATCATGCATGTCTTGCAGCTGGAAGCATATTTTCTCCAGCTGTTGCCCTTGCTGGAAGCTGTTTGCCTGGAGCTAACTAGTGTCGTGGACTTCCGTGGGAGTCATGATCTGATCCCTTTTTAACCTGGAGTGTCTCTAGAGTTTCCAGCTTGCTGGAAAAGATTATTGTAAAATTGGAACTCGGTGATTCTTCATAAAGGTAATTTATGAAGTACTGTTGACTTTATGATTGTTCCCTCCCCCTCTAGTGCATGGGCTCCCTTCTGTACTTGACCTTGGAGAAGTTTTGTGTGTCTCAGCAGTAACAGAGCTTCACTTGTCTACACAAAATACGTATTTTGTGATTTCATGGAAATGAGGACTCATGAGCACACATTTGGGTTGGGGGACTACTTACTCTAGTTCATTTATTCAACTCTAGGCAACAGTTGAAAGTGGCTCAGAGCAGAGTACTTGCCCATCATGTGAAATCTGAGCTCCTTTTTTATCTTGTCAAAAAGACACAAACCAGAAGGCAATATTCTTTCCCTATGAGTTTTTTTTTTCTACTCAGTCTATATCCTGAAAGGTCCAGTCTGTGGTCTCTGTAGGAAACAATCTGTTATCTTTCTGCTAGTTTCCTCAAGAGGTATTTATTACCTGATGCTCAGGAAACACGATGGAATTAGTATTTGGATAGATGAAAGGTCTATGGCTCGGGGATTGTAACAACTAATTTTGGACCCTGGGTCTTCTATTTACTGAATGGGTCATCTTCAGTAGATCACTTCAAATTGATGAATTTGATGAAGCTCAGTTTCTCCAATTATAAGATAGTGATTCTTTTGCTACTTTATTACTGCAAGGTACAAATGAGATTACATACATAAAGTTTCATGTAAGAAGAAAATCAACATATAATGAGAAGCTATTGCTCTTGCTATAAGGGGTAACATTAGTTTAAAAAAGTTCTGGGGGGAAACAAGGAGATTTTCCTATGACACATAATCATTCAATCAATAATTCAGTCAGCTAGTCAGTCAAGAAGCTCCAATATGACAGAGATTGTGCTAAATTCTGCAGTTGCAAATACAAAGGTGAAATAATCCCTTTTCCTCAAGAAGCTGACATTCTATTGTGGGGATACAATGTGTTTACCCATAAGTAAATATGAGATATGAAGCTTTTCCATATGTAAATGACCATATAAAAAGTTGTTCCAAATGACTAAAAAGGAAATATAAATTAAAATAATCCATTCCTTCCCTGAAAATTAGCAAAGATGATCAAAGATGAGAAGAATTAGTGATGGAAGGAATATTGGAAAAGAGGCACGCTAATGCTCTGGCAGTAGAGCTGTTAATTGGTTTAGCTGTTATATATGTCAGTTTGGAATTAGGCAAGAAAAGTGACTAAAAGGTTCCTTTAACCTAGTGAGGCCACTACACAAAGAATATTCCCCAAGTAGGTCAAAGATAGAAACAAGTTCCAGTGAATACCAAAAGATTTATAGCAGCATAGAACTTCTCCTAAAAGTCATCAGATATTATAGATATATCTTCTTTCTTCTCTTTAACATGTAAGATGGTGTTGGTCAGTGTTGAGAATCAGGTCTTAAAATTACAATATATATACATTTTAGGACCAGGGAGTGTGTATGTATGTATGTATATATTCCCTGGTTCTTAAAGCATATGTAGCTATCCTCTGTTTGCTTCCAATCCAAACATGCAGAAGTTTGATCAGTCTACTGGTGGCCATGAATGATAGTGATGGAGGGTCTTCCAATGGACAGAGGAGTCATCAGCTCAAGAACTGATGAAATAGAATTGAGTGTTCATTCAGCCCCATTCCTGTGGTCCCTGTCAGTCTGATTCCTTTCCTTCCTGGTAGTGAGGAGAAGACAAGAGTTCTAATCACTGCTAATGCAGGAGAGTTCTAGCATGTCAATCTCGGTGTCTCAGTCTCCACAGCTACAAAATCCTACTCTAGTGCCTCCTTCATTGTGGTGTTACTTGACATGTCTATGGCTTACAGAGGATTATAGGAATTGGTACTTTGTGGAGCACATTGAAGAATTAAAAATATAGGCCACCTTGTTAAACTGGGAAGGACTACAAAGCACATCTATTGTTGGAGGGCTTATTGTGTTTCCATTTACTTCATAGGTGGCTCCGGAGGAGATATTTCTAGGAATGATTTTAAGAACTATGAAAGCAATGGAGCATCATGGTAGGCATAATTTGGTTGCAATATATCACCCACAAAAGCATAGAGGATACATGGGATAAAAGATCTTATTAGAGGAAAAAGATGTGGCATCATCAAGGCAGAAGGATCAATGGGGGATGACCATATTCTATGAGAACTCATCAAATGTCAAGAGATTGAGAACAGAGGTTCTGAGAACAGAGGTTCTTAATGTGGGCTCTCCTAAATAAGCCCAGACTCAAGTGGACTCAGACTGCATGGATAGATTTCAGGGGGTCTGAGAGGAAAAACATTTCCATCATCACCAAGTTCTAACTGAATTATAGTACTTTAATTATGGTTAGAAGAAACGATTGAAATTCTAAAAACTGGGTTTCACCAGTCTGTTGCCAATGGATTCCAAAATGACTAGGAGCCCCAGAGCTGGACAAAGTTTCTCAGAAAGTTTTAGTCCAGAGTCATTCAAGGTAAGATATGGATGGATTGAGATTTATCTCATTTCAGGGACTGCCCACATTGCTAACATCACAAATACTTTGACTATGTTTCCATTTTTTTCCTTAGCATATTTCAAAACCATGACCTGGAGTTGGGGGATTTGTTGCTATTTTTTACATGTGATGATCACTGTATTCAGTGTGTGTGTGTGTGTGTGTGTGTGGTCCTATGTGTTATATTTCTTAAACTTAGTCCTTCCATGATCAGTTTCCTTATCTGTAAATGACAGAGTTGGATTCAAAGTTTCTGAGCAAGTCACTAATTCCTCTCCATTTCTTCACTAGAAATTAGCCTCCTCAGTTTCTAAGTTCTCTCTAAGTTCTAGATCTATAGTCCTATGATCATTATTTGCCAAAGAAGAAATGAGAAGATGACTTAGAAAGGGGGGTTAGCAATCCTATAGATATTGTTTGGAAAGAAGGAAAGAAGTAGGAAGGAAAGGAAAGGATGAAGGGAGGGGAAAGATGGAGAGAAGAAAAATGAAGGAAAAATGGAAGAAGGAAGGAGGGAAGGAAGGAAAAGAGATTGAAGGAAAGAAGGGAGAAAGGGAGGATGAGAAGGAAGGAGGGAAGGGAAGAGAGGAGAAAAGAAGGAGGAAAGGAAGGAAGGAAGGAAAAGAAAAGAAAAGAAAAAGGAAGCACTAATCAGCTTCAACTGCAGCAGAGGCCCAGACAGAGTTTGATGGGAGTGCAATAATTTCCTATATCTGCTGCTTCCTTCTTCCTTCAGGAAAGGGATCAGTGATGGGAATACAATGGTGTGGTTGCATGGCATATTCTATTCCACTTAGGTTTTCATGGTGGGCTTTAGAGAAAATGTCTATAATAATGATTTATGGGCCATGATTTTTCATTGTAAAATGATGCCAATTTATGGACTGTGGATTTCTCTAATACTTCTCTTTCAGAGCAAGTGATTGAGGGAATCCTCTGGGTTATGAGTAACCCTTTTCCCAGTAATATATTGTTCTTTTCCTCTGTGTGTGTGCATGTACATGCATGTGTGTGTGTGTGTCTTGGGGTAGACCATTAAGTGAAAGAGCCTTCTTTTCTGTGTTTTAAATCCAAATCAAATAGGAGCACACAGCAGTACACTCCACTGCCTGGCATTCAGGTGGCAGAAAAACTGTACTATTTTTCAGTCTTGTTTTAGTGTGAATTTTTGAGTCTTAAAAAAAGAATTGTATAAAGACATTGATGGAAAGATTATCACATTTTTAGAGGCCAACACTGAATGTGGCTAACATATTTGAGGCAGCTAAATGGTGTGGTTGTTGGAATGTTGGGCCTGGAGAATGGGAAAGCCTGAGTTCAAGTCCCACTTTAGACATTTCCTAATTATATAACCCTGGGTAAACCATTGGACCTCCCTCAGCCCCAGTTTCCCCATTCGTAAAAGAGCCACTAACTTCTAGGTTTGTTATGAGAATCAAATGAAGGTTTTGCAAAACTTAAAGTTCTAGGTGAATTCTAAATATTTTTATTATTGATGATGATTGATGATGATGGTGGTAGAATTTCACCCCCAAAACAAAAGTACCCCATTCTTTAACGGCTAGAGAGTTAAGCCAAATATGAGGAGCTCAAATAAAGTAGGGCTAGATGTAAGCCTTTACCCTTGAGTTAAAAAATTGGCCTTCACAAATATAATGTAGACATATATTTGGAGAAGAAGATACGGGAATTCTATTGGATTGCACCCTCAATACAGGTCATAAATGTACCCTGGTGACAAGGAAAACTAATGAAAGCTTCAACTGCAATACAATGTCCTTAGGGTCCAGAATAAGAGGAGATAATCCCACTGGATCCTCTTCTCATCAAGATATGTTCTCACTGGAGAAGCCTTCTATTCTAGGAGATCCTGCTTAAGAAATAAATGTCTAAGCTGGAGAGCCTCCAGATTAGGGTAGCCAAGATGGTGTGCCATTTTAAGATTGTACCACATGAGGATGATAATGGATGTTGAATATACTTAACCCAGAGAAGAGAGGGTTGAGAGGTGGGCATGGGGTGAGTAGCTTTTCTTTTAAAGTATTTACAAGTGTGCCACAGGAAAGAGGATTTAAACCTTTTCTCTCTAATCCCAGTGGAGAGAAAGATGACCACTGCAGGGAAGGTATGACCTTCACTTTGATACCAGGAAAAGCCTCTTCACATGAAAGAGATCTAAAAGTGTAAGGTTCTTTCCCAGAAACTGCAGATCTTCCCTCTCCCAGGAAATCCCTGAGCCATGATTGGATGATCACTTATTAGATTAGACTTGCCTTTTGTCCTATAGCTGATAAAAGATGGAGATGGGGGTCAGACCCCTCCTGACTTCAAGTTCAATCTGTTACCTGCCCCTCCCCTGACTTTCATGTAAATAAACATGAAGCAATCTGGACTTTTAGGATCATTTATAGATTTTGTCAGCTCTAATTTTGAAGGGAAAGATAATATTTTATCATATGGTTAAAAGTGGAGCAAATTTCAGAGAGAGACAGAGAGAATGAGATTCCAAATAAGGGACCCAGACCTTATTTCTCTTATTTAGAATTAGTTCAAACTAAATGCAGACTACTTTTATTTTTATTCATTTATTTTAAACCCTTATCTTCTGTCTTAGAATTAATACTGTGTGATTCAAAGGCAGAAGGTTGGGAAGGGCCAGGCAATGAGGTTTAAATGACTTGCCCAGGTCTTATGACTCAGGCCAGATTTGAACCTAGTATCTCCCATCTCTGGGCCTGGCTCTCAATCCACTGAGCCACCTACTTGCCCTCCAGACCATTTTAATGCTGCACAGTGATGAGGGGGATTACCTGGATGCAGACAAAACTTGGGTTCACTCAGGTTCCTCCTCTGATACCCCTGATATGGATGAATCTGGGCAAGGCTTTTCATGTCTCTGTTTTTCTAGACAGCTCTCTAAGTAGCCCAGAAGGTACTAACTTTGCCTTGCTACAAGGAGTCTCCTCAGTCAATAGTTCCCTATACTAATTCAATCTCAAATCCAATCCACATCCCATTTTTTTCATTCTACAAAGCAAATTCCTGTGTTTGTCTTGGAAGATAGAGTTCTAAATATTTTATATCGTCTAATGTGATTTTATTATTATATTTTTGAAAATTTTATTTAATTAGTCAATTTAGAATATTTTTCCTTGGGAACAAGAATTGTATTCTTTCCCTCCCCTTGCCCCACCCCTTCCCATAGCTGATGCACAATTTCACTGGATTTTACATCTGTCCTTGATCAAAACCTATTTTCATGTTGTTGATGTTTGCACTAGAGTGATCATTTAGAGTCAACATCCTCAATCATATCCCCATCAACCCATGTAATCAAACATTTGTTTTTCTACTGTGTTTCTACTCCCATAGTTTTTCCTCTGAATGTATATAGTGTTATTTTTCATAAATCCCTCTGAGTTATTCAGGATCACTGCATTGCCACTAATGGAGAAGTCTAATACATTCGATTGTACCACAGTGTATCAGTCTCTGTGTACAATGTTCTCCTGGTTCTGCTCCTCTCACTCTTCATCACTTCCTGGAGGTTATTCCAGTTCACATGGAATTCCTCCAGTTCATTATTCCTTTGAGCACGATAGTATTCCATCACCAACATATACCACAATTTGTTCAGCCATTCCCCAACTGAAGGGCATCACTTCATTTTCCATTTTTTTTTGCCACCAAAAAGATTGCAGCTCTGAATATTCTTGTATAAGCCTTTTTCCTTATTATTTCTTTGGGGTACAAACCCAGCAGTACTATGGTTGGATCAAAGGACAGACAGTCTTTTAGTGCCCTTTGGACATAGTTCCAATTTGGCCTCCAGAATGGCTGGATCAATTTACAATTCCACCAGCAGTGCATTAATGTCCCAACTTTGCCACATCCCCTCCAGCAGTCATTGCTTTCCTTTGCTGTCATGTGAGCCAATCTGCGAGGTGTGAGGTGATACCTCAGAGTTGTTTTGATTTGCATTTCTCTGATTATAAAAGACTTAGAACACTTTTTCATGTGCTTATTAGTAGTTCTGAGTTCTTTCTGAAAATTGCCCATTCATGTCCCTTATCCATTTATCAATTGGGGTATGGTTGATTTTTTGTACAATTGATTAATCTCTTTATAAATTTGAGTAATTTGACCTTTGTCAGAGGTTTTTGTTATGAAGATTTTCCCCAATTTGTTGCTTCCATTCTGATTTTGGAGGCATTGGTTTTGTTTATACAAAAACTTTTTTAATTTAATGTAATCAAAACTATTTTATATTTTGTAATTTTTTTCTAACTCTATCTTGGTCTTAAAATATCTTTCCCAAAGATCTGACAAGCATACTATTCTATGTTCACTTAATTTATTTATAGTTTCCTTCTTTATATTCAAGTCATTCACCCATTCTGAGTTTATCTTGGTGTAGGGTGTGAGATGTTGATCCAAACCTAATCTCTCCCACACTGTCTTCCAATTTTCCCAGCAGTTTTTATCAAATACTGGATTTTTGTTCCCAATGCTGGGATCTTTGGGCTTATCATAGACTGCCTTGCTTACCCCAAGTCTATTCCACTGATCTTTCTTTCTGTCTCTTAGCCAGTACCATATTGTTTTGATGACCACTGCTTTATAGTATAGTTTGAGATCTAGGCTAGGCCACCTTCCTTCACATTTTTTTTTCATTATTTCCCTTGATATCCTTGATGTTTTGTTCTTCCAAATGAACTTTCTTTTGGTTTTCTCTAATTCAGCAAAAAAATTTTTTTGGTAGTTTGATGGGTATGGCACTAAATAAGTAAATAAGTTTGGGTAAGATGGTCATTTTTATTATGTTAGCTCATCCTACCAATGAGTAATTAATGTTTTTCTAATTATTGAGATCTAGTGTTAATTGTGTGGAGAATTTTTTGTAGTTTGGTTCATATAGTTCCTTTGTTTGTCTTGGCTGATAGATTCCTAAGTATTTCATAATGTCTAGTATGATTTAAAATGGAATTTCTCTTTCTAATTCTTGATGCTGAGATGTGATGGAAATATATAGAAATGCTGATGACTTATGTGGGTTTATTTTGTATCCTGCAACTTTGCTAAAGTTGTTGATTATTTTGACTAGCTTTTTGGTTGATTCTCTAGGATTCTTTAAGTAGACCATCATATCATTTGCAAAGAGTGATTTCTTTGTCTCTTCATTGCCTATTTTAATAACTTCAATTTCTTTTTCATCTATAATTGCTACAGTTGGTGTTTCTAGTACAATGTTAAATAATAGAGGTGATAATGGGCATCCTTGTTTCACTCCTGATCTTACTGGGAAGGCTTCTAGTTTATCCTTACTGCAAATGATGTTTGCTGATGGTTTTCCATATATACTGCTTAATTTTTTGAGGAAAGGCCTTTCCATTCCTATACTTTCTGTTGTTTTCAATAGGAATGGGTGTCATATTTTGTCAAAGGTTTGTTCTACAGCTATTTAGATAATCATTTCTGTTTTTTTTTTGTGATTTTCTGTGATTTCTGTTGGTTTGATTATTGATACGGTTAATTATGTGTAATACTGAACCATCCTTGCATTCTTGGTATGAATCCAACCTGATCATAGTGAATAACCCTTGTGATGACTTGCTGGAGTCTTTTTGCTAGTATCCTATTTAAGATTTTTGCATCTATATTCATTAGGGAGATTGGTCTATAGTTTTCTTTCTCTGTTTCTGACCTGCCTGGATTTGGAATCAGTACCACATTTGTGTCTTAAAAGGAATTTGGGAGAATTCCTTTTTTTCTTATTCTGTCATGTCTCTTCGTCTTCTGATGCTCACTGTTTTTACTGTCTGCCTTCTGCCCAGAATCGTCTTGCTCCTCATCTACCTCTTTACTTCTTTGTCTTTTTTCAAATCTCAAATAATGTCCCACTTTTTGAAGGAGACTTTCTCAATTCTCCTTCAGCTAGTGCCTTCTTTCAGAGACTGCCCCCAGTTTTTCCTATAAATAGCTTGTATGTAGATCTTTACATGTCTCCCTCATTAGACTGTAAACTCCTTCAGAGAAGAGACTGTCTTTTTCCTTTCTTTTAGACCAGTATATGACACCCAGCCAGTGACTGACTCCATACCTATCTGACAAGACTGTTGCTCTAATAGTCTCATTCCATTCTTTCATACTATTCCATAATGCTTCCTGTCATGCTGATTTAGGTTCATCAACAACCCTTCCTTTTATTTATTTTTAATGGCATAAATGTTCATATGAAGAGTATATTCTTATTTAAGTATTTTTCCATAAACATATCTGTTTATCTTTTAATGTTACATGATTCATGTTCTTTCCCTCCCCTTTTCCCTTCCCTCTCCCAGAGCTGACAAGCAATTCCACTGCATTATGTATGTATTATCACTCAACACCTATTTCCATATTATTTATTTTTGTAATAGAATAATATTTAAAAAATCAAAGAACCACATCCCATACCCATATAAACAGGTGATAAATGTTTTCCTTCTGCATGTCTAGTCCCACAGTTTTTTCTCTCAATGTGGATAGCATTCTTTCTCATAAGGCCCTCTGGATTGTCCTAGGTCATTGCACTGTGGATAGTAGCAAAGTCAGTTACATTTAATTATGTTACAATGTATCAGTCTCTGTGTACAATATTCTCCTGGTTCTGCTCCTTTTACTCTGCATCAGTTCATGGAGGTCTTTCTAGATTGTATGGAAATGAAGCAGTTCATTGCTCTTTACTGTGAAATAGTATTCTACCACCAACAGATACCACAGCTTGTTCAGCCATTCCCCAATCGATGGACATCCCCTCATTTCCCATTTTTTTTGCCACCACAAAGAGTGTAGCTATACATATTTTTGTATAAGCATTTTTCATTATTATTTCTTTAGAGTACAAACCTAGTAGTGGTATTCCTGGATCAAAGGGCAGGCATTCTTTTAAAACCCTTTGGGCATAGTTCCAAATTGCCCTCCAGAATGGTTGGATCAATTCACAACTCCACCAGCAATGCATTAATGTCCCAATTTTGCCACAACCCCTCCAACATTTATTATTTTCCTTTGCTGTCATATTAGCCAATCTGCTAGGTATGAGGTTGACCCTTTTAGACCTCTGCCATACAGTGGAGCGTTGCTATAAATTTTCTATTTATTCATCTGTTTTGTATTTATTTCTTTATCTGTGTATCTTTTAATGCATTATTTCCTACCCATATGATGTAAGTTTGTTGAGGTCAGGGTTTCTTTCTTTCTTTTCTTTCTATCCTCAGAGTGGGGCACAGAATACTTAACAAGTAAATGAAAACATATAAATATAAAATACTTGTCAATTCATCATTTACCTTGTTTTCTCAGATAGACTCTAATATTCTTGAGGGCAGGAATTAATTTGCTTTTGTCTTTGTACCCCAAAAGCCTAGAAAACAAACACATTTCTAGCATAGACTATGCACTTAATAAATCCTTAATGAATTAAATTCAGAAGGAGATTCATTAGGAGATAAAAGACATAAATGATAGAGTCTGAGGAGTCTTAGAAATTATCTAGTTACACAGACTCCCCTTTTATGAGTTAGGAAACTGAAACCCAGAGAGTTTAAGTGAATTGTCCTAGGCTGTACTGCTAGTAATAAAAAAGTTAGGATTAGAACCTAAGTCTTTTGACTCCAAATTCAACTTTCTGGGAATAAGAGGATCATAACTATAGATGCTCTTTATACCAACTGGTTCATTTAACAAATGAGGAAACTGAGGCCTCTCTGGGTTAAGTGTCTTGTTCAAAATTACACAAATAGTAACAGGCCCTCTAATTCCAAGTCTAGCATCCTTTCTCCTGTATACTACCCTTCTTATTCTTCTTTCTGCCTTGGTGGTCTGTGCTATGATCCCCGAGCACCACTGTCTTTTTTCTTTCTATTTATCATCCTAAAAACATTCTTACCACCCTTTCCTCCTTTGGCTCTATGTACATATATGCACATTTTAATAGACAGTAACACTTTTCACAGCCATTCTCCTTATAAAGAATGTGTTCTTTCTTAGGAAAAAGGGGCTTGTGCTTCCAAATCCATGACTCCAGTCTTAGTCCTTTAGTCTGGCCCCTGAGAAACTTGGAAATTATCATAGTAAACTTCTTTTAATAAAAAACAACAACAACAAAGCCCTTACCTTCTGCCTCAGAAAGGATGCTAACTTTTATTTCCAAGACAAAAGAGTGGTAAGGGCTAGGCAATGGGGGTTAAATGACTAGCCCAGACTTAAACATCCAGGCTTGAACCCAGGACCATTGGTCTCCAGGACTGACTCTTTATGTATTGAACTACCAAGCTGTCCCTGTCATAAACTTCCTTTTTTTTTTTAATCCCTTAACTTCTGAGAATTAACACTGTGTATGGATTCTAAGACAGAAGATTGAGGGCTAGGCAATGGGGGTTAAGTGACTTGCCCAGGGTCACACAGCTAGGAAATGTCTGAGATCAGGTTTGAACCCAGAGGATGTCCCTTCTCTGGACCTGGCTCTCTATCCACTGAGCCACCTAGTCCCTCACCCCATAGACTTTCAAATAACAAAAACTTAACTCAAGTTAAATGTTGGATTCAGTCTAAAGGACGATAAAGGGTTCATTGACGTCTTCCATTTTTCTCTCAGCTGGGTTGGATGTCGGCTCTTACCAGGACCCCGCCTGTATTTCTCCTGAAATATCCAGGGCCCCCCGTTCTTGTCTGCTCTGATTCCCCGCCATCTTTGTCAACACGCTTTGTCCTTAATCAACAGGCGAGCTCTGTCTTTCAGATTCCACACTCCTTGCGGATAATCTGAAATTCAACCCTCTTCTATGCCTTTAAGTGGAAAACTTCACAACTGGCGACCCTGAGACTTGCAGCACTTTCCATTCCTTTCGCTTCCTCGAAAAGGAAACGCTGCTAGTGAGTTTCATTACTTCTCCGCCCTCCCCTTGGCTCACACCTACCTGAAGAGGAAAAGATTTTGGAAAACGACCCTGGAGATTTATGAGGGCCAGGCGGACAGCCAGTAAGAGGCAATGATATCGGATATGCCCAGGCCTCCCCCCACCTCTCTCCCATTATCTTTAGACTTAATAGACTATAAATGGGAAAAAATAAGTGGCAGATGATGCCTGCTTCTGAGAAAATCAAGCCTTATGAGTCCTCTGGGAGGTGATTGCTTATGGGATTAAGGCTAGGATTGCATCGCCTTCCAACAGAGCAGAAACAGGCTTTGGATTAAAACGTGAATGTAGACTAAGTAGAAGACAAAACATTCGAGTCTTATTCGTTTCACCAGGAGAAAGTCTTCTTGGTGCACAGCCTTCCAATTCAAGCAAGAGGGAGGGAGGGGAGGCTGTTGTAGATAAGGATTTAATGGATACGGATGATCGAAGGCAGATGGGAGGCAGGGACATCCACACAGCAAAAAGCTGGCTCTCATTTCTGGATTGGGATGAGATAGTTAAGTGAGGAAACTCTGGGAAATCATAGAGGAAAAGTTTGAAAAACATTGGAAATGTTGCTTCTTGTTGGTGAGAAAAATGTCCTTATCTGGGGTTGGTAGAAAGCCATCCCCAGACACTAATCAGGTGGTCCACCATGTAGAGGTCACTTGGAGTCATCTTCCTGCTTTGTTCATTGCCTCCATCTTGGCAGCTCTTTTAAAGCTCACAAGAAGGAGCACACCATTAGGCCTGGCCTGGCGCTCACTGGTTCATGCACCAGATATGGCTGCTTTAAACGTGTTCTTTGTTTCTCATCATTGTGTCCGTACAGGGAGGTTCACTGCCCAGAGACAGAGGAGACTGCTTTTGTGTAGGAGTTAATTAAACCTGGTAATGATTATTGTCAGGAATTTTCTGGGGTTGCAAGGGTCACTTTGCATCACTCGGCACTGTTCTGTATTACTTCATCAGTCATGATTTGGGACCTTGCCAAATGATTATCTCGAATTTAATGTTAGCAGCTGAGGGGAGTTGGCTTCCTTTATTTTCCAACTTTATTAGTTTCAGTGCAGGGACTTGTGAACCTGGTGGCAGATTTTGAGCTCATACCCAGCTTTGGCTGCAGAAGAACCCAGATTATTTGCAAATGTGCAGGGAAAAGTTACCAAGAGACAAAATGGGATGGAGAAAGAAGACCTCGGGATGGGAAATGGGAAGACCTCGCTTTTATCTTAGTTGTGCATTTAGCAGGATATTGCTAATAATCAGAGGATGCTTTTGGATTGGAAGAACACTTCCTCCCAGGAGACTTTGGCTTAGAAGTCTCCCGTAGATGATAACAAAATGAGGCAAGTGGCTTGTTTGTCCCAATAACTCACCCCCAGAACTGGCTACAAGAGTTACCAAAGAGAACAACAGATGACTGAGGATGAAGACTCAGCCAATATAATGGCACGTGGCATTTTGCACTCACCTGCAAAGAGGGTGCACTCTTTATTTTTCTGCCATGGCTAGCCAGCAGGTATGGATGCATAAGTACTGATTATTATCTTTTCTAGAAGAGAAAGTGGAAGAACTACAGTAATGTCTATCCTCTATAGGTTATATGAAACAGTGAAATATTGCTTGAAAATACTTTTAAGATGAAAATATAATTAGAAAAAGGGTTTGAAGAGGGACTGACCTCTGTCTTGTGTATTGAGGGGAAATGGTGGTGGTGGCGGTGGTGATGATGATGATGAAATGGTAGAGTGGGAAGAATCATGGTTTTGGAATCAAAGAACTTGGATACAAATCCTATCTACAACTATTTTTTTTTAAGTTTAGAAAAATTATTGAAACTTGCTGGGCCTCAGTTTTATCATCTACAAAATCAGGGAAATTGCCTATGGTTACCTCTTAAATCCTCTAAGCTTTGGATTATGAACAATAAATTCTGGAAAAAATGAAAGCTTCATCAAAAAAGGAGGAAAAGGAACATTGGGCATTTTTAGAGTGCATGAGAAGCAGGTTAAAAACTGTTGGAAAGGATCTTGAAATAGTGTGCCATGATGCCATGAAACAATATAAGAGCTCATATTAGGTACAAGCCATTGGATTTTCAAACACAACTGAATGTTATCTCTGAATGGAGACTCTCAAATGGCTAAGAGTCCAGAAGAGAATCAGAAGGCTCTCCTTGGACAATATTCATGTAAAATTAAACACCAATATGATGATCCAAAGGTGCCAAATAAATGAATGAGTCATATGGACTTTTGTAGACATGGAGAAGCTGATGATGGCAATCCAGGACTGGGTCATTAACAATAGATGTTGCAAATATGTTATTTATATTTTAGATCTCATCCTGGAACTGGACCATTGATGCAGATAGAACTGTAATCCATAATTACCTAGACACAAGTGGCCTCATAAAAATATAATAATGATACCATTAGAATATGCCATCATACTGAATACTTACAAATTCCAAGCTACATGGAACAGAAAGCTTTGAAAATGAAGAGATCTTTTCCCTTTAAATACAGATGTATTAAAGCAATAAACTCCCATAGGAGGAAGTTGTTCATCATCCCCATCACTCTGTCTGATACTGGAATCATTCCAATGCTTTCAATGTACATACAGAAATAGCCATATATTTCAATTGTCACAATTACAAAAATTGTAATTTATTCCATGTATGCAGTTGACTCCACAACATCATATCTAAAAGAATACTAGCAGGATAGTGATTTGAATTTGGACTATTTCTCCTTGAACCCCATCAAAAAAAGATGAGAAAGGGGCAGCTGGGTATCTCAGTGGATTTAGAGGCAGGCCTAGAGATGGGAGGTCCTAGGTTCAAATCTGGCCTCAGACACTTCCCAACTTTGTGACCCTGGGCAAGTCACTTCACCCCCATTGCCAAGCCCTCACCACTCTTCTTCCTTGGAACCAATTCACAAGTATTGATTCCAAGATGGAAGTTAAGGTTTTTTTTTTTTTAATACATTGAATCGTGTCAGATTAAGATTTCTGCTAAGCACTCAAAATATGGATATTAATGGAATATACTTAATGATGACTGATCAATTTTTAGGTTTTTGTTTTCATAGGTCAGACATGGATCTGTGAAGAGTATTAGAGATCATCTAGCCCAACCCTTTCTTTTTTAAACAGGTGAGAAACCTGAGATCAAAAAAGCAAAGGGACTGACCCAAGCGCATATATTAACAAAATAATTGTGAAATGTGTACCTTTTGTTTTCTTGAGGAAATAAACTTTATAAGGAAAAACACACACACACACAAAACCCCCACTTCCTTTAGCACTGAAACAATGCCAGGGAACACGTTTCCTGTAGGAAAACATTAATGAAGACCCAGAATTCATTGCTTTTAATCAGACATGGTATGGCAAGTCATTTTTCATAGTATCGCTGTGACTGAGCCCTAGTGGTGCTAAGCTGCCTTTGGATAACATAGCCTTACCTTTAGTACTGCTCTGATGAATGCTGTCCAGAAGCACTCCTGCAAAGGACAAGCAGACCCAAGCTTAGGAGTACAGATCTTACCTGTGGCCATTAGAGTCTTCTCACTCATCTTTTGTTTTCTATGTGAGATTTCCTTCTTCCCATTTTCCTCAGGGAGGAAAACCCTGGACTAGAGTCTATGGTGGTAAGACTGCCAATGGAAAGAGAAGAGGAGGGAAGCGGGGTCTACTTCACATCATGACTCTAAGTACCTTATGAGCTGGCCTGAGAAGCCAAGCATATATATAATTTGGTTCTGATAAAGAAAGAGCAAAGGGCCTGATTCATGAGGTGAGTAAAATTGTCAGGACCAAGAGAATAATACACAGAACAACTACTGTTCTGGAAATAAAAAATAACGATGAAGAGCAGAGATCTGAGTAATTGTTTTAAAAAAAAAGACTACATTGTATATAGTAACAGCAATATTGTACGATGATCAACTGTGAAAGCTTAGCTACTCTCAGCAATATAGTGATCTGGGATAATCCTGAAAGACTTATGAAAGGGAATGCTATCCACCTCCTGAGAAAGAACTGTTGGAGTTGTATAGATGCAGACCAAAGCATGGTATGTTTCACATAAATGTGTTTATGGTTTTATTTGGGGGTTTTGGTTGTGTTTGAGTGTCTTCTGGTGACAATGATCAATATGGAAGTGTGTTTTGCAAGATAATAAAATTAAATCTCTTTGTAAACTGTAAAAGAAAAAAATATTGATTCTAAAGAATATATAATGAGACATACCTATCTTTACTTGGTAAAGAGTTGAGAACCTAGAGGAACAGAATCCTCCATACATTGCCAGATAGGATCACTGTATCAATTGCTTTTGTTTAATTAATTATCTTTATTCCAAAGGAGTATTCAATTCTCAGTGCTAGGCAGGAGATGGAATGGTGTATCAGGAAATGATTTCAATAATAAAACAAAAGATATCAATAAATATTATATTAAAAATGTCACCAGAATTTAAAAAAATTACACCTTAACTTTTGGAACCTCATGTATTTGTTAGTTTTGGGCTATCCATTCTCTGACATCTCTAATGATCTGTGATTGCATTACTTTGTGTACTTTCTTTCTTGCTGAAGGCCACAGTCCCTCTGTGCCACAGTAGATATCATCCATGAGTTTTCATGACCAACAATATTTGTCCCCTGGTGTCCCACCTTCTGGGGATGAGAATTCCTGAATTTTATTTGGCCAAATCCCCAAAAGACACAGTTAGTCAATGACCTCTAATTGATAGTCTTTCCAACTTGACTGGTGAGATTACCTCCGAGATCCGGTCTACTTTTGTGCCCCCTTCAGCCTTGGGAGTAGGACGCTACGCCTAGATCACTATTTTGTTCAGTGAGGGCTTCCATTGTCCATTATCTATGGCAGTGTGTCAGATAATAATCTTTGCCAAAAATCAGCCCCAGAACACTCTCTATCTTTAGTGTCTCATAAACACAAATAAAGCCAACTCTTGGGAGACAGACATTTGTTAATTCTTAAAATGGAAATGCCTCTTTTTAATATAACTTTCTTAGGGAGCCAATGTTCTCCAGTTAATTAAAACATTATTTTAGTATCAGGCTGTACACTCCTCCCCCCCCCCCCAACAATTGAAATTGATCTCTCCCATCTCCACAAGTATATTTCAGGATCCACACATGAATAAATCAAGTCAGGGGATTTGGCACACACAGTTCCCATGTGTTGTACAATGCCAAATCTTCATCTGTTAGATCCTCTAACTGTGTGACTAAAAACTTGTGCAGCTGTGCTTGCTTCTGAATGCTCACGGGAAGACCGTAGGAAATTAAGCGCTAGAGCGAATCTCAAAAGTGATGACATACACGAAGGTTGCCATCAAACCACTGAAAAAGTCGATTAGCCTCAGGAGTCCAATGCACCTGAAATGGTAATAGAAGAACTGGTGGCATTTAATACTCTTTCTCTGCATGAGAAAAAGAAGGTGGGATGACATAACAATTAACCAGTGAAATGGGTCTGTATAACTGGAATTCTAGATATTAGATAAGTAAAACCTCAGACACATTGATTTAATCTGTAGTGATCTTGTCCCATTCTTTCTCTTCCTTCATTCTACCTCTAACCTACCCTCCTTTTCCCCCACCTTAGTCGCCTTAATAATTGGGTCAACTCTGTAGTACTACCTCTGTGGCTCTGCTTGGTTGTTGTTCACTTTTTTCTACTGTGTCCAATTTTTTGTGACCCTATTTGGGGTTTTCTTGGCACAGATACTGGAATCATTTGCCATTTCCTTCTCCAGCTCATTTTACATTTGGGGAAATTGAGGTAAATAGGGTTAAATGGCTTGCCAAGGGTCACACAGCTATGTATCTGGGGCCAGATTTCAGGCTCTATTCACTCTATTCACTGGGCTACCTAGGCTTGAAGACATCAAATGAGGACTGCCCACTCTATTTTGGCTTGGCCCTGATTGTTCAGAAGCTGAAATTGACTTCTCCTAGTCCTGCCCACTGCGGCTAAGCAGATCAAGTCCAATCCATAGTCAGTCCAAGAGCTTCTCAGATAACTGAAGACAGTGGCTGTGCCCCTTTAAGACCTCCACTCTAAATGTATGTGCACTAATGGCTCTATATCACCACTCTGCTTATCTAATATGCATGAACAGACCCTTCTTTTTTCAATATACAAACAGAGCAGGGCCATATCTTTAACTAAACAGATAAATATTCCTAGATAGTCATGTCTATGTGATTTTTCTGATATGTTCATGAGTCTTTTAATAAGCTACATGAAAGGAGAACAACATCTAACAAGGACACAATACCTTCATTCTTGACTCCATAGCTGTCTCAATGCATCCTTAATTCTCATTAACTTGGGGCAGTCATATTTGGCTCTTGACTCATTTTGTGTCTCTAGTCTAGCAAAAATCATGCCCAAATGAGAGCTTTTCAAAAATAAACTTTCAAAGCTGATATTTTGAATCCTTGTCAGATAGCTTACTTACCCCTTTTATATTTAATCGGATTGTATGGTCCTGGGCAAGTCACTTACTATCTCATAACTCTAGATAACTCAAAGAAGGAGAAATTGCCTCTACTTTTCATGGATAGAGAGAATGTCCTCCTCTGGGAGTTCCAGGTCTGAATCTCCCTCATCAATCGCCCAGCCTTCATGTCTCCATTTCTTCTACAACTATACCATGAGAGAATTTGTTTTGGATAAAAGAAGGTAACAGAGGTCAGAGGACTTTAGGAAGTAAAATGGAGATTGCTCATTGATAACATGTCCCCAGAAAGACTGGTAGTTGTAAGAGAGGATCAGATGAGAGAATGCGTTTAACATGCCATGCAAGTCTTTAAAGACTATAAAACCCACGCTGATGGATAAATACAAGCTATTCATATCATGCTGGAGCCACTCAGCGAGCAACGTCCTGAATGCCAGGGAGCATTTTAGAAGATCTATGTGTGTTCAGACACTTGTGTACAGATGGGCAAAGAAGTTCTCCAGGTACAGCTGGAATATGTCTGGGCATTATCACATCTGGAAAGGAGATGGCTGTCCAGAATGAGTTATGTGGGGAGATTATCACCAGGTGGCATGGTCTCTCTGCAGTTCCAGGAAAGAGGCATTTGGTTTAGTTGGATGTTTACAGATGTGGTGACCCGCTAACTTGAGCTGCCTCATCAGCAGTCCGTATGTGTATATTTCTCATCTCCAAAGACAATTGACATCATGGAAGCGTCACCAGGAATGACTCGCTGTCTTGGGGGGAAGGGCACATTGGAAACCTTCCTGGGTTGGTCAAGAAACATACGGCTGATGTTGTTCTTCTTTTATATAGCTTGTTAAAAGACCAATGAACAAGCCAGAATGATGGAACATGGATGACCGTGAAGGAATCTTTGTCTGTTTAGATAAACGCATGGCTGTGTTATGTGTGTGTGTGTGTGTGACGTGTATTAGACAAGCAAGAGGGAGGTACACTCATGATTTAAATTTTTTAGATGAAACTATACAGAGAACTCTAAGGATCCTTTAGCCCTCTCTCCGTCCCCAAGCCTTTGTTTAGGTTTTTAGGGTTTTTTCCCCCCAAAATGTCATGATCTGAGGATAACTTAAGAGTGGTTACAAAGTGCTACAAGATGTGTAGATGATAGCATCATGGCTCTAGAGCTAGAAGATGGTCTCTGAGGCCATTTAAGACTCTTAAAGGTGAAGAAACTGAGGACCTCAGTGGGTTAAGTGACACACATAAGTGGCTGAACCACGATTTGAATCCAAGTCTTCTGTATTTGATAGCAATGCAAAGAATACACCTCATTATACTACTTAACCTTTAGTATTTTATGCTCACCTTCCTAGTTTGCCTTTTTTTGGCTACAATACCTCCTTGTGGACTGCCCTGATTACTTTTTTATCATCATTTATTTTTAAAATATATAACATAATATAACATGAAATGTACTAAAATATGACAAATTTCTGTTACAATATATCTTATTATTATATTAATTAATTATAATATAATTTCAGTTATAAATATGTAATAACCTATGATAAATATGATTATCCAAGAGAAACAGATTCTCGTATTAGCTATGGCTACGTCTAAAAATCTCTCATTCTTGTTTTTCGTTCCCTCTTCCCTTGCCCTCTTCCACAAGGCAATGTGACAGAGATTGTACATATATCATCATACAGTATATTTCCCTGTTCATCATGTTGTAAAACAAGCTACATATTACTCACACTAGAGAAAAATTCATGGAGGAAATACCGTGAAGAATGTCATGTTGCAATCTGCATTTGGACTCTGTTCCTTCTATGGTAGTGGAGAGCCTTTTCCATCATGAGTCCCTTGGACTTGTCCTGGACGCCTGCCCTGTTGATGATCGTTACGTCATTCACAGTTGATCATGCCTTTTTTTAAAGATAACTTGGAAAATATCACTGATTTTAAAATTAAGCTCGCCAATGCTCCCTTTGAATATTTCATACGTTGGTGATCAGATCTTCTATAATTCACATCCCCCCATCCAGCATTTCTTTCCTGGAAATATCAATGATCAGGCTGAATCACCCTGTGATTGCTGTCACCCTCATTAAGCCCTTGTAAATATCAACACCAATTAAGGCGGAAGCTCAGGGGATGATGGATGTATTAATGTCACAAATGGGATAGAAATATCATGCCTCCCTCAAGAGACAACTGTTGGGGGAATTTGTCATTTGTCAAATCTGAATTTAGAATAGCTCCATTTGGCACTTCATTCACCTATCAATTTGAACCACCAGGAATTTGTCTATACAGAGGAGAGTTGTTGTCTCTATCAACAGCTAAAGTGAGACCTCTGCATTTCCTTTGATAATGCTACACAAGAAGCATTCAAACTCCCTTTGGCCAGTGGTGTTCTTTCATTATGGAGCATTATTATTATATATTATCATTAATATATAATATATGTATATGTTATATTATCATTATGGAGCATTATGCTATAGCTGTACAAGCTTATTAAAATATCTGCTTGGACCATCTAGGTGGCTCAGTGGATTGAGAGCCAGGCTCGGAGATGAGGGGTCCTGGGTTCAAATGTCAGGCATTTCCTAGCTGTGTGACCCTGGGCAAGTCACTTAACCCTCATTGCCTAGCCCTCACTGCTCTTCTGCCTTAGAACTAATACCTACTATTGATTTGAAGGTAGAAGGTAAAGGTTTCATTTGTTAAAAAATCTACTCATGCCCTCCCTACTCTTGAGGCTTCTTTTCACTGTATATTCTGCTTGCTGATATGAGTTCATTTGTCCAAATTTATCCTCCTTAGAAGTTTTCTGAAGGTCAAGGACTCGGTACATTTACCTTGGCTCGAGCAGCTTTTGGCCCCGCTTTTTGCTGTTTCCAAAGATCCATGATTTCATTGAAATGGGTGGATGCGGCTCCTCCCCTCCCAGGTTCTGACCCTTTGCATACCCTTTTAGAAGGTTTCCTGAGTTGCTGTGGTTCAAACAACAACAATTCAAAACCAATCAATACCAAAAAAGGGCAAAATCAACTCATGTCCCACCCTCCGATTAGACTCTCAGCATGGCTGGGCTTCTTCTCAAAGATGGAAGTCGCTCAACCCGGACTAAAGGGCTTCTCCGCTCGCTAGAATTTGCCCGAGTTGCTCAGCTCATCAGTTCCCCCCCCTCAAATATGGTGCCCAGAACCAAGGCAACATTCCAGATGTGTTCTCTCTGCACATCAACTGAGGAATTCAATGCTAGCTCCGCATTTGCATGAAAAGGAAATGAATTCTGCTGAGATACTTGGTCTAGCCAATGGTGGATCCTTCCTAAAGGACCCTGGCCTCAGAGATTCTCCATCAGGGCATCCAACAGATGATAATTTTCAAAAAATCTTTTTAAATCCCCACAATTTTGGAGGTGGACAAAGGTGAGCAGTATTTCTCCGATCTGGCAATGTCAATCGATATTGATAGCAATTAGTCTCACGATGTCTTCATTGTGCACTTCCTGCCTCTGGTTTTTCACAAATTGATCATTACAAAACAGAGGAGACCACTAAAAGTCTCTTCCAGATTGTCAGGGACTCATTAGAAAGCTAACGAGTGTCTAATATGACTTAGGATCACCATTGACAGATTTATAAGCGAAAGGGAGGCAACCCCTCTCCAGCTGTTTTTACTGTATCAAACCCACAACACGTCACACTAAAAAAATGTCAAGTCATTTTGAACAATGTCTGGGGCAAAATTCACTTGACAAGGGTGAAATAGTTTTGGCCAGAGTCACAGAATTATTACCTCAACTCATGTTTACCACACAGCCCTTTTTTCTTTCAATAGAATTAAATCAATCTGAACAAAAATGTAACTTTATAAAAACCAGATTTCGATGAGGGGAGCAATATCTGGGCTATGGACGTTCTTGGGTTCGACAGGATCCCAATGGTTGCCAAATCTGAGCAGGTTTGGGGTTTAATTTGGTCATCTTATTTTTAAATGAAACGGAGATAGGTAGATTGAATCGGGGCCACTTATTCGTTTTTCAAATCATAAATAAGTCGGTAGAGTAAGAGAATAAGGGCTGCAGATCTCATTAGAATGTAGACTGTTGAAGAGTCTTTCCAATGTCCATGTTCTGGGCACAAGACCTGAAACATACAGATCCACTAGATGTCACTGTCGTTTCATACCAACACGATGCTAAGAGCATTTATGGATGTAAAAAAAAAGTCTTTAAAGATGTCAACTTGAGAGGTGAAAACTTGGAGCATAGAAATCATTGTTTTCTTTTCTCTCTTTTTTTTTGTTGCTGTTCTCCCTTTTAATTGTCTCTCAAATATACACATTCTTCATTTCCCTCTTCCAAATCAAGGCATCCTGTTTCTCTGACTTAGAAAAAATAAACAACTTGGGTTAAGGTGTGACCGAAAAAATATGTTATTTACATCATTCCACCATTTTTTCACATCATCTTTTTTTTTCAAATTTCTGTTGTGAAATTGCCCAGATAGCAAAGCCTTCATGAATTCTGCTGGCCTGTATTAACAGAATATATTGAGTCGTGGGAAGTGGGCTATGTTGAGTTAAACAGCTTTTCCCTTTGGAGGTTTCTGTTTGAGTTATTGTGAGAAAGGGAAACCATGCTCTTACCATCAGGGATTTTCCATTGGCATTTTGGGGATAAAGATCATTCATGGAATCACAAGGTCCAAGAACAGCAGAGTTGCACTACCCAGAGTTCACTGGTGGGTGATGAGAACCTCTGGGATAGTGTTTTAAAGAAGATGAATTATCTTTGTGTAGCCATTGGTGAAGTCAAACACTTGATATGAGAACTGTAAGAGTTCTAGACTGTGCAACCAGAAAAGCAGAAAGACTGGCAGCTGGGATCGATTTCCATTCCTAATAAGCTACAGTGTCTCCCCCTAAACACTCTCCCCCCACCAAAGCATGGCTAATTTGGGAGAGTAGCCTCAATTTTTTTTAAAGGAACTTTGAAAGGGAATAAGATTAGCTTTAATCAACTCAGAAAAATCATATAAAACTCATTTGTGGAATAGCTTCAGTACTGTGGAAGACACTTGAAAAATCTTAATAACAAACCATATTTTATACAGATACATACATCTATCTGCACAGATATACATGTGTGATAGAAGAAGGGCAATGAACATTTTTTGTTGTTTTCTCTACACTTCAACCAGTTGGTTGGAGAGAAGTGAATAATTTTATATTAGACTTAGAATGTGATATTTATCTTAGAATCTTGGGTCTGTGTTCCAGTGGTCTCTTTGTAGGACCTTTAAGTATTAGGGCTAGAAAGCAGTGTGCAAACCACTGCTTCTCATTTCACAGTGGAGCATCTTGAAACTCAGATAGATGATCACAAATCTCAGACTTGGAAGGGATCTCAGAGCAATCTGCTACAACCTGCACAAGCATAAGGATCTCATGCACATCACACTGAGTGGGACTTCAGCTTTTGACTGAAGACTCCCTAACACCCAATACCTGCTATTCCACTTTTGCTTAACTTAGATCATTGGGAGGTTTTTGTTTTCTTTTGGTTTTGCCTCATACCTAAATCTGTTTGCAAATTCCTCTAATTCCTGTTGCTTTCAACTTCTGGTTTCAAGGAAAACAAAGTGAGCAAGCAAGCAACCAAGATTTATTAAGCAAAAACTAGGTACCAATACTGATGTACTACAGTGTACTAGTGTACCATTCCAGGGAAACAACATATATAGCTTTTCAGAGACTATCAAACAGCTACCAAGTTGCTTTGAACATATTTTCTCCAGTTAAACAGTCAATAGTTCCTTAACCAGACTTTTTATGGCATGCATGATATTATTGAGACCCTTTACTATTTTTATCTGCCTTCTTTTTAGTGCTCCCTAGCTCATTAGTTGTCCTTCTGAGTGTAGTTCCCACAAAGTTGACAACATTTTTCAAGATATGATCATGGTGGGGGCAGCTGGGTGGCTCAGTGGATTGAGAGCCAGTCCTAGAGATGGGAAGTCCTAGGTTCAAATCTGACCTCAGACACTTCCTAGCTGTGTGACCCTGGGCAAGTCACTTGACCCCAATTGCCTAGCCCTTACCACTCTTTTGCCTTAGAATACCATGTATTGATTCTAAGACAGAAGGTAAGGGTTTAAAAATAAGATATAATCATGGAAAAGGGAACATGGTACTATTACCTTCCTCTTTTGGGACCCTATTACAATATAGTTTATAGTAGTACAATATAGTTGCAATATAGACCCTTCTTGGAACATAGTTTAAGATTGCATTAAGGGTTTTTTTTTAAGTGTTATAACATAATATTGATCTAAATTAAACTTAATTCCCAAATAATTTTTAAATGAACTACTAAGTAGCCATATCTCTGGCATCTTATGCTTGTTTGGCTAATTTTCTTATCTCAAGTCAAAGACTTTGGAGGTTTCCCTATTACATTTAAACTTAGAGGTTCAACCCACTTTTTTTAAAACCCTCACCTTCTGTCTTGGAATAAATCCTGTGTATTGGTTCCAAGGCAGAAGAGTGGTAAGGGCTAGGCAATGGGGGTCAAGTGACTTGCCCAGGGTCACACAGCTGGGAAGTGTCTGAGGCCACATTTGAACCTAGGACCTCCCATCTCTAGGCCTGGCTCTTTCAACCTACTTTTTTATTCTGATGAGGTCAATATTGATCCTGAATCATCCATCAGCTCATGCAGTAGCTCTCTACCACCTTGTGTCATCAGAAAATTTGTAAACTTCCTCAAAGTCCTTGCTCTGTGACCCTGGGCAAGTCACTTAACCCCCTTTGCCTAGACCTGACCACTCTTCTGCTTTAGAACCAATACACAGTATTGATTCTAAGATGGAAGGGGAGGGTTTTAAAAAAAAACTTCCTAAAAGTCACAGGAAATTTTACCTCAACACACAGTCTAGCATTCATCCACACGATCCACATGCTCAGTTTTGAACCCTTCGTCTCTAGATGTGTGCATTGTCATTGAATTTCCAAGAAATCCTTGGGAATATTTTCTGCCTTGAATCCAGTGGTGAAGATGAAGCACAGTTGGACATTTCTTACCCTCCACTTTGAAATATTACTATTAGTCTTTCTTCATATTATTATTTAATTGGTACTTTTCCTCATGCATTTCGGTAGGATCCAGATTAGGTGTTTTCTTAAAAAGAAATTCATGCACTCATGCAAGTACTCTACTAGGTGGGTAATAAATATGATCAATGTGTGGATACAGATTGCCATCCATCCAGACCTGCTCATCTCATGTTCCTCTTGTCCATGGCCTCCAGTGATTTCATCACAAGGGATCCACCCAGAGCTGGTGGGGAAGGCTTCTTTCTTGTTTTTTCTAGGTTCACAAAGAACTTCAGGGACATTCAGGGCAAATGAGAAGAGAATCTGGAGATCACAGATTTAGAAATGGAAGGGACATTAGAGATCAGGTGCTCCAGCCCCCTTTGTTTTATAGAAGAAGGAACTGGAACTGAGGGAGCCTAAGTTACTTGCTCAGGGCCTGAGGTAATAAAGGATGGAGCAGGGATTTGAGTCCAGATCCTTGGACATCAGACCCAGCATTCTGGAATTCCACACCACAGTGACTACTGATAACATGGGAACGAAGCTTTCTAAACCATCAGAGAAAAAAAAAGAGATTTCTTTCCGCATTTCTGGGAGAGAAATGCTCCACAATGTCTGCTTGTGTCTGTTTTGGGGGTAGATTGGGAAACATAAGTCACAGAGCATTTTTGAAGCATTGTCAGTGTTTTCCCCACAGTATGCATTAATCACATTTCATACTAATTAGGTGCTTGCTACACACCAGCTTCCTGTGCAAATTGTGGGAACATGTGAGAACATTTCCAAGCCTGAAGCAAGGTTGACAATGCATCTGTATATGTGACTGTAATTGTTTGCTGGATACACATTCAATCCAAGGAATTCTCGGCACATCACCCAGATGCTCAGTTATTTTCTTATGCTCACAGCAAAATTGGGAGGATTTTTTTTCCCTTTTCTTTTCTTGTTAATCAAAGTGTGAAAAGCATTAAGTTTTGGCCAATGATAGAGTTTGGATACAGTTGTTGGCTTAACTCAGAATTCCTTATGCCAATGTCATTAGGGCTCCCAAATGGATCATTTGACTTTTGAGATTCATGGCCAAGCCCCAAAGTCTCACTGAGGTGGAATTTGCAGAGGAAAATAGCTATGAAAAAAAAAAAAACTTGATTAGAACACCCTTTCTCCTTCATCTCTTATTGAAAGGCTGCTGAGATTTTTCCTGAATCCTTACGTATTATGGGTTTAGTAGGTAGGTGCCCCCAAAAGTCCTTGGAGTGCTCTCCCACTCATTCTGGCCTTTTGTTAAGGGTCCTCCTGCCTTGTGATGACTATTAGTTAGATATAGCTAAAGGGCCCATGAAGAGAGTGCTAGTCCTAGAAATTAGAAGGCCTGCATTAAGATCTTTAGACACTGACCAGCTGTGGGACCCTGGCCAAATCATTTAACTTCTATCTTCATCAGTTTCTTAAACTGTAAAATAGGAATAATAATATCACCACCCAGGGTTGTGATGATCAAATGAGATAACCCCTTCAAAGCATATATATTCCCTTTCCTTTTCTCTTCTTTGTTGAATTAGAATTTATTGGGCTTCTCCAGCTAGAAAGGAACCCCCAAGTCCATGGTCAATGGGAAGATGGAGCTAAAGGAAAAGAGTAGATTATCTGTCAAGACTATTCAAAGTTCAGGATGTTGCATATGAACACATTGGTGTGGCTTTATCAACATTTATAAAGATTTTATTTATTAATAACAAATAAATGTTCCATTTTGAAATTCTCTCTCCTTATATATCTATACATGCACATATGTATTGCTCCACCATGGCCATGGGTCTATGTATATAGATAGACAATTTTTATTGTGATATAAAATAGAATTATTAGAAGTACTACAAAATGTCCTTCTATCTTCCAACATGACCAGTCATAAATTTGGGTATCTAACTTTTTCTCTCATATCAGTTTCCTTCTATGTAAATGGGGAAAGGAACCTAGCCTGTTTCTAAGTCTTCGAGTTTTACCATTTTAGGATCATGCTTTCTAAATATGATCAATAATTGAAATGCTTCACAGTATTATACTATAATTGACTTTTCAATATTTGAAGGTTCTACAATTTTGTTAATTTAATCAGCATACATTAAATATTGACTCTGTGCCTCTTGCTGGTGATATGGATTCCAGGGCAAAATGGGTGGAATCGGATGTCCATCAAAGACCTTAATTTTTTATTAATTTGGAAAACTTTATTTAATTAATTAATTTAGAATATTTTTCCATGGTTCTATGATTCATGTTCTATCCCTCCCCTCCTCATACCCTCCCCTAGCTGATATGCAATTCCATTGGGCTTTACAGGTGAAAGACCTTAAATTCTAAAGGTGGGTGGGTGATGAGAAAACTCTAAGACAAAGAAGCAAATGCAGACTCCTCCCAAGTGATTTCTAGAGAGAAAGAACATTCCTAACAATCCAGGGATAGGAAAGATCTCATTTGACAGAAGTGTCTTGATTGATTGAGGTGGAGGAAGGGAGACAGCATTCTAAAAGAGCATGGGAGGTGCTGGGGGGCTGCCTGTTCTGCCTTTATTAGCTACCATTGCCCCCAAATCAATCACCTTACACACAACCTGGTGTTGAGCCTCTCTGAACTTAGCCAGTCTTTTCCTTAGGTGACAATAACTGCCAACGCCAATGTATCACTGAAGCTCAGCACAGCAGTTTACATATAGAAGGTACTTCTTTGAATAGATGAATCAGTGAAAGGAAAAGGCAACTGGTTTAGTGGAAAGAACACTGGTTCTCAAGCAAAGGATCTGAGTTTAAGTCCAAATACTGATACTTACTGATTGATCCTGGTCAAGTCACTTAATCTCTCTAGGACTCAGTTTTCCCAACTTTAAAAATGAAGGGTTTGGAGTAGATGGTTTTAAAGTTTCCTTATAGCTTATAAAACTATAAACCAAACTACTTTTTTAGCTTGGGATGATCAACCAGGACTTACTGCCTGATGGTGTGGCCCTGAAGATTCCAGGATCATTTTCTTCTCTTTCATGATGGGACATGACAGAAGGACTTTTGTGGAATTCTAAAAAATACTATATTCCGAGAACTTGAACTCCTTGCCCCATACTGAAGCCCCTCTCTTAGTGGAGTGGATATAGTGAAAGTGTTTCCCATGTCTGCCTGCCTGTGGGTTCCCTCTTTCAAAAAATCTGCGACATTAACAGATGCCTTTGATAAACTTCCCTCTGGTCACCTCTCTAGCAAGCAGCAAAGCTTTTCTTGAAATGATCCAAACATATTCGGAATGTAAGACTTTGGGCATTCTCATGTTGTTGTCATTACAGTGATTGTTCTGAATCACGGCAGGCATGTATCTTAAAGAGAGCTGTCTGGATTGAATCTATTTTAATTAAATATAGAAAATGAGAATTCAATTAAGTAAAGGTTGCAGCTCTGGGATGTTCCCCAAACATTATGTCTGGCACCATGTCTTCCGAACTGTGCAACCCATGTGTTCAATTAATGTATTAATAATGCCATCCAGGCCTTTTCTGATGGCCTGATTGGATGATCTAGATCGATCTCCACGTGTTTCCTAGGGCTGAATGTGTTACACGATAAGATATTCAAAAGAAGAAAGAAATCCTAATTAGTAACAAATATTGATGGACTTCCACATTGCCAACTGAATGATATGGAACTGATTTTCATTGTAAAGGACAAATGAACAGGATATGAACTAACAAATGAATACAATGAGCAAGTGGCATCTTGGTACATTAATTGAGGCCAGGAAGGCAAGGATCAGGTAGAACACATTAGGAGATGCCTCTTTTGGGAGTTGTCTCAGGGGCTAAACAGGGAATAGGGAAGCGAAGCAGCCTTGTTGAGACATCCAAGAAATTGATGTTGAACATTTTCAGAAAAGTTGACTAGAGTTGTTTTTCCTGTGACTTTAAACATTTTCAGTTCAAAGAAAAATCAATCTAGAACCAGAAGGGGCTATAAAGGCCATCTAAGCAAACCTCTCTTTTACGGATAAGGAAACTGAGGCTCAGAGAGATTAGTGGTTTACTCTGGGATAGAACACTACGAATTTGAACACTATGAATAGTCTTTAAAAATGTCAACTGAAAATAATCTCATGGTTTTGTATAGATTTTAGTATAGTGCAGAATAAGCTCCTAATTTAAAAAAATCAAAAAAAAATTTACAAAAACAAAAATATAAATTCAAATTTTGCCTATCTATCCTAAGCAACTATTGTCCAGGCCCTTCATTAAGTTTGTCACAGAGGGTCAGTCCAATACCTGTGGGTATATTTTTTGTTTTCTCTAAATTAAAATGTATTTTTACAAGGATAAAGTCCAGGAAATGTGAACAGAATCAGTCTTTGAGTTAGGAGAATTGTAGGACCACAAATTTAGTGCTGGAGTTCATCAAGCTTAAACTTTTCATTAAAAAGTTGAGGAAATGGAAGCCCCCCAAAGTTAGGAACTTGCCTGAGTCACATAGGTAGTAACCATCAGTGGTGACATTCAAATTCAATTGGTCTGACTAGACTCATAGCTCTTTCTGCCTTACCAAGGTGTTTGAGATAAGATTTTCTTCTAACATTCAATCTTTAATATTTCAGACAATAGTAGGAACTCAAGAAAAACTTAATGATGGCTTGAAAGTTCATGCAGTCCTCCTACATTATCATATTTGAACCTCATGTAAAGTAGGCAGTGAGGTCCAGTGGGAAGCCCCTTGAAGGAACCAGAATTGAAGATTTCATCTATTCTTCTTTCTTAAGTCTTTAAATGCTGCACTTGCTTTTCATAGTTAATGTTTATGTTGTCCATCCTGTCTTGTTTTCTTCATACTGTAACTTCCCATACGTCTTGCTTTGTTCTTTTGAATTCTTCACATTTGTCATTTATTAAAGCATTCCCTTTAATTTTCTGCCTCAATTTTCAAATATGGGACTCTTCACTAGGTCCACGAAACCAACTAAAGAAACAAAAATCATAAAAACACTGCTTGGAAACAAGTATCTAATGAACTTGACATGGCAGCAAGTCAACCTAAGAGATTCACCTATTCCTTTACAGTTATATGGTGATTTTGCCCTTCCTTTTGCAGAATTCTAGCTTCACTTCCCCTTTTTCTTCCCATGCCTTTTATGCATTGTGGAATTGCTCTTGTTTTATGAATGTAAATATTCTCTTTTTATTTATCTATCCAATTATATATACACCATAGACGTGCATGTAAGTATTGTAAGGGTAAAATGAAGGAGTTTAACGAAGTGAGGAGAGCAGTTTAACAGAAACTTTGTTCAATCTAAGAAAGAAGTATAGATAGAAAGATAGAAAAGAGGAAAGAGAGTTTATTAATCTTATACCCTACAAATATACCTAAAATTCCTAATAACTACCTAAAATTTCCTAAACCTATCTCTGTCTTCTCAGGACAGTTGCTTCTGCCTGGCATGCCAGGCCCATCTTACTCTACTCTATCTATAAATGATTTACTAACTCCCTAAAATAATAGACAGCCACCACTCACTCCTTCAATCAGTTTTCTATAGCAGCCCTACTGTCAATAGTTAACTGCCAGCAGATCTTTGCCTCAGAGACAAACCTCCTGCTCTCTAGAGATTTCAGAGACAAAAGACCCTCAACTGTCCTCGGCTGCTTCCCTTCTCTCCTCACTGACCAACTGTCCCCCCTAACTTCCTGTCCAAGGGTTGGCCACTTCCTTTCCTCAGTCCTGGTCTCCCTGGTAATGATATCTTCAGCTCTGGCTCACTGACACCTGGAAGTTCTGATCTACTTTAAAATCCTGCTCTCTAGCCTCTTAAGGAGACAGAGGGAGAGATCAAGAAATTCCCTTTAACAATATATATGTACATATATATATATATATACATATACATGTATATTAGAAATATGACCTCTCTAGTTCTATAAATTATTTTCTCCTGATTATTTTTTCTTTTGACATTATCCAAGTTGATTTTGTTGGTGTAAAAACTGTTATATTTTATGTAATTAAAATTATGTATTATATCTTCTGCTGTCTTCTCTATTCCTTGCTTGGTCATGGAATCTCCCTTTATCCATGAATCATCCAAAAGATAATTCCTTCTTTGTCTTTCTAATTTGTTTCAGATGTCACTTGTTTTTTTGTCCAAGTCATGCATTCATTTGGAACTTATTTTCGTTTATCATGTAAGATGTTGGTCTAGATTTACTTTCTTCCAGACAGTTGCCCCTGTATACAAAGTATTTTTTAAAGAGAAACTGTTGAGTTTTGTCTAATGGCTTTTTGTCATTGCATAAAATAATAATGTAGATTTAATGTTATCAATAATATAGTCAAATATATTCATATTTTTAAAAATTTGAACCAATTTGTACACATGGCTGGGAAATGTTTACTACTTTTTTCCTTTTTAGTATTATCAGAAGTCTATTTTCTCTATTTTTTCTAAATCTATCCAAAACTTTACCCTCATCCTTGTTCATTTAAAAAAAATGTCTGTCTAAAAGCAGTAATTGAGGTCCTCAGCTATTATAGTTTTAGTTTCTAGCCACCAACATGCTAGCCTTTTATAGTCTATTTCTACTGCAATTTGATTTTCTATGCTGTTTACATGGTACATAGTCTATACACACATCTCATGTACATATGTGCACATATGCACACAGGGTATCTCAAAAATCTTAGTAAAGACTTTAGCTTTATTAACCTAAAATGCAATAAGACTTTTAGGATGCCTTGTTTAATAGTAATAATAATAATAATGTATTTATTGACTTGTTATCTAATGTTGTGTTATGTAATGATGCAATTTCCTTGCTTATATTTATTATAGCTATTTTTACTATATAGTTGCTTGAAGTCATGTTTGCTACTCCTGATTTTTTATTTCATCTGAAACATGAATTTTTATGTTTCACGTGGTTTCTCACAAACAACATATTGTTGTATTCAATTCTATTATTCTATTTAATAATCCATTCTGCTATCCTCTTCTATTTTATGGTTGGGTTCATCTCACTCGTGTTCAGAGATATAATTATTAATTGTGCTTTTTCTCCATTTTGTTCTCTTCAACTGCATTCTTTTTGTCTCTGGCACCTTCCTTACTAAAAAAGGTCTTTGCCTAACACTTTGATTTAGAAATGGTGTGATTATATTCTTCTCTGTTGCCCCACTTCTCTTCCCTTGATGCTATTTTCCCCAGAATTGTGCTAAGCTCTTATAGTTACCCTCTTTTTCCTAGACTTATAAAAACCTGTTAAAATTAATATAATACATTATTTATTATCAAATAAAATAATATATTAAATTAATATAAGATATAATATAAATAAAAATTAGTTAGTTCATGCATTTCAGACAAATCCTATTGTTCTTCCTCATTGGAATGGTTTCACTTGTGAATTCCAGATTTCATTCTTGAGAATCTTCTTTCCATCTTTAGCTGAATCTCTGTTCCTCCTCCAAAGTGCCTGAAGTCTGCCCATCTCTAATTTGCATGGGATTCTATCCTTCCTCTCAATATTTTGTAATTTGACCCCCCTAAACACAACCTAAGCTCTGATTTACTCTAATTCTCTATTATAAACTCTAGTAGAAAGTAGATGCTCCTTCTACATCCCCTCGCCCCCCTCCACCGGGTGTATCATTTCTTCTTCAACAACCAGGTTCTCTTTGTCACTGAGAATCAAATCCAGAAGAGTATTCCTTCTTGTTGGTTCCTCACTTAAAAATATTTAAGCAGATTGAGAAGTTAGTAGTCACTTTAATTTTTATAGAGATTTCACCTGATGTCTGCATAATTGAACTAGTATACAATGCCTTTACGTAATAGCCATTCTATAGTGCCTTTGCATGAGACTTCTGGTCTCAAATTCTCCATTTATTTTTTTTTTCTGTTCTTGTGATTCTCTAGTTCACCTAAACAACCTGTGCCATCCTCCCCGTCTTTGGCTCCTGGATTCCCTCACATTAGTTGCTACACTTATCCATAACCCTAAGCTGGAAAGGATAGCTAACCTATTCTCAGAGCCAGTCAGAATTCAAAAGTATGACTTCTGAAGGTCAATTCCAGTATGAAGATTCTAGGATTTTGTGACTGGTGATTTCTTGTGATTAAGAGCAATTAACTGATAAGCATTGATTTAGTGCCTTCTTTGTTTCTGGCTCTGTGCTAAACACCAAGCACACAAAGACAGCAATGTAATAGTGATGATGTCTGCAAGGAGCTTATATTCTCAGGTTTTAGGATGGGTACTGGGGATAGTCAAATGAAACAAGTATTTAATAAGTGTGAGGCAATGTGGAGATGTGGTTTTTAATGGAGAATCATGGAGCTTTATTCTCACCCTCTTAGGTACATATTTTTTTTTTTTTTTGGTGTGACTAGCAGATGACAGAAAGTTGGAAGGGAAAATATACTTGATGAGAGTCAGATTCCATACAGGAAGGAAATACTCATTTACAAAGTCCCAACTTTATAGTCAACACTTTGCCAATTATCCTGTTTGATCTACACAACAAGCCTGCAAAATAAAGACTTCTTATCCCTATTTTTTGAGTTGGAAAACTAAGTCAAACAGAAGTTGTGACTTTTCTGTGGTCATATAGCTAAGAAGCATCTAAGGCTAGATTTGAATTCCAGTCTTCTGATCTGTTGGTTCAGCACTCTATGGTGTTACCTTGCTGCCTTTTAGTTGGCTGGGGTGATGGACTGTATCTAATCACATGAACTCTAATGGGGGAAACCAAAGTTCAGCACTTACTTTAAAAATAAATCAATTGTCCAAGTAAAGGTCAGAATAAAAAGTGAATTTGAAAAGGATTGGAGGATTGTTATGTTCTATAAGCTCAACATGAGTCAATAATGAGATGCAGCCAAAAACCATCTACTGTGAGCTCAGAATAAATTAATGGAAAGATAGCATCCCAATTGATGGACAGGACAGTGGACTAGTTTCCTCCCCTTGAAAGCCTACATATGGAAAACTGTGCCCACTCCCATGATTACATTTTAACAATGATAAATTCAAATTTGGCCTAGAAAGAGGGAACCTGGGATGCTGAGTATTGTCAGAAGCATGCCATATGAGGACCAGTTGGGGAAATTATGGATATTTTTAGGGATATAAGCATTGCCTTTAAATAGTTTATGGGTTGCCATTTAGAAGCCTTGCCATATAAAAAGATTTATACTGTATAATCCTAGAAGACAGAACAAGGACCAGAAAGTAGAAGAGATAGATAGTCAGTTTTCTCTTAAGCATAAGGAAGAATCATCAAAATGTAGCATGCTACAGAACTGAAAGTCTGTGGGCTTCCTGCTCCTAAGATACTTACAGTCAAGTTGGCATATAGATCATAGATCAATGAATTAAAGTTGTTAAATAGATTAAGATCCTTGGAGAAGAGCCAAAGTAGATGAATAAATATGTGAATGAATAGATATTGGTTAGAACAATTTGCCTCTGAGGTCTCTTCCAATCTCTAGTTCTGTATTTCTCTGAAAAAACAAATAAATAAAGAGCAAGGAAAAGGGAATCATGCCAAACTTATGAAGAGTTGTCTAGAGGAGCTGTCCAAACTGTTCTATTCTCCACTCATTTCTCTTTTTTCTACACAAACCAAATTATAGAAATTCCTTTCTTTAAGGTAATTAATAATCTGAAGCCAATTATAAAAATAAGATGATTACATATTGAAAGTTTCTTGGGGGCATTCAAGTGGCTCAGTGGATTGAGAACAAAGCCTAGGGATGGGAAGTCCTAGGTTCAAATCTGGCTTCAGACACTTCCTAGCTGTGTGACCCTAAGCAAGTCACTTAACCCCCATTGCCTAGCCATCACTGCTCTTCTGCCTTGGAACCAATACAGTATTGATTCTAAGATGGAAGAAAAGTGTTTAATTTTTTAAAAGTATATCTTTTCTCATTTTGCTTTTGAAGTACTTCTGACCCTAGATTCCCCGTAAATCAGTTTCAAATTACCTTAGTTACTATTGAAATTTAGAAGATGTACAGACTTATGTTTGGCTGATTTGAGTGTTAGTACACCAGTGATTAATTAGGGACTGGAGTCAGTGAAGTAAAGTGGAAAAGAGAAGTGAGTTGGTGATCAGTATATCAGGGTTTGAATCCCCAGTGCACTCTTCATATTCTATGTGGGTCTGTGCAATTCATTTTTACCAAATGAATTTTGTTTCCTCCTTGACAAAAATGATATAGTTGAGGTGAGGGTAAGTAGGATTGCCAAGGTAAACTACATTGGGAAACCACCAAAAAGTTCTAGTCTGTATTTTAATTATAGCTTGAAGGTAACTTTTGAGTTCTCAAATGCCTTGACAATAGAGAATGTTTCCAACAGTTTCTCCCATTCTAGAGAGGTTTTAAATATGGGCTCAGCAATAGACAATGTCTACTGTCAAATAATCAGCCCTTTTAAGCTAGAAGATAATTGATTCCTAGAAAAGGGCACAGAAGATGCTTTGTATTACACAGCTCTTATATGGTTCATAAACACTGAATGATATTTTAGAAGTTAAATTCTTGTCTCCTCAACTGATAAGTCAACAAGCATTTGCTAAGCCTCTATTGTATGCCAGGTACAGTGCAAATTTTTTCAATTCTTATTTGATAGAAATAAATATTACAAATGATGTATTTAAAAATGCAATTTCAATTAAAACATAATATAAATGATACAATAATGATCATGGTGGCTCACATTTATTTCTTTTTTTAAGATTTACAAAACATGAAATTTCAAATTTTTATTCACTCTGATAACAATCCTGGGAGGTAGTTACTACTCTTAATCTATTTTACAAATAGAGGAAATTGAATATCAGATATATTAAGTATATTATACTTAGACACACAGATATTTTTAAACAAAGAAATTAAGACAAGTCTGTCTCAGTTCCAAGGCCAGCCCTCCATTCATTCTACTCTATGAAAGAAAATGGAAGCTACATTTAAATGGAATTAATGACTCCCAAGTTGCCCATAGAGAGGCAACTACATGAGACGTTTATTTTATCATTCATTCAAGGACAATAATAAACATTTAATAGGTACTTTACCACTGGTACTATACTACCCATGTCCAATATTTGCAAAGGGGCCATGAGAAAAATAATCTTTCACTTTAATATATGTTACATATGATATAAAAAGGTAGAGAATCACCAGAAAGTTGAGTACCATGAACATGAAATGAGCTTTTTCATGGGAGGCAAGATGACAAGAGAGAGTGGTTATAAAGAATATACTCTTATGAATTGGAGCTCTCCATGGTAGCTGTAGTGGATGGTGCTGATTTCTTCCTTGCTTGAGATTTAGCAATTGTTGAATGTCCACTCGTC
The DNA here is from genome assembly GCF_027887165.1 of Monodelphis domestica. Taxonomy (NCBI): domain Eukaryota; kingdom Metazoa; phylum Chordata; class Mammalia; order Didelphimorphia; family Didelphidae; genus Monodelphis; species Monodelphis domestica. The sequence continues at coordinate 9,682,977 of NC_077233.1, forward strand.
AGGGAAGTTATACAGGACATTCTTGTTCTGCTGTGGATGCACTGCACCATGTCTGAGGTAATTTCCATCTTAGGACCTCTCTATAAAATTCTGTAAGTGGTTCAGAGAGAGGCTTCTGTTGTGGTTGCTTGACATGGTGACAATAGTCACTTTCCATGTTAGGAATCTAAATGACAAATGACAAGGCAATCTCTAAGTTCCTTTCTAGCTTAGAAGAAGCTAGAAGCTACTAGAACAACAGATAGGATATTTGGGCCTGATTTCAGGAAGACATGAGTTCAAATCCAGCCTCAGTCACTAGCTGTAGAACCCTGGGTAGGTTACTTAACTTCTTTGTGCCTTTGTTGTTTTCAACTATAAAATGGGCATTAAAAGAGCAGGTGAGGATAAAATGTGATAATGTTTGAGTAAAGTACTTAGCATAGTGCCTTGCACACAGTAAGTGTTAAATGAATGCTTATTCAATTTCTTTATGTTCTAAAATCTTATAAATTACTATATTTAAAATTTCCATTAGGGAAATTTGTCTTTACCTTTTGGCCAATTATACCCTGTGTATGATTGATTATACACTCTGAATGCTTGGTGTTTGGGATAAAAGATGAATTGAGCTATTTCTGTTCAGTAGCATTCAGTGGTTTCCCTGTGCCTAGCTCTTTTTTAGAAAATTAACTCATCATTGGTCTCTTCTAATTCTCTATGTGAGGTGAATGGATCAGATTCAACTATGAGATGAGAGTGTCACAAATCATTAGGGAAGAAATTTGTGGAGTATTGTATTCCCATCTCTTTGTATCTCAATTTCTGTCAAATTTAATTCAATAATGATTTTCTAGAGCTCTATGAGAGCTGATTTCTTATTTATTATGTATTTTAGAATGGTCAATAATATATAATCATTTCCCAGGAGGAAAAAAAGATAATTAAATCATTGTGGATTTGAAACATCCTGATGACTTTGAAAAACATTATAGGGACAATGAAAGGGGAAAGGCAGAATACAGGCATTTGTATTTCATCATTCTTTATTCAAAGAGGGGGAGTTCCCATTTGTTTGGATTGCATTATACAATAGAAAAGAGAGTTCTAACTTCTTAAAGAGGGAGAATAAAAAAGGAATTGAACAAGGCTGCTTATTTGGTCACTCTTTCATTTTTTTTTTGAATAATTGCGATAAGCTGTTATACTGTTGGGGCAATGAACAGATTATTGACTTTAGAGTCAGAATCCTTGTTTTGATATACTGGAACTATGCCTCAGTTTTCTCATCTATAAAATGGAGATTGTAATAGCTGTACTACTTATAGTTATAGTTTCATAGTTAACTACTACTTAAAATAATTAATATTTCTCTGGTGCTTACTCAGTGCCAGGCACTTTACAATTATCATTTCATTTAATCCTCTTAACAATCTTGGGAGATAGTTACTATTATTATTCTTGTTTTACAGATGAGAAAACTGAGTCAAATAGAGATTAAGCAATTTATCCAGTATCACATAGCTAGAAAGTGTCTCTAGACTAGATTGAACTTAGATCTTCCTTACTCCAAGTCCAATTTTCTATTCCCTGGATCTCCTAGCTGCCTCCAGGGGATAGTATTTACCCCAAAGGGTTATGCTGGGTTGGAACCTGCATAAGATTAACATATGTAAAATTCTACACAAATATCAGTTATGATTCTTTTAAAATCATGCAACAGCATTGCAATACACAAATAATCAAAATAAATGCTAATTGTATGTTTACAATCATTGTATTTTCTTCATACCAATAAAAGTATTTTGATTCCAATTCCAAAGTGATTGTCTTTGAAATGTTAACCAATCATTCAACACCAACTATGCACCAGATGCTTTTCAAAAAATACAAATAACAAAACAAAAATGTTTGCACTGAATTTACATTTTAATGATAAGACATCAAAGATATATACCTAACAAAAAATAAAAAGAAGAAATACAACTAGATACAAAGTAGTTAACTACAAAATCATTAAGGAAGTCAAAACGGTTTAATATAGAAGGTAACACTTGAGTTAAGTCTTAAAGACAGAGAGGAATTATATGATCCAGAGATGAATGGAGATTACATTAAAGGCATGGGAGAAAGTTTTAAGGCTTGGAATTGGAAGATTGAATTCTTTGTATGATTCTCACAACAACCCTGGGAGGTAGATACTACTACTACTACTACTACTACTACTACTACTACTACTACTACTACTACTACTATTTTATTTATTATTGTTGTTGTTATTTCATTTTACAAATGAGGAACTTAAGAAAAATAGCTATTAAGTGACTTCCCCTGCATTATACAGCTAGTTACTGATGGAGGTGAAATTTGAACTCAGTCCTTCCTTGCTCCAAGTCTAGCATTCTACCCTTTATATTATCTAGTTGCCTCTATGAATCATTGCCATATAAGTGAATAAACCAATGAAAAAATCATTGATTAACAACTTAATATATTCAAAAGGCTATGCCAAATCCTGGAGATATAAATAGAAAAAGATTCGATCCTCTTACAAAATTCTCATTCTAGTAGTGGCCATTTAGATGGTAAAATTGTGGTCTTGTGGTTCTTAAGGTATAATGGCAAAACAGATGAATAAATGTATTTTCTTTACTATCATTTCCACTTATAATACTATATCCATGTATGATTTTGAAAGTTCTTGACTGTGCCAGGGACTTTGGTCATGAGGATTTTCTTTCCAAGGTCTTTAGCCACTGTAATACCTTGATAGGAATTGCTTCTCTTAATGAATATAAGAATTGGGCTAGAAGCAGAAGAGCTTGTAATTGATACTATAAAGGGTGTTAAGATCACTAAGTGAGAAATGGAAGAAGACCTAGAAGAGCAGAATGAAAGAAGACCTAGGACTCAGTGCTACAGAATATCTGCAGTTAAGGGATATGATACAAATGATGAACCAATAAAGTAAAACAAGGAGTGGTCAGATATATAGGAAAAGAACCAAGAGAGCAGGGACATGAAAATCCCAAGAAGAGAGTATAGCCATGAGGAAACGGTAGTCAACAATAACAACTGCAGCATAGAAGTCAAGAAAGATTAGGCCTGAGAAGCGACTATTTGGTTTGACAATTAAATGCTGGACTTGGGATGAGGACATAAATCACAATTTTAGGGGATCACAGTCCACAGGGAGGACCCTTCCTGGATATTTTTGCCCAAAACTAAGGGTAGAGTTCCAGGACAGGGCAATCAATAGTGTGCGTGATTGAGTCAAGTACACAATGTGACCAAAAGCTTGAGTCTAAGCCTGGGACTAAAATCAAAATGTTATGCCTAAGCCTGAGGAAAGTTTTTAAGCTATCAGCATCTCAAGGGTCAATTGAATCATCAGGGGGAGGGGCCTCTCAGAACTCTTAGTCACCACACCATCTAGTAAACTAGTAACAACCCAGAAAATAAGTTGAGAATAACATCAAGGAAGGACTGACATTAAGAGGGTATCCCAACTTCACAGGAAACAGAGCCTACATGTAATTAAATAGGAAAAATGAGAAAATGACACAAAGGCACCTAACTTTAAATTATTTTTATGGAGACAAAGAGCAAGATACAGACACAGAAGGGGGTAGTGAAAGTGAAACAAAAACATGTAAAGTCCAAAAGAAAAATATAGATTGGACAAAGAGTCTGGAAGATCTCAAAAAAGACTTCAAAAATGAATCAAGAGAGGAAGAAGAAAAGTAAGGAAGAGAAATGAAAGTGATGCAAAAAGAAAGGAAAGTGATACATGGAGAAATGAAAGTGATGCAAGAAGAAATGGGTCAATTGAAAAAGAAGAACAAAAAAAAACTGACAGGAAAATCAGGACTTAAAAATAGGAATTGACCATTTAGAAACTAATGATTTCATGAGAAATCAAGAAACAATAAAGCAGAAGCAAAGGAATGGGAAAAAAGCAGGGGAAAACAGAATATCTTATTGAAAATATCACTGAAAAAAGAACTGACCTAGATATAGGAGAAACAATCTGAGAATTATTGGACTATCTGAAAACTCTGATGAAGGAAAAAATTTTGGACATATTACAAGAAATTATCAAAGATAACTGCTCAGAGATCCTTGAACAAGAAAATAAAATTGAAAGAAGAGAACCATATTAATATCAAAGATGAAAAGGGTTATCTCACCTTAATGGAGAGGAAATCGAGATAATAAGAACTATTTTGCCCAATTACATAGCAATAAATATGCCAATCTAGGTGAAATTGGAAAATATTTACAAAACATATAAAATTGCCTGGATAAACAAAAGAGGAAATAGAATACTTAAATAATCTTATCTCAGAAAAAGAAATTAAATAAGCCATCAAGGAACTTCCTAAGAAAAAGTTCCTAGGTCCTAGTGGATAGACAAGTGAATTCTATCAAATATTTAAAGAACAACTAATCCCAATACTTTCCAAATTGTTTGCCAAAATAAGCAAAGGAGTCTCACTAAATTCTTTTTGTAACATAAATATGGTACTGATTCCAAAGTCAGGCAGACCAAAAAACAGAGAAAGAAAACTACAGATCAATCTCCTTAATGCACATAGATGCAAAAATCTTAAATAAAATATTAGGAAAAAGACTACTGAGTAATCATGAGGATTATTCATTATGACCAGGTGGGATTTATACCAGGAATGTAAGAATGGTTTAATATTAGGAAAATCATCCATGTAAATGACTTTATCAATAATCAACAGAGATCAAATGATCATCTCACTAGATGCAGAAAAAGCCTTTGACAAAATACAATATCCATTCCTCTTGAAAACACTCGTAAGTATAGGAACAGAAGGGCCCTTCCTCAAAACAATAAACTGTATATTTAAAACCATCAGCAAGTATCATCTGCAATGGGGACAAGTTTGAAGCCTTCCAAATAAGATCAGGAGGGAATCAAGGAGGCCATTGTCACCTCTATCATTTAATACTATACTAGAAATGATAACAATAGCAATTAGAGAAGAAAAAAATTGAAGGAATTAAAGTAGGCAATGAGGAAACTAAACTGTCATTCTTTGCAGATGATATGATAGTATACTTAAAGAATCCTAGAAAATCTCAACTAAAAGGCTTGTGGAGATAATTAACAATTTTAGCAAAGTTTCAGGATACAAAATAAACCCTCATAAGTCATGAGCATTCCTATATATTTCCAACAAAATTCAGCAATAGGAATTAAAAAGAGAAACTCCATTTAAAATCACATTAGACAAAAATAAAATATTTAGGAATCTAGCTTCCAAAACAAACACAGGCATTATATGAACAGAACTATAAAACACTTTTCAGACAATTAAAACTGAATCTAAATAATTAGAAATAACACATTAATTGCTTATGGTTAGGATGAGCTAATATAATAAAAATGACAATCCTACCCAAATTAATCTACTTATTCAGTGTCATACCTATCAAACTACCAAGAAATTTTTTTTACTGAATTGGAAAAAAAGATAACAAAGTTCATTTAGAAGAACAAAAGATCAAGAATATCAAGGGAACTAATGAAAAAAAATGTGAAGGATGGGGGCCAAGCAGTATCAGATTTTCAATTGTAGTATAAAGCAGTTGTCTAAACAATATGGTTCTGGTAAAGAGACAGAGAGTTGATCAATGGAATAAATTTGGGGTGAATGACCTCAGCAAACCAATATTCTAAAAACCCAAAGATTCCAGCTTTTGGGACATGAACTCACTATTTGACAAAAACTGCTGGGAAAATTGGAAAACAGTATGGGAAAAATCAGGTCCACATCAACAGCTCACACTCTATACTGTAATAAAGGTGGATTTTAAGGTTATAATAAAGGCCCTTTCCACTGTCTTTGATGGTGGTTTAGTGGAGTTTACAAGGACTTAATAGAGAAGGTACTAAGTGTGGAGAAGAGTAAGTAAGAGTATAGATGGGTTGGCTCCCACTCTCCTTTCATCTCCTTTGAGTGAAGCTGATGATGACTGCTGCACAGGTAAATTGGGGTTCCTTGATAAGAAAGAGTGATGGAGAGTTGAAGAATGGTCTCCCCAATAAAATGAAATGAGGGGTAATCTCAGATTTCCCCAGCATAGAGAGGATCTGGAGATAAGCCTCTGTTGAGGCTTTGCCTCAGTGGGGGAGGGACTTGATGGCTCTCTGTTGGATCTTGCCTCGGATACCTTCTCAAGTTCAAACTAAGGTACTTGACAAATCTGACTGCAGTTTATCTATTTATTGATGAAATCAAAGGCAGGTTGGGAGATGGAAAGTGGGACTGGGTATCCCTAATTATTTTCCTAATATTGTCCTTTGCCTTGGCAGCTTTCTGTAGCTGACCAGGGTTTCACCATCTCAATCCCCAACTAAACTATTCAGCTATTTAATATATAAATATCTCTAGCCTAGGAAACTATAAAACAGGTGCAAGAGGGTTGGAGGAGAAAGAGAGCTAGGCTCCTCTTTCAGTGAGTCCATTTCCCCTCTTTGGGGTTTGAGGGATCTTCTCCTCAGCAAAGATGTTGTTAGATGTCAGATGGAAGATAACTCTACAAAAGAAACTTGGATGGAGAAACAGAATAATCTTCTTCTGGCTCTTGGTGAGATGCTCAGCTAGGAAAACATATCCTGTTTGGTCAAAGTCTCAGCTTCCAAAAGCCAAGAATGCCATATAGATATTTTCCAGGTCTGTTCTCCTGTCCCATGATGCTTTGCTCTCAAACCAACATCCTCTGCCACTCAAGCCCCTCATGCAAAACTCCAACTTCCTCTCTTGAACTGATCATTACAATACTGAGATAAATTCAAAGTGGGTAAATGACTTAAATATAAAGGATGAAATCATAAATAAAATAGGTGAACATAGAATAGTATACCTGTCAGTTCTGTGGGAAAGGAATCAATTTAAGACCAAGCAAGAGACAGAGAATATTAAACAATGTAAAATGAATAATTTTAATTACATTAAATTAAAAAGGTTTTGTACAAACAAAACCAATGCAACCAAAATTAGAAGGAAAGTAACACACTGGAAGAATATTTTTATAACAAAACTCTCTGACAATGGTCTAATTTCCCAAATATGTAAGAAACCAAGTCAAATTTCCAAAAAAAACCAATTCATTCACCAATCAACAAATGGTCAAGGGACATGAATAGACAGTTTTCACATGAAGAAATCAAAAGTATCAATAACAACATGAAAAAAGTGTTCTAAATTCCTCCTGATTAGAGAAATGCAAATTAAAACAACATTGAGATACCACCTCACACTTAGCAGATTAGCCAATATTGCAGCAAAGGAAAGTGATAAATGTTGGAGCAGATATGGCAAAATTGGGACACTAATACACTGATAGTAGAGTTGTGAATTGGTCCAACCATTCTGGAGGACAACTTGGAATTATGCCCAAAGGGCTTTAAAAGATTCCCTGACCTTTGATCTAGCCATAGCACTACTGGGTTTACATGCCAAAGAGATAATAAGGCAAAATACTTGTACAAAAATATTCATAGCTGCACTCTCTGAGGTGGCAAAAATTTGGAAAATAAGGGGATGCTCTTTAGTTGGGGAATGGATGAAAAAATTGTGCTATCTGTTGGGGATGGAATACTACTGTGCTGAAAGGAATGATGAACTGGAAGAATTCCATGTGAACTGGGATGACCTCCAGGAACTGATGCAGAGTGAAAGGAGCAGAACCAGTAGAACATTGTACCCAGAGACTGATGATACATAGTAGCTCAATGGAATGTAACAGATTTTTCTACTAGTAGCAATGCAATGATCCAGGACAATCCAGAGGAATTTGTGAGAAAGAAGGCAATCCATATCCAGAGAAAGAACTGTGGGAGTAGAAATGCAGAAGAAAAACATAGGATTGATCACATGGTTCAATGGGGAAATGATTGGGGTTTTGGTGTTAAAAGACCACTCTGCTTTAAATATAAATATAAAGTATATGGAAATAAGTTTTGAACAGTTATGCATGGATAACCCAGTGAAATTGCTTATCAGCTCAGGGAGGGGGGAGGGAAGAGAGGTGAGAAAAATCATGAATCATGTAACCATGGGAAAATATTCTAATAAATAAATTTTTTTAAAAAAAGAAAGGGTATGTATATCATTGATAATAGAACTATAAAGGGTGCTTTAGAGACACCTAGTCATGGAAACAGGTCTCAGAACTACTTAATAGTCTTCTAAATTATTGAAGATCCCCTCCAAAGAACTTTTGTCTAAATGAGTTATATCTATTGATATTTATTTTTTTAGAAATTAAAACATCTCGGTATTATGAAAATAGTTTTGAGTTCATGAACCCCTGAAGGTGTCTCAGAGAAACCCATAAATTTCAGAGTTATAGAACTTGGGTTCAAATCTATTTCATACTCTATTTCCTAAAACCTGCTACTATTTATTAGAGAAGATTTTCCCCCTCTCTGGAACTTAGTTTCCTTATATATTAAGTATGGAAATGTAATTACATAACCAATGAATTCTTTCTGCCTGTTAATCTATTATTTTAATGTAAAATCTGAAAATTTTCCTATGAGGACACTGAGGCCAATAGAGGGGGAAGGGTTCAAGGCATATAGATTGGAGTAACAGAGTCAGTGTTGGAACTAAGGCCCCTTAGCTCCTAATTCCATTGCATAGCACTACTATAAGAAGAAGAGAAGTTCATTGAATTACTGACAGTAGGTACATGCCAATAAGACATACAAACACATCTGTATGGCAGAGTTCTTCCTTCATTTAACACTCAGCAGATTCAGCCATGTGGAAAGTGACCTTTGTGATGCCCCTTTGTCCATGTTCCTTAGCATCAAACTGGGCAAAGGCAGTAGGGAGAGGACAGAGGCATCATCCTGGGAAGAAGTGGGATTGGGTTAACATCCAGCCATAACATGGCAAATCTTCTCTCCTGGCATATGTCCTTATCTTGTGGAATCATTTAGTTTAAAATCAAAACCAAACCAAACCAAACCAAACCAGGATTGTTCCTATCCAGAGGCTTTGCTGCAGGGGAACATGCTCAAATCACAGAGCAAAAGGAAACCGTTTTATCTGGCTTGTACTGAAAAGGGAGAGAAAATCGAAGGCTTGTTGCTTTTTGGTGACTAAGGAAATTATCGCACAAAAGCTTCAATAGAGCAGCAAAAGATTGCAGACCTCAGTGAGGCTATTATGTGCTACAGAGGCAGACAATATAGTCTTTGAAACAGTATTTGGAAGAACAGAGCAAGGTACAACAAAAGCAGCCCACTATTGACTCTTGCTTCTCTTGTTTAGTGTAAGCAAAAACAGCATCAAAGAAGCATAGCAGTGGCTGAGGGAGGAAGGTCAAGCCTAAAAAACGTTAAATTTTGGATGGATGATAACAGTAACCCTGATGATAATTACATAAATTAGATACCTTTATATTGGAGCAGATGATTAGATAGAGTTGGGAAGGACTAGAGTGATCTCCTCCCTCTAAGGTCTCTTCTTATACTACAATAAAGGAAAGAAAAGTATGTATTGATTGGAGAGTTGGCCTTGGAATGAGGAAGACCTGATTTCAAGAAGGGGCTCCAACACATGCTGATGTGTGACACTCAGACAATCCCACCTACCTATATCTCAGCCAACTCTCAGGGGTTTGTAACGTGGGGATCTATAAACTATTACCTATTTCTGCCTATCATCTCTAGCTTTCTATATTTATCTATCTAACTATCATTCAATCTATCTATCTACCTCCCTATTTCTATATTTCTGGGTCTATCTATCTCTATCATCTATCCATTTATCTTCCAAGTTATCTATCAGTCAATCAATTAATCTATCTCTATCATTCTATCTAGCCTATCTATCTACGTAATAACCTATCAATTGGTCAATCGATCTCTTTTTCTCTATGTGTATGTCTATCTGTCTTTCTACCTATCTCTCTCTAGACATCCTTCTTTCTATACACATCTATCCCTATAACTATATGTATTTATAAATATTTCATAACTATATTTTGATAAAATCAGGTACTTTTGAAATCCTATATATTTTATGATATGGATTTAAAACATGATGCTGTGGTGTCCATAGCATTCACCAATATGACTAGGGTTCCATGACATAGAAGAAATTTAAGAACATCTATTCTAAAACCAAACGTTGCAGAGATGTGCCAGTCTCCTTTGGCAGAAAGAAATTCCTCATTAGGACCAATATAATCTTAGGTCTACAAAAACAAATAAATCAGAAAAGAAGAGAGCAATTAAACTTTTACAAATGATATTGCCTACATATGTATCATTTTTTTACAGTAACACTGAGAAATGGGTATTATAGGTACTGTTACCATCTTATAGATGAGCAAAATGAGGTACAGGGAAATAAAGTTTGTATCTAAATCTCAGGATTATGCAGTTAGTAAAGACAAGCAGTGCGATTTGAACATTGTTCTCTCAACTCCAAGCCCAGTCCCTTTCCTGGAACCATATAGGATTATTTCTACACCCATTTTTTCCTACTCTTTCTCCCCAAGGAATAATGGTGAGATAAATACAGCTCTTCAATTCTTTTGCCTCTAGTTCCTGAGAGCAGACATGGTGCATATAGTGCTGGACTCAGAGTCAAGAAGACTTGAGTTCCAAGCCTATCTCATATATTTACTGTGTGTGTACCTCTGGAAAAGTTATTTTTTCTGCCTAGATCTGTTCCCTCAGATGTCAAAAGAAGGGGTTGGACTCAACTATCTCTAAGCTCCCTTCTAGTACTATATCTGTGATCTCCTGCTGAATCAGGCTTATGCTTGGTTCAGGAAAAGATTGTAATGTTTAGTTTCTTTCTGAGTTAGAAGGTTTGGAAGTTGTATACTGGCCCCCCACAGGGCCTGACATCATCTTATCTTTTAGGGTGCTATTTCCATTGGGATATCCATCATGGTATATGTCTTCCTTTTGAAATTGCTGATATTATCCTTCAACTAAATGGCCAGATCAAAATTCCTCACTGATTCACACAATACTTTTGATTCATCTGATGGGCCTTAGCATCAAATTCATAGGTGATTAGGAATCTGTGAGTGGCAATGCCCTTGACTTTTCCTCCAGCCCAGAGCTACTTGAGGTTATGGTGATCTCTTCTGCCAAGGTTCCAGAAGCATGTCTGTGAAGAATGATAGCTCTGTTTGGGCCCCATGAGGAATATGAGCATCTTTATGGATTCCTATGGTATCTTGGTGCCCAGAAAGGCAGCTGGGCCTCCAATATAGAAAGGAGATGGAACCATGGAAGTTGGGTTGAATTGTGTGTATAGATGGTAAGCTTAGGATGTTTCACTTGTAGATGTCCATGGTTTAATGCAGAAATTTTAGGAGGAGTTAAATCAGGGATCAGAGAGAATCCAAAACTAGTGGTGAGTCCAAAGGATTGGACAAGATCAACTAAATCTGGGATTAGTTATAGAACTACTAGAAAGGATTATTGAGGCCTCATTTGTAATCTGAAAAATCAAGGAGAACATAGAGAAATTTCAGGACTGAGCATGGCCAAAGGGTTTTGAAAAACCTTAGTGATCACATACTATAAATCCCTTCCTTTTATTTCGCAAGAGAGAAAACTGAGGAAAAAGTTGGTATTGGGATCATGAAAACAGAGATGTAGAAAAAGAAGGAACACCTGAAAACCTTTGGTTAAATTCATATAGAGGCCCAGAGAATTGAGGTAACCTGGCTGAGTTAAATAGATTATAAAAGGCAAAAGCAAGACCTCATAGTGAGTTTCTTGACTCAACAGTTAATGTTCCTTTCATTACAACACATTGTCAGGTTTCAATGAAGGGAAAGAGGATGGAGTCTGCATACTGGGAGCCAATGAATCTGTGTTTGACTCCTAGAAATTAAAATGGGAACATATTGAAGTGCTGACTTCTGAGCTACAAGGAACATTGAAGGTCATCAAGTCAAACTTTTTTTTGACATATTAGGAAATTGAGGCTGAAGTTTAATAACTTACCAATGGGTGCCCAGATAGCAAGTGTTTGAAGAAGGATTTGAACCTAGGTCAAATGGGAAATCCGTGCCCAGTGTCTGATTCACAACCATAGCCTACTACCTCCCTGTAAAGTCATTGGGTATTTGTGGTAAAAGGACCAATAGAAGAAAATCAGCTCTCATGGCCTGATCAAGTTCAAAAGCTGCTGAGAGTACCCTATTTTCTGTGGATCACATCTCTGACTGCTGGTATCCAGGGTCACTTTAGGGTGCCACCCCAGCCTTACCCACCTCTTAGAGAAGCATAAGAACAATATTTGAATTTATGATTTTCATATTAATTGCATATCACTTTTAGGGTACCTCCCTGCCTTTGACTTCATCATATTTTTATTTATCCATGGAACACCCACATGTTCCAGGGAATTGGCGCCAGTGTTAAACCATTGCTCAGGGTGGAAGTTGTTGTACTTGGCACTCTGGTTGGAAAGGTAACTACCCTGACAGAACTCCACAGAGGAACAGACTTTCCTGGGCTATGCAGAATTTCTAAAGGCCAAAAACTTTGCCCTCAGGTTCATTGACATCAATGGGCCCTCCATATTTTCATGGCTGGGAAGAACATACATTTTCTGTAAGCTGTTAGCATTCCTAATTTAATCTAGGGCAGAAATTCACCAAAGTTTGCCAAAGAGTCTGGGTTTGGAAGGCCAAAATAGCAGAGTTACCTCCTTGGGCAAAATTGCAAATAGATTGGAAATTCTCAATTTCATAAAGGAAAAAAGAGTGGAACATTTTTGTTTCCCCCACAAAAATATCAAAAGCTCTATGCAAACAAATAAAAAATAGCCCTAGTTAGAAAATCCAGCATATGACAAAATATATGGAATATGCCTTTGGCTTTCTGTGAAGTATAATTTAAATCTTGGTAGGTCTGCCAGAGTACTTTACTCCTGGAGAACCTCAATGTTGACATTTTCTTCCATTCCCTTCTCTTAGTCTAGATCTGTCATGGTTCCAGGATGGATCAGGAGAAAAAGAGGCATTCAGATAGTGTTTACCTATGTGCTGATAGTGAATTCATCTTCCATTGATTGTAGATAGTTTTCAGTCATTCCAGTTGTAGATCCAGTCCTTTTGAATGATGGACAGAAATATTCTTCTTTACCTGAAATCATTTAGGACATCTCCAAGAGAACTGGACATAATTTAGGCTGAACAGATCTTTTATTGATCTGGAATGGAAGGATATTTCAACATCAAGGAAGTATTTCCCAACATTGTTGAACTGGCTTTCAATTTCAACTCTGACTCACCCCTCCCCCGGAAGATTTACTAATGATTTTCAAGTCTTTCTCATGGCAGATAATTCATATCTCCCCCCCAAACTCCAATCAAAAATCTATGAATCAAGTAGGAAGTATGAAAAGGAATTCTTTATTCTCTTTGTCTATTTTGAGTTAACACTTGGTTAACACCAACTTAAGTACCCCTACTTAGTACCTTACCAGACTATGAAGTGTGAATCAGACTTTTACTACCCCTAAAAAGTACCTCACCAGACACTAAGTAAGAATGTTTGCAAGTTTTTTGCTAAGGTGAGTAACAACTCAATCAGTCAGGAAACTGAATACTTTTGATAAGAGTTTATACCTCTTGAGGATGAGAAGTGGATCCTGTAAGACTCTTCCCCATTTGGGTAGTGCTAGACAATTTGTAAGTTGTGATTGGCCCCTGGGAAGAGAAGAGACAAGAAGTCATTATAAAAGCCCTGAATTTCTGGGGCTAGAGGTCAGCTTCAGGTGTCATCCTGGACAGGTTGTTGTCTTCAGATCAAACTGCCTCTTAGAGGGAACTTGGGGGCATGAATAGCTGGCTTTTCTTTCCTGACTTCTGGCGAGAGATAAATTCTGTTTGAGGGTTAACAAGTTGTGCCAGGCTGAGTCAAGCACTGGAGCAATTTTAATATGATAGGCTAAATGTCTTTTCTACCCACTTTTTGTATTTCTCAACTTTCACTCTCTCCACCTATTTTGTAAATAAAAACTATTGAAAGTCACTTGAGCTATAATATTTTAAATCAGCGACCATCATATTATTTATAATTTTCATATATTTTAGTCAAACCCTTAATTTTAGTTCCTTACAGGATGATTTAGTACCCCAAGATTTCTGAATGTACTGGGTGATACTCAACCCAACTCAAAATCCATTTAAGAATCTACTCTGTGAAGGGCACTGTGCTAGGTTAGGTCTATATTCCATTGAAATGGTTATATGAAAACTGAATTGAATTTTTTAGAAGTGTTTATTCTCCCTGTAATGATTCTGTTAAGTACTAGGAACTGTCAACATCTCTGGAGATGTTCACCTGGGAAACATCATCAAGATTCTGAATGGTTCATGGGTGGAGGAGATATTGGACTTTTCCTTCTTGACAACAAAGGCTACAAATAGGAAAGAGAGATGTGAGGTATAGAGACAGATTTAAGCTTCATGTAAGAAATATAGTTTTTAAAAAGGAGCGCTATCTCTCCAGAAGGAGAATGGGCTGCCTTGGAGGTTCTCCCTCCATGGAGGTCTTTAAGCAGTGCGTGTGTGACCCTCTGTCACTGAGGATGTAGAGGGAATTTTTGTTTGAATTCAAATTTGTTCATTGATGTTGTGGAGGGTGTTTTATAGGTTGGACCACATGATCACTTGTTTTGCTTCTAGTTTTGAGGTTCTAGGTCCTTATTAAGAAGATAGATAACTCAGTGTCTCTTACATTATCTGCCATTAGATGAGGAAAAAAAGGCATCTCCAAAAGCAGAAGAGGCAAAGACAGTGTGATGCTTCAGTTCTTTCATTAATCTTTTGTGTGGGTGTGTGTGGTATTCTGCTCCCTTAACCTACCCATCATTCCCTAATATGTGCTTTACAACATCTCGAAGTCTTTCTGTCCTGTTTTATTCTTATCTAGGCTATGTCTTTCCATAAATACTTCATACACAATCTACCCTGGAAGATGTTTCTCAGATGAACATCTCCAGAGAAGTTAACAGATCCTGATAGGGAATAGAATCAAGGAATCATGAATAAGCACGAGAGATTTAGAACTGTAAAGGATATACTAATATTGTTGTTTGTAATCTCTCCGGGCAACACATTGGTCTCCCATTGGTTATCTTTCATATCTTTTTTAGTGCATGTTTACCCTATCTCTTTTTCATTCCTTAATAACCTTAATGTGAATGTGTAGGTGTGTATGGATAAGTCAGTATATATAAAATATGTCTGGATCTATGACTTCCTCAGAGTAGAGAAACCTGGTGAAAAATAGCCCCTTATCTAACCTGATCCTCAACTGCTCTTCATTCTAGAGTTATATGAAACATGGGTGATTAAGTGACCTAGCCAGTAGGAATTAGAAGCTCAACTTTAAATCTCTGTTCAAAGAATCCAGCAGACAGGAAGTATTCATTAAGCAATTACTTTGCATCTGGCACAATGGTAAGCACAGGAAACAAAAGAAAAAAATTGTCCCTGCTCTCATGGAGCTTACATTTCAATGGGAGAGATAATATATATGCCCATATGCCTTTGGAACCACTGCCTCCCCTAAGCACACACATATTTACCCTTAAATGGTAGATAAATTGGGCAAGAGAGTCAATTAACTCCCCATTTCATTAAATGACCTACTTAACCACCTTCAAACCAATTCTCCTTCTCAGATCCTAAAAACATTCTTAATAACAAACTTGGGGTGTATATTTAAATTCTCTGTATTCCAATGAACTCTTGGATCTCATTCAAGTCAGTTTTAATCACTGTCATACCCAAATGACATGCTCTCCAAAGCTAGTTTTGTCAGAGGCAATCCAATTACAGGGAACCACTGTAAGAACAATGTCCCATATATATATATATTTTTTTTTTCCTCATAACATTGTAAAAATATATTTTCATCAACTGTTCCTTCCATCTGGGCTTTGTGATGCCCCCATTAAATCTTTAGTTGTTAAAATGGCTCAAAAGTCATTATTTTTCCCTTCATAATCAATTATACCCAGTAGCAAATTAGAGTAGTTACAACTGTTGTAATTCCTGCTTAAGTCAATTATGCCCACTCCTACAAGGTAAAAACAGGAAGACATATGCTTGCTCAGAGTTTATTACTCTCTAATGGTGGTGAGACTTCAAATGTTCCTATTCACCTTCAACCATTATACCAAGTAATGGAAAACTACAAAGCTTCCTTGATGAACTCATGGTAGTTAACAAATATCATTAAAACATTTACTTTTAAAGACAAAGTGTAACCCACCCCCCCAACATTTATTGCCATATATGCCTTGAGACAGTTTGCATTCCTATAGTATGCTTATCAACCATTAGAGAATTCTCTGCAGTGAAATCATGAGTGTCAAGTAATATGATTCCTTCTCCCAAAGTAGATCATCAACTATTTTGCTACTTGAGTTTTAGACATTATTTGGAAGCATTAAAAAGTTAAGTGACTTGTACAGGGTCACACCATTGTACATGATTATGCCATCTCTTTTCTTCATTCCTTAATATCCTTAATTGTATATAAATGAATCCTATATGTGTATCTAAAATATGCATATACATTTTGTTATCTATGTTAATAGGAAAAGATATATTTTTCCTGGCCAGAAAAAATTCTACAAATATGGTAGATATTTAGTGATAAGCACGAGGTTATTTTCTTTGGAAAATAGTAAGAGATGGGTAAAGCTATTTCATGGTTCCAAAAAGTATTATCAGAAATGATATTCTAATACTATTGAACACCTATGTTCAAATGAAATAATTTAATTTTGAAAAGAGATATAACACTGACAAGGAAATAGAAATTGAATATTAGTCTGATATAATAATGCAGACAATTATCAGAATATGATAGATCGAATATTAACAGTAGAGTAATATTAGACCAAAGTAGTTGATTTAGCAATATGTAATGAATAAATGGAAAAAAATAGGAGACAAATATGCAAATATAAATGCCTTTCACAAAATTTGACCTTGAATTTGGACAACTTATTTGTTTTATTTAGAACATAGTATGACTTCATCTCTCATTTCTGTTAAAACAACACTGGAAATCCTGAGTATAAATTAAAAAAATAAACATGAATCGATTTTTTTTCTCAAAATGATATGATCCAAAGCCAGGCCAACCAAAAAAACCAGAGAAAGAAAACTATAGACCAATCTCCTTAATGAACACAAATGCAAAAATCTTAAATAAAATAATAGGAAAAATAATATAGCAAGTTATCCCAAGGAGTATTCATTATGACCAGGTGGAATTTATACCAGGAATTCAAGGACGGTTTAATATTAGGAAACCCATCCATGTAATTGTCCTGTCAACATGGAAATCTAGAAATCCCCAGTTTACTTAGTTTGAGTGTAGAAACCCCAGGTTTTGACCTTGTCACAGGAGAGTTTTCCCCCGAGGGAAGGTCCCACTTCACCAGAAGGTAGACATCCACTTCAGGTGGGAGGTAGACCCCATCTGAAGTCAAGTAACTCTTTTGTCTCCAGAAGCCTTTCCCAGTATATCACACCCTCCTTTTGAGGATCGAACTCGGGACCTTCAGCTTGCGAGACTGATGCGCTACCTACTGCACCAAAGCTGAAGTGGCTGTCTATTGTCTGGTGAAGTGGGACCTTCCCTCAGGGGGAAAACTCTCCTGTGACATGGTCAGAACCTGGGGTTTCTACACTCAAACTAAGTAAACTGGGGATTTCTAGATTTCCATGTTGACAGTCCATATCAATAATCAAAGCAACAGAGATCACATGATCATCTAAATATATGCAGACAAAGCCTTTGACAAAATACAACACCCATTCCTATTGAAAACACTAGAAAGTATAGGAACAGAAGGGCCCTTCCTCAAAACAATAAACAGTATATATTTAAAACCATCGGCAAGTATCGTCTGCAATGGGGACAAGTTAGAAGCCTTCCCAATAAGATCAGGAGGAAAGCAGGGATGCCCATTGTCACCTCTATTATTTAATACTGTGCTAGAAATGCTATCAATACTGATTAGAGAAGAAAAAAAATTGAAGGGATTAAAGTAGACAATGAGGAAACTAAACTCTCACTCTTTGCAGATGATATGATGGTATACTTAAAGAGTCCTAGAAAATCAGCTAAAAGGCTGGTGGGGATAATTAACAACTTTAGCAATTTGCAGGGTACTAGATAAACCCTCATAAGTCATGAGCATTTCTATATATTTCCAACAAAACTCAGGGCAGAAGTTAGAAAGAGAAACTCCCTATAAAACCATTAGACAATATAAAACATTTAGGGATATCTCTGCCAACACAAACACAGGAATTATATGAACAGAACTATAAATACTTTTCACACAATTAAAACTAGATCTAAATAATTAGGAGAAAAAACATTAATTGCTCATGGGTAGGCAGGGCTAATATAATAAAATTACAATCCTACCCAAATTAACCTACTTATTCAGTGCCATACCTGTCAAATTACCAAGAAAATTGTTTACTGAATTGGAAAAAAATTATAACACAGTTCATTTGGAAGAACAAAAGATCAAGAATATCAAAGGAAATAATAAAAAAATGTGAAGGAAGGTGGCCTAGCAGTACCAGATCTCAAATTATACTATAAAGCAGTGGTAATCAAAGCAATATGGTACTGGCTATGAGACAGAAGGGAGGATCAATGGAATAGACTTGGGGTAAGTGATCTCAGCAAGTTAGTGTTCGATAAACCCAAAGATCCCAGCTTTTGGGACAAGAACTCACTGTTTGACAAAAACTGCTGGGAAAATTGGAAAACAGTATGGGAAAAATCAGGTCTACATCAACATTTCACACTCTATACCAAGATAAATTTGAAATAGGTAAATGACTTAAATATAAAAAATGAAATCATGAATAAATTTGGTGAACAAAGAATAATATACCTGTCAGATTTCTGGGAAATGAAGGAATTTAAGACCAAACAGGAAATAGGAAACATGACAACATGTAAAATGAATGACTATGATTATATCAAATTAAAAAGTCTGTACAAAAAAACCAGGGCAACCAAAATTAGAAGGAAAACAACAGACTGAAAAAATGATAACAAAACTCTGACAAAGATCTAATTTCCAAATATAGAAGGAACTAAGTTAAATTTACAAAATATCAAACCAGTTCCCTACCAACAAGTGGTCAATGGATATGAATAGGCAGTCAGATGAAGAAATAAAAATGATAATATTTACATGAAAAAGTGAAAAATGTAAATCAAAACAACATTGAAGTACCACCTTACACCTAGAATATGGGTCAGTATGGCAGCAAAGGAAAGTGATAAATATTGGAGGGGATGCGGCAGAATTGGGACATTAATGCATTGCTGTTAGAATTGTGAATTAATTCAATCATTCTGGAGGGCAATTTAGAACTATGCCCAGAAGGTGCTAAAAAACTGTCTGCCCTTTGATCCAGCTATACCAGTGCTGGGTTTGTACTCTAAAGAGATAATAGGGAAAAATCCTTGTATAAAATATAGCCAGACTTTCCATGGTGACAAAAAATTGGAAAATGAGGAAGTGTCCCTCAATTGGGGAATGGTTGAACAAATTATAGTATCTGATGGTGATGGAATATTATTGTGCTGAAAGGAATAATAAAGTGGAGGAATTCCATGTGAACTGGTAGGACCTCCAGGAAGTGATGTAGAGCGAGAGGAGCAGAACCAAGAGAACATTTTACACAGATACGGATACGTTGTAGCACAATATAATATAATATAATTTTCTAGTAGCGGCAAATCAATGACCCAGGACAATCCAGAGGAATTTATGAGAAAGAACACTATCCACATCCAGAGAAAGATCTGTGGGAGTAGAAAAGCAAAAGAAAATCATATGACTGATCATGTGGTTCGATGGAGAAATGATTGGGGTTTTGGCATTAAAAGATCACTCTAGGGGCCAGCTGGGTGATTCAGTGGACTGAGAGCCAGGCCTAGAAACAGGATGTCCATAGGTGCATGGATCACCCCATGGAATTGCTTGTCAGCTCTGGGAGAGGGGAGGGAAGAGGGATAGGAAAAATCATGAATCATGTAACAATGGAAAAACATTCTGAATAAATAATTTTTTAAAATGTTTTAAAGCATCTACCTAAAACCTTCAGCAATTATTATTTGTAATGTAAATAAGCTTGAAGCCTTTCCAATTAAGATCAGGAGTGAAACAAGAATGCCCATTATCAGCAGTATTATTTAACAGAATATTAGGAAGGCTGGCTAGCAATAGAAATAAAAAGGAAAAAAAGAAATCAGAATCAGAATAGGTCAAGAGGTAAGAAAACTGTCTGTTTGTAGATGACATGATGGTATATGTGAAAATTTCTAGATATTCAGTTAATAATTAGTTGAAACTATTAATTTTAGTAAAGTATCAGGACATGAAATAAAATCATACAAAGCATCAGTATTTTTACTTATTACTAACAAAGTCCTGCAAGAAGAGAGAGAGATACTCCTTTTAAAATAACAACAGATAGAATATAATACTTGGGAGGACACCTGGCAAAGAAAACCCAGGGATTACATCAACACAATTATAAGACACTTCTTACACAAATGAAACAAGGCTTAAATATTTGGAGAAATATCAATTGTTCAAGGGTTGGCCGAGCCAATATAATTAAAATGACAACCCCACTTAAATGAATCTGCTTATTCATTGCCATCCCAATTAAGTTATCAAAAATTTTTATTTAGATGGAAAAAGTAAAAAAAAATTCATTTGGAAGAACAAAAGATCAGGAATATCAAAAGAATTAATGAAAAGTGGTTAAGGAAGTTTTAGCAGTAACAGATTTTAAATTGTATCATAAAGCAATAGTCATCAAAACAATCAGGTACTTGCTAAGAAATATAAAGGTAGATAAGTAAAATAGGACAGACGTACAACAAATAGTACAAGATTATGGTAGCCTTGTAGTTGACAAAAGTATAGTTCCGGGTTTTGGGGGATAAGAAGTCATTATTTGTAAAAATTTCTGAGTTAATTGGAAAGTAATTTGGCAGAAATCAGGTAGAGACTAATATCTTACACCTTCCACTAAGATAAGATGAAAATGGTTATATGATCTAGACATAAATGGAGATTGCATAAGTAAATCAGAACAGGGAACATATTACCTATCAAGTTTATGGATGGGAGAGGAATTAATGAATCAAGAACAGGTGGAGAGCATTGTGAAATATAAAGTGGGTAATTTAGAATACATTCAATTGAAATATTTTTGTACAAATAAAAAAAATGTTGCCAAGGTTAGAAGGAAAGTAGAAAATTTGGGGAAAATTTTATAGATTGTATCTTGGATAGAGGTCTCATATCTAAAATATATGGAAAACCACCAAATTTCAAAGAATAAGAGCTTTCCTCCAATTGATAAATGGGCAAAATATCTGAAAAACAACCACAATTTTTTTGCATGAAGTCACCCAAACTATATATAATATATAATATAAATATATGAATAAAATGCTTTAAATCAGTACTGATTAGAGAAATGCAAACCAAAACAAATCTGAGATATCTCACAACAATTAAATTGCCTAGAATGAGAAATGTTGAAGGATATGTGGGAAATTGGGGCCGTTGTTAGTAGAGATGTGAACTGATTCAACCATTTCAAAAAACAATTTGGAATTATAAAACTGTGTATACCTTTAAAATTAGTAATAACAATACAAAATCTGTTTCCCAAAGAGATCAGAGAAAAAGGAAAAGAACCTATATGTTCCAAAATATTCATAGCAGCTCTATTTGTGCTGGAAAAGAGCTGGAAATTGATGGGATGCCTATTAATAAGGGAATGACTAAACAAAGTATAGTATATGATTGAGAAAGAATTGTACTGTACCATAAAAAATGGTGAAAAGGCTAATAAAAAAAAACAAACTTAGAAATACCTGGGATAATGAACAGTAAAATGAATAGAACCAAGAAAACATTATATACAAGCTACAGATCGAATACTTAAAGAATAGCTTGTGAATGTCACCTTCAGAGGATGAACTGAAAAATGGAAAGATGAAAGGTATTATCTGTGAATGTATATCTGTCTCCTGGATGATTATTTCTATCATATGGGAAGAGGAAGAAGTAGCCAAGATACCCATAAATAAATTCTATTAATAAAAAAGGTTTAAAAATTGGCAGATAACTCCCGTAGGAATTAAATTTTAATTGTTTGACAAAAATATATGAAAATTATAAATAATATGGTAGTTGCCAATTTAAAGTATTATTGCTCAAAGTTGGGAAATGACTTTTAATAGCTTTTATTTACAAAAGAAGTGGAAAGAGTGAAAGTAGATAAATACAGAAAGGTAGAGAAGATATTTAGCCTATCTATCTAAATATTTCTCTGGTGCTCGACTCAGCCAGGACTTCTTGACCTTCAGCTAGAATTAAACTTTCTCCAGAAAAGAGGAAGGGAAAGCCAGCTATTCACTCACCCAAGTTCCCTCCAAGAGGTAGGTCAATATGATGACTCAAGTTGAAGATGACTTCTGAGGCTGACTTTCTTCTTGAAGCCAACTTTCTTATTGAAGCCCATTTCCTTCTTGAAGCTGCTCCACTCTTGAAGCTGACTCCCCATAACCCCAGAAATTCAGGGTCTTTTATAGTGGCTTCATGCCCCTTCCCATCTCCACAAGGGTCAATCACAGCTTCCAAATTACTCAGCACTGCCCAGGGGAACAGTGTCTGTGGGATCCACTTCTCACCTTCTGGAGGAGTGAATTCTCTTCAAAAGGGTTCACAATTTACTTGCTGATTGAGTTTCTGAGAGTGTGAATTCTCTAAGTTATTTTCAAGCTCCTCCACCTAGTTCAAACTTGTGTTGATTCAATCAAAAAGTAGACAAAGGAGAGCTAATCCTGTCTTCCCACTTCACAATTTAGTGGGGGTACTAATTAGGGGTACTTAAGTTATTATTAACCAAAGTGTTAACTCCAACTAGGCAAAGAGAATAAAGGATTCCCTTTTAACAAGTGTCACAATAGACAAAGAGAATCAAGAATGTCCTTTCACACTCCTGAGGTTTTTGGAGAAGATAGTGATGGGGTCAGTTGCATCAGGACAGTGAGAGGGCCACACTGAAGGAAAGGTTGAGAGTTATAAAGGGAGAAATGTCCAATGAAAGTAGAAAGGTAGGTTGTGGCCAGATGGGGAAGACTTTTGATAACAGAGTGATTAATCTGTCTATCTATTTTAGAGAAAAGATAGAACCAATGGATTTTATTAGGCAGATTAGTGACATGATCAAAGGTACAATTATGAAAAATTGTGCAGGCACTCATGTGAAGGGTGACCTGGCATGTGGAAAAACTTGAAACCAATATATCTTTTAGGAAGCTATATAATCAGGTGACAGCAGAGAAGAACTTAAACTAGAGTGACAGATTAGTTGAGAGAAGGGACAGGAAGAAGGCACGGTGTAGAAATCAGAATGACAAATTTGGGAACTGATATGGGAATAAAATGAGAAATTCAGCTTGTCATTGATATTGCCAACCTGGAAAACTGGAAGAATGGTTGTACTTACCACAAAAATAAGGACATTTGGAATATGGGTGAGTTTTAGGGAAACATTGAGTTTTGTTTTGAATATGTTGAATTTGGAAAACATATGGTAACCAATTTAGAATATTTGATAGGCTGTTGGTAATATGGGTCAGAAATTCAAAAGAGAAACTGGGGCTGAATATATGGATCTGGAATTGATTTTCATAGAGATGATAGTAAAACCTATGGAAGTTTATGGGATTGCAAAGTAGATAGAAAAGGCAGAAGCTAGTTATACACTCAGAAGGAAAGGTCATGATATAAATAATGAACCAACAAAAGAGTTTAGGCAAAAATGATGTAGGAGATAGCAGGAGAATCAAGAGAGAGCAGTGTCATGAAAATCCATAAAGGAGAGATGATTCAGGAGGAAAATATGTCCAATAATGTCAAATACATCAGAGTTTAAAAAATGATCGATAAAAGATTTAGATATAGAAGATAATTTTTAACCTGAGAGAGAAAAATTTTAGGGAATAAACTAGAATAAATAGAATATTACTTGTATTTGTAAACTATTGTGAGAGATCAAAGAGACAGAATGAATAAGAAGTGGCAACTCTTCTGGCATGAAGAATTTTTGTTAAGGGTAAGAGTTTTTTGGGGGTGGTTTCAGAGAGAGGTAAAGAGAAAAAGTTAAAGAGGACAGAAAAGTTTTGAAACTGGTTGAATGGAAGAATGATGGCTTCAGCTGACATATTTGCTATCTATGGCATTATGTCACCTTTCTGTTTAACTCTCATCTATCCCACTCTATTGACTACAAATGGTGCTAACCCCAATGCAGCCGGTTATAGTGGATAAGGGGTGTTCAGATTCCAACTCTGCCACAGCTTTGTGAGCCTGGGAAAGTCATGTCATCACTCAGAGTTTCAGGAAGATCTCTAAGGCTAAACATCTTAGACCAGCTGGGATCTGTATTGGCAGAGGCCTGAGAAATCACAGATCCTTAATGCTGTGATGATG
The DNA here is from genome assembly GCF_027887165.1 of Monodelphis domestica. NCBI lineage: Eukaryota > Metazoa > Chordata > Mammalia > Didelphimorphia > Didelphidae > Monodelphis > Monodelphis domestica. The sequence continues at coordinate 9,707,570 of NC_077233.1, forward strand.
ATTGTGACGATGACTGCATTTTCCTCACTGAAAATGAACACCTCTCACTTTTCTGATCCATGGATGGTTATCAAGAATAAGTTTGGGGACTTCCGGTTAAGATGGCGGCTTAGAGAAAGCTGAAGTTCAGATCTCCGGAAAACCCTTCCCGACCGATCTCAAACTAGAAGCTCCTAAGGCGCCGAAATTCAAAACGATCAACAGCACAGACCCTGGGAACCCTCCTCCTGGACCTGGACCCGGTTCAAAAGGTACGGCTCCCCTTAAAAGCCAGAACCCGAGATCCCTCGGACCTCAGGGGTA